>NC_140180.1:30549349-30894327 GCF_963971535.1 Notolepis coatsorum | reverse complement strand
GAGAGAGAGGGATACATGTGGAGATAGAGAGAGGGAGAAAGAGAGAGAGGGAGAAAGAGAGAAAGGGAGAAAGAGGGATGAACAGAGAGAGAAGAGAGGACGAGAGAGGGAGGGAGAAATATGTGGGTGGAGAGAGAGAGAAAGATGTGGAGAGAAAGAGAGAGGGAGGGAGAAAGAGGGGGAGAGAGAGGAGACGAAAGAGAGGGAGAGAGAGAAGGGAGAAAGAGGGAGAGAGGGAGAGAGAAAGAGAGCAAGGGAGGAAAGAGAGAGAGAGAGAGGGAGAAATATGTGGGTGGAGAGAGAGATGGAGAAAGAGAGAGGAGGGAGAAAGATGGAGAAAGAGGGAGAGAGAGAGGGAAAAAGAGAGAGAGAGGGTGAAAGAGAAAGAGAGAGAAATATGTGGAGAGAGAGGGAGAAAGAGGGAGACAGAGAGATAGAGGGAGAAATGTGGAGAGAGAGAGAGAGGAGAAAGAGAGAGAGAGAGGGAGGAGAGAGAGAGGGAGAAAGAGATAGAGAGAGAGAGGGAGAGAGAGGGAGGGAGAAATATGTGGGTGGAGAGAGAGATGGAGAAAGATGTGGAGAGAGAGAGAGAGAGAGAGAGAGAGAGAGAGAGAGAGGGAGAAAGAGAGAGTGGGAATAAAGAATTTTGGCACCAGCAATAGTTCTTTAACCTCATCATTCTTTTTACGACTTGGTACAGCAGTTGTCTTTTTATTGCAAAGTGAGGATATGACAGGTTACTCACCCCCTCCACTGGATTTCCATCTACGGTTTTGATATTCGCACGGGCCTGCATTAGGTTTGGGTCTTCCAGCTGGGCCGTTCCGAACTGACCCGCCAGGTCCCTCCCCACCTCGTCCGCCTGGGGGAACTCCGCAAATGGGTCCTCGTCACTGCTATCTGTCTCGAGGCCCGCTTGGGGCTCCGGCGCGTCGTCACCCACACCTGATGCCGTCTCAGTCTCACTCCCGTTACATTCAGAGCACACACCTTCGGCTGACGTAATCCTTTCCTCTTCCTCGGTTTACCCGTGGAGGGTGGGGTGCGCGGGGAGATGACGGCTGAGCACAGCTGGCGATACAAGGGGCAGTCTCGACCAATCAGCAGTGCTACCGGCAGGTTGGGTATCACGCCGGCTATCATCGAGCAGACCCCCTTGGTGGTTGTCAGGGTGATCTGCGCTGTGGGATACAACTTTGTGTCCCTGTGCACACAGGACACTGACACTTGCGGAGCCTCTGCGTCGCAGTGTGCCAAATGTGGCTGAACCAGCGTTATGACACTACCCAAGTCCAGGAGCGCTACTGCATCTTCGTCGTTGACGCGCACGGGTAAAAGTGTCGCTGATGTTTCCTTATGGGCCCAACAGGCTGCGCCATTATTGCACGTCTTTCCGCGGAGGTCTGAAGCTGCCGCCGATGGCATGGACACATCCCGGCCTGGGCAGTTCCATGAGAGATGCCCTGGCTCGCCGCAGTTATAGCAGCGTCTTTGGTCCTGGTCAAACAGCGGTCTTCTTCGGGGTAGTTCGGGATCACCTGCGTTCCCTACCCGGCCCCTTGGGCTGGGCTCGTCGGGACCCCTCCTCGTTCTTAGCCGCTCTGGCTTTTCCCCTTGCCCCCCTTTGAGTAAGTCCAGCGTTACCTGGTGGGCCTCCACAATATTCACTAGCTGCTCCACGGAGCGGGGGTCCGCCTGACTCGCCTGCTTCTTCGTGTCATAAGGGAGGGCTCTAACAAAGCGGTCCATAACAATCCGTTCCAAGACAGTGGGCCCTGCGGGGTCGGTCATTAGCCAGGCTCGGCTTATGCGGACTAGGTTGTGCATCTGGGAGCGTGGGGAGGCCTGTGCGTCATACACCCAGTCATGGAACCGCTGCGCACGGGACTGCAGACTATGGCCGTAGTGGGCCAAAATCTCCTGCTTTAGCCGGGTGTAGTTCTCGGCTTGCTTCGGTGGCAGGTCCTGGTAGGCCTTTTGCGCATTACCCGACAGGAAGGGGGCCAGCAGTCCCCCCCAGTCGTCCTCTGGCCAGCCCTCCCGGCCGGTGGTGTGCTCAAAAGCTAGGAGATAGGCTTCTATATCCTCCTGCTCCGTCAGCTTGGGGATGAAGCGCCCGGGGTTAGGCCGCGTCCCTGCGGGCCCTTCGTCCCGCCGGTGAGAGGCCATCCGCTGGAGCTCCGCATGGATCATCCGAGTCTGTTTCCTCTGTTCTTGCAGGGCCTCTTCATGCCGGGCCTGTTGTTCCAGGTTCGCCTGTACGAGCTGCTGCACCAGCACGTCCATGCTTCTTTTCGTTATTATATATTTCTTTAATTTCTTTTATTCTACTTCAATAAAGTCTATTGTTGTTTATTCTGCACCCCTTATTGCCAGTAGACTATGCCCGCATTCTCCACCACTGTGGCAATTCCAGGTGTAGGGGTGGCAGAATAAACAACACACAGACAGGTTGCAGTTCCCAAAATCATACTCTTTATTTTCTATTTAAATAATGATCGCTTGCTGGCGTTAATCTGTCGGCCGGGCGGCCTCTCGCCTTGCGCTGCTACGGGGGACTGAGAGGAGGCTCCTCGGCTCTGTTAAGTCCCCCCTCCCCAACAGGCGCACCGCGCCGTGATTCGATAATCACTCCTGATGGTTCTCTAGTGACAGGTGCGTCCGGAAACGGACGCCCAAACATGGGCAGCGCCCAGCCATTGGGTCGCCACGTAACGCCCATCAATCACCAAGCCCAGGGGTGGCTTGGGGTTGCCACACTATACAAACATGTTTCCTACTATTTATGCATAATAATCATCTGTTCTGTGCGACCGCGAGGGAACATGTATGCGCATGCGCGCGCGGGAGCATGCGTGCACGTGGCGTCCAGGCAGTTCTGATATTACGACTGCATCCATGATCATATGTACTTGTCTCCTAAAAGACACGACATGTTTAACGTGTCGAGAGGTACCCCTGAGAGAGAACATTGTAATCGGTGAAACTAACTGGTCTTGACAGCTCTTTCTCCAAAAGTCCATTCTTCAAAGACGGGTGGACATTCGAAATTATAACTCGTTTTGCTGGGTTCGGGGGAGTGACGAGTGGAAACACAGTAGTAAGCGTCTCCCGAATCACCACTCCACTTACTACCATCTGATTCACTTTAACGGTAGAATCAAGGAAAATGACAACTGCTCTATTCATCCTAGAAGCTGACTTAACAGCGCCCACGACAGCGCCCACAGCTAGACAGCACTCTTCCACTGACACACCGTGGTCTGGAGAGAGTCGCAAACCGTGTTTGCGTGTACGTTTCTCCAAACCGGAGGGTACTCCTCTGTGCTCCGCCATGCCTGTGTAAAGGCACGACCAGTGGTGCAGTCGTAATATCAGAACTGCCTGGACGCCGCGTGCACACACACGCACGCGCATACATGTTCCCTCGCTTGCGCACAGAACAGATTATTATTATGCATAAATAGTAGGAAACATGTTTGTATAGGAAATTAAGTTAAACTAGAAAAGTAAATACAAACTAAATTAACAATGTAACTTAGTTTACAGAAGGACATCCTTCTGAAGCACAACTTAATGTCTCATCCTTCCAGTCGGGACCATTTGTCACATAGTGAGAGGTTCCACAGATCAAGCAACCCCCACAGGGCTTGTATTTTGGTTTGGCTCTTCTCGTTCTTTGTTATGCTATCGGTATCCTATTATTATGCAAAGTCTATGGTGATAGATAAGTGCCGGGTACTTGGCACACGGCGCGACGAGTCCAGTGAAAATTGTGAACGCATTTTTGTGTGCGCGCGTGCACATCTGTGCGCGATTGCGCGCACTTCTGCTCAGCGAACTGCTAGGACGGCGTGGTACTGAGTGGTATAGGGTTGCCACCTTTCACTAATAGAAATAAGGGACACCTGTCAACGAGAAAATTGTTTGGGCGGTTTTGGGCGAAAATGGGCGGATTTTGTAACTATTTTTATTTTTTGTTTATTTTTTTACTTTATTTCGGTTTTAGGGTTAGGGTTAGGGTTATGTTATTTAATTATTTTGGGGAGCCAGCGCCCCAAACTCCTGAAATGCATAGAAAACAAACAGTCAGCACTGTTGTAGCTGAGGTTGTGTGGTATACCTGTGTCACCTCAGCTGCAGTAACCTAGAGGGGAGGAGTGGGATGATAAAATTTTAATGAAATGAAATTGAACAATATGACTTTTATATTGTTGTCTGAACACTATTTATTTATTTATGTTTAAGTATTTATTTACGTATTTTTGCATTTATGTATTTATGAATTATATTATTTATGTATTTATTAACTGTTAATCCATTATGAAGAATTGGGTGAACAATTATTGTTGTAATTAGGAATCTCTTTTGTAATGTCTATCAATATAATAAAAATTTTATTTCTGTTTGAATTTTATTTATTCTATTTTATCTCTATTATCTTGTCATTATTGCAATTTGTTTCTGTCCTGTGATGTCTTATGTATTATTATTGTGTTGTTGTGTCTTTCATGTTAAAAAAAGAGAAAAAAAGAGACTTGTACAGCAGTGGTGCCAATAAAATATTTTCTATGAACCCCAATGGCTGAAAAGAGTTGTCTGATCTGCTATTGGTAAAATAATGTAACCTAATATACTTACCTTTATACCTTACCTGCTACACTTAGGCTACCTGTCTAGATAAACCCAACTTCCTTTATACTTACCGGTCATACGTAGCTATAAAAAAAAATAATAATAATAAATAAATGCATGTAACTAGCTAATGCCCCCCCTGTGCCCCCCTTTTTTTTATCTACTTTTTCTCCCCATTTTTCTATTTTTCTCCCATCCCAATTTCGTATTATCCAATTCTTCCTTCCCCTGTCTCAAACGTTGCTAGACCATGCCTCCCACTGGTCGGCTGCAATGTGGACAAAGCCTTGTATCACGTGTCCCCTCCGGTACACGAGGAGGCAGCCGTCGCATCTTTTCACCTGTACAGCGCGATCTCTCAGTGGCGAGGAGTAACGAGTGGGAGGCTGCCCCCGATACTCCCTGATTCTGCTTTACAGGCGCACCAACCGACCTGTAGGAGTCGCTGTCCACAGCGTCCGATCCCCACCCACCGGCTTTCCCACCCCCTAATACTGCCAATTGTATTAGGCCCCGTTTAGACGGAAACGCTAGCAGGTGAATCCGCAAAAATATTTTTTCGGATGTGCCTTTCGTTTATACGGAAACGGCGTTTTTACGGGGTGAAACCGCAAAAAAGTGAGACTACCTTCCAGGGTGGAATTCCTAGAAACGCAATAGCTTTGCGCTCTCGTCTAAACTGTTCAAACGTATAAATCTGATAAAACGATGACGAAAGGTTTGTCACGGCTCTGGTCGCGCGTACTGCTTACGTCACAGGTAGCAGGTATGCGCCAGTAGCCGAGACGTAAACAAAGCAAGTATGTCTGACTTATATCAACGGAGATCACCTGAAGGCTACATTGGCAGTACTTTTAACCCTTTCACTGCCACACGACAGAAGGTTACCCCTTTACTATCACACAACCGGCTGTCGTGTGGCAGTGAAAGGGTTAAATACACAAGAATCTGTCCCGCGGCGTGAGTGGACCCACTGTCTGTGAGTGACTCTGCTTTGGTGCAATCACATTCCCCATCCACAGTCTGCGAATCAGAGGCAGAGTAGGGCGGGTCTTCACAGCACGTCATGTGACATATGCGCCAATCGTGTGACAGCGGGTCTCCGTCGTTACAGCGTCGTCTGCACGGAGAATTCCACTCCAAAACGCTCGTCTAAACGTAAAATTAAAAGTGAAACCGCAAGATGACTTTTGCGGTTTCTGTTCACAAAACGCTCGTCTAAACGGGGCCTTAGTATGAATGACCAGCCAAGCCGGAAGCAATGCCGAGAGCTGGGCTCAAACCCAGCATCTCCTGCGTTAGTGGCGAGCGCCTTGCCCACTGCGCCACTTAGCCGCACTCCCTGTGCCCCCTTGTTAAAAAATTCTTAGAATCGCCACTGACGACAAGATGCATTGCAATATACAATGAAAGGCATAATGCTAAACATGAAATAAACACAAAAAAGTGCAACAAAAGTGCAACTAGGGCTAAAAACCCAATGAAATAAAATAATAAATAATATATTCTTCTTAGCAGATTTCTTAGCTTAACATAACAGACCTATGTTTGGGGGAACTAATGGGATAACTTGCAACAAAAGTGCAACTAGGGCTAAAAATGAAATAGAATTCTAATAATAATAAATAATATAGCTTCATAGCAGACTTCTTAGCTTAACATCCCAGGGAACTAATGGGATAACTGGGGTTGCAACAAAAGTGCAACTAGGGCTAAAACACAATGAAATAAAATTAATTATAATAATAATAAATAATATATCCTTCTTAGCAGACTTCTTAGCTTAACATCCCAGGGAACTAATGGGATAACTCGGGATGTTGTTTGCTCCTGACAAGAGTCTCAAAGTCTGGGGTGATGGTAGACAAAGCAACTCTGAGGTCATGCTCAATGTCCAATCTTTTCCTCTGCTTTTTCTTCAGCTGGACCAGAGCTGAGAAGCCACTTTCACAAAGATAGGTAAAAAAAAAGATTTTTTTTTTTTTTTTTTTTTTTTTTTTTGAATTTTTTTTACACACATTACACACTCAAAATGGCCCCACGACCCACTTTTGGCTCGCGACCCACCAGTTGAGAAACACTGCATTAGAACATATTTACATATCGGCTTTAGTTTACACAATTACATGTTGCATACAGTTGCATAAAGTTACCTGGATCACGGCGACGGCGATTTCCATGCCAGACACCACCACCACCTTCCGATGCATATAATAAACGGAAGAATAACGTTAGTTAGTTCGCAAACTAACGTATTTTGGACAGTATACAATACTAATATCGCGCACACATGCTAGCTGAACGCATGCACTCTACAAACATTTACAACACATACACACACAATGTGCTGATTTATGATTGAATTGATAGGTATATTTACCTGGAATTGGAACCCAATCGTCTTCCATGTCCATGTCGGACGGGCCTGAACAGCGCGCTTCCTCGTGCTTTGCCGGTGGGGCGACACGCTCCTAGCAGAGGCCCTGCCACTGCTGGCCCGGCACGCGGTCCAGTGTTGGAAGTCGTAGCAGCAACGAAGGGAAGCTTTGTTTGACGAAATCGTCCGCTACCGACTTAGTCTTGCATTTCCTCTTCATGATCGAATTGATCAAATGAAGAAGACCTACTCTCAACTATAAACGACTATAAAACGACTATAAATAACTACTACTAACTAGTACTACTAATTAGCACGACTAAGTACTTCTTATGTACTGTACTTCTGAAGTACTGCGACTACTACTACCTACTACTACAAATAAATACTACAAATACTACAAATAAAACAAATAATACTACTACTACTACTAATAAAATACTATCTTTCAATGTTATAGGCCTATATCTCAATGCTCAACGGTAATCTCTCTCAATAATCTCTCTCTCAAGGCGGTCAGGTTGCGTAGCGGAGATTGCGCTCGTCACCGATGCAAGAGGCTGCGGTCTAGACTCCCGGAGTCAGCATTGCTTGAGGCTTGGGCTGATCGCTATACTAACCCGTTTGGCTGGGTTAAGGGGAGGGCAAGTCATGGGTGGGAATCTGGCGTTGTGGACAGCGACGCCTACAGGTCAGGTCTGGGCGCTTGCTCAGCGGAGGCAGGATGTGATGAAGGCAGCGTGACCTCCCACGCGTTACACTTCACCAATGAGAGTCCTCGCTGGCAGGTGAAAAAGGAGTCACTGGCTGTCGCCGCGCGTGTCGGAGGAAGCATGCGGATGACTTCAGGGTTCCCTTGTACCGACCAGTAGGAGAACATGCGCACAACAACCAGGTAGGGGAAGGGGGGAATTGGCAAAACGACTAAATTGGGACGGGGAGAAAACAGAGAAAAACCGGAGAAAGAGAGGATTAAAAAAGAAATTATAATAATAATCTCTCTCTCAATAACTACTCAGTTGGGAAAACCTGACCCTATATCAAAACGTCTGTCTAGTTTTTAAAATAAAGTGTGGATTGGCTCCTCCTCCTTTGTCCGGTTTCATCAACCTCAAGTCTGCCTCAACCAGGAACACTAGAGGTGCGGCAAGGGGGGACTGTACAATCCCTTTCAAAAAAAGTGTATTTGGCCAGGCTGTCTTTTCATACAGAGCATCCCACCAATGGAACTCAATTCCTCAAACAATTAGAGTGTCCACATCATACCATTCATTTAAGTGCAGGGTTAGGGAATGGCTCATTGATAACCAGAACTGTCAACACTGAGGTGTGTGTATGTGTATATGTGTGTGTGGATATGGAAATGGTGCGTCTGTCTATGTCTGGGTCTCTTAATATGTCATGATGTGCTCTGTCCTTGTGTCCATGACTGTATTGTGACCTGTATCCCTACTATGTCTATGTGCTTTTGTTGTGTTTTTATTCTAATGTATTTATCTTGATTTTATTCTGTTTTTATTGCTAACCCTTTTTTTACACAGGATTTTAGCCTGTACCTTCTGGCAGGGGGACTACCAATGGAAATTGGGTGCATTTACATTGTAAAATGTTTTATTAATGTACACTGTCCACCTTGAACAAATAAAGTAAACCTAACCTAACCTAATAAACTCAAACTTGCAACACCAACACTCTCAGAGTTCACTGTCTGTGAATCATTTAAATACCCGGGTGGCCAAGGTTTGACCTTTAGTATTGACCAATCCTAGCAGAGCTCTATTCATCCTGCCTGTTACGAAGGATCAGATTAAACCGAATATATATATTTATTTATGGATATATATTGAATAGTATTTGTATATCATTTGATATCCCTTGTATATTCCTTGTACATATACACGGAATATCCCTTTAGCCTACTATAGCCCATAATAGTTCATTCTCTTATTGGACAAAGGACCAGGCGCCAGGGGACCAGCCCCTGGCGTCAAGTTCAAAGGTACCGACGAGACATGTCCGTACTAGCCCCGGCTCCGCTCAGGGATACGGCTACCGAAATGAGAGTGGCACTATTTGTTCACCGTGCATATAAATATGGCGCAAGTAAATGTAGAAGTCCCTTACCCTTCTTCCCAACTTAGTAACAGAACGTGAAGCCTCACCCACGATACGACGTGCGGTGAAGTATGGCCTGTTTGGCCTTAGAATAGCATTGAGACCTCGTGCGAGTTAATAACTGAATTGTCAGAGTTTGGCACTGTACCGTCGAGTGCGACGTATTTCTATTAAGTTAATAATAGTCTATTGTGTATGGTGCATCGTGCGGTTAGAGTTCTAAAGTGACCAGCATCTCCAACGCTTCCTCGTGTTATCTAGAGTCTTATCCAGGTTGGGCCGACCACATGGCGCTTTCATCCGAGGAGATCTAGGCGAGGACCGAGGGACATGTACACTGGATTACCTACCCGACGACTGCTGAGCCCTATGCGGCTGGAATATATATTTGCTTTGGTACTGTGATTTGTGGAGCGGATAATCGCCGACGCCTGTGAGTGTTGGATTTACCCCCGAGAGGAGTCAAGTTGAGTCGGCGCTCAGAGAGACTGAGGTCGCCTAGCTTCTTCTTCATTGTGGAGCTACAGCCTACAAGAGAACCAAGGTGTATTCATCTGCGGATCAAGAGTCTATTGCACTGTCTTCTGTACTTGAAGTCTCCATAGATATCGTTGACCAGACGGTCTACTACCGACGGCTCTCCTACCCCCCCTACCGGCTTACAACCGGGAGGACCCCCTCCAGAATATCCCGCTATATCATTAAGTGTACCATAGATATAATTCCCTAAGAGCCAGGTTGTATACTTGCTTCCTGCGTAACCAGAGATTGGACATTCAGTGTTGATTTGCCTACGAATACTCATTTGCCTTACAAGTGCATTCAAATGATAAATGTAAGATAAATATTCTATGTACCTTTTGCTCCATTAAATATTTGATTATTACCTTTGACTGGAACCGATTTCATTGTGGAAAGTGTTCATCATATTTAGATATCGTGTACTGTATGGCCAGTAGTTAAAGTACATAAAGCGGTAGTGGTTTAATGATACCATACTTATCAATACAGTCAGGGAATTGTACCCCTCAGTTACAATTGGTCCTTCGAGCCGGATGATAATTAGTGTAATATTAATATAGTGGTATTAATATTGAAATGGCCTATGATGAACACTCCACGAAACGGTCCTCCTAAAGTAGAACGCCCGCAGCGTAGACGGCAGCCACCTCAGTACTTAGAGGATTACGCTGCCAGTATACTACCTAGCCTTCTACAAACGGTAAACGCGGTAAAAGTAGAAAGTAAAATTATGTCCGACCCTATCAACCAGGATACCCCGACCACAGAGGCCCTAGTGGGTTCTAATGTAACTGACCAAGCTCACGGTGGGGACCAGGAGGGAACTGACACGACTTTACCCCCCGCCAAGACCGAAGAAGTAGTCCCCGGAGAGCTCCGGGAGGAAGACAACCCTCCAGAGATGGAACTCTGCACGGAACAAGATGAGGAGAGCGCCGAGGAGATAGAGCTCCAGGACTCCCCGCAGGAAAACGCATCCCCAACGAGTACTGCCAGGAGCGGATCACCTCAACCAGCGTCTTCCCCCAGCGAGGCGGACAAGATGCTGGCACAGGCGTTCCTCGCCAGCCTAGCAGCCTCCACAGAGCGCGATCGGCTCCAAGCACAGACGCTTAGTGAGCGCGAACATTCTTCCATGGAAAGAGAACGCATTCAAGCGCAGCGACGGAGCGACGAAGAGCGTATACGTCTGGAGATGAGACGCCTTCAGACGGAAGAGAATATGGCAAGAGACCGGGCCGACACCCAGCGTGCCGCTGCCGGTGCCCAAAGAGAAGCAAGCGCGAAGCCGAGCGCGACAGACTACAAGCGCAGCTAATGGAGCAGCTGATCGCCAGGGCAACACCCCCTCCCTCCACAAGGGGTTCCAGGGCCTCGTCAAGACACGGGTCAAGGGCACCCTCCCCTAACCGATCAAGCGACCCTGAACTCGACCACCAGAGAGAGCCTATACCCCCCTCCGAACCCCTTCCCCGACCGGTCCCAGTGAGACCCAGCTACAAGGAAGGAACGGCGTACACCGCGGAGAGGCTAAATAGACGACTACAGGATCTAGATGACCTGACAGAGGAAGAAGAGGGAGAGGAGGAGAGTCAAGCCCGACAGCAGCACAGTACTCCACAGGACCAGGAGGTCCAGTACAGCCCAGGCTATACCCCCGCGGCTCTGCGCTACAGACCCCCGACTCTATTCACGGGTGAGCATGACGCACGACCAGTCCCGAGGAATAGCACCTGGACCAGCGGGCCATGGTACCCTGCCGGTACCAGCCCACCGAGAGGCGTAAGAGGAGACTCGCCTAGGAGGCCTCTCTTCCAACGCTCACCGATGTGCCAGCCATCCACGGCGTCATACATTGGCACACCGACGTTTCCAGACTTCACCCATGAGAACCGAGCACAGTACACGGAGCTACGGATGTGCTTAGAGACAATGATGGTGGATGTAGCTGATGAACGCCACAAGTATGCTATCCTATTGAAGCACCTGAAAGTGCCCAGAGCGCACAACATAGCGCTAGCTTATGCCACCTCTACGACCCCATACACCGCGGCTCTAGCAGCACTAGACCAAAGATATGGACGTATATGGGATTACGTAATACAAGAGATAAGGCATATTGACCGCCTACCCCCAGCAACAGACAATCGCTCACTAGACGACCTGTCTATCAAAGTACAATCCCTGGTAGGGATGCTGGGGGCGCAACGAGAAAAGGGTATGCACGAACTATACGCAAACTCAAATGTCGAGAGGATTTTAGAGAAGCTGCCGCCCGCCCGACAGGAGCGCTTCAGGCGGCAAAGAGACCACCGTGATCCTAACGGTCCCGAGCCATCCCTCCTAGACCTAGCCGACTTCCTGGCGAGAGAAGTCAGCAGCCTACGGTTGGATACGTTCGTGCGGAGCACACCAAGCTCCAGAGAGGGACCTAGGAGAGCAAACGATGGCCGAAGATTGGTGACTGTCATGCACCAATCAGAATCAGTACCGAGCAGCAAGAACCACAGTACCCCCTCGATGAAAGAGAAGTGGAAGATGGTGTGCCCGTACTGCGAAAAGGAACACTGGTTGTCACAATGTGACCTGTTCAAGAAGATGACCGCTGAAGAAGTGAGTCACTGGATAAAGTCCAACAGGCGCTGTTACCGATGTGCGCGCAGTCACATGGCAGCCGAGTGCCGCCTAAAGAAGAGGTGTAGTCGGTGTGACGGAGCCCACCTAGATGTCCTACACGACAGTAACAGAAGAAATCCTGCACCATCCAGCAGCACAAAGGCAAGTGTTATGTACATTGACCCCGCTAGCAGCGGGGGCGCCCAGGTGCTCTTAAAGGTGGTCCGCGTAACACTGAGTTACCAAGATAAGGTCATGGACACTTACGCCGTCCTTGATGACGGGTCAGAGAAGACCCTTCTCCTTGCGTCCGCTGCGGCCCAGCTGGGGCTGCGGGGGAGCGAAAACCAGATGACGATTCGGACAATAAAAAGAGATCTAAAGACGATAAAGGGCGAGAATGTCTCCTTCACTATCGCAGCAAGCGGGCAGCCAGAGAGACGGTATAGGATTACTAATGCTTTCACCAGCCAAGAAATAGGACTATCGCAGTACACCTACCCCATCGCCAAGCTGATGGATAAATATGTGCACCTGCGTCAACTACTTATCCCGCTCATAGACGGTGCCACCCCGACCCTGCTGATAGGCTCCGACCATGCAGACCTCATAGTCCCGATAGACCGGGTCCATACAGGACCCAGAGGTTGTCCTGCAGCAGTCGAGACCCGCCTAGGATGGACATTACAAGGCCCCCTCGCCAAGTCTCTTAACCGAACAGCAGCCACTAGCTGCCTCCACTCCAGAGTGACAGAAGAAGACACCACTCTCCTGCAGCATGTCGAGAGGCTATGGACACTAGAGACAATGCCCTTTAAGAACGAAAAGAAAGACATTCGTTCTAAGGAAGATATTTACGCTATAGCCCTCCTCGAGCAAGGGACAAAGAGAGTCACAGTCAACGGAGTGATGAGATACGCAACTCCACTCCTGAGGCGAGAGGGAATGCCCACCTTTCACGCCACAAAAGAAGCGACGGAGCGGTATCTATTGAACACAGAGCGGTGCCTAGCCAAAGACCCCGCTCAAGAGACTGTGTACCGCGCTGAGATTAACAAGCTAATCACAGCGGGACACATAAAGAAAATTGACATTAAAGAGGCCGATCAGACGACCGAATCATGGTACGTGCCGCACCACAAGGTCCACCACAACGGCAAGGATCGTATTGTGTTTAACTGCAGCTACCAGATCGGATCACAAAATCTGAATAAAGAGCTCTTGCCCGGCCCAACACTCGGCCCCTCTCTACTAGGCGTGCTACTACGCTTCCGCCAGGACAAGGTGGCTATCAGCGGCGACATCAAAGGGATGTTCCTGCAGGTGAGACTAGTGGAGGAGGACAAGCCCCTGCTGCGGTTCCTATGGAGAGAGAGGATCGGAGATGAGCACCCAGCCATCTATCAATGGGAAGTCCTCCCTTTCGGAACCACATGCAGCCCATGCTGTGCTACGTTTGCACTACAAAAACACGTCGCAGAGGACCCAGCAGCAGATGAAGAGGTCCGACAAAGTGTGACAAATAGTTTCTACGTGGACAACTGTTTACAAAGCGTCTCGACGCCAGAAGAAGCCGAGGCTCTTCTACTCAAGCTCCGCGCCTCCCTGATCAAAGGCGGCTTTGATCTCAGGCAGTGGGCCAGCAGCGACCCGCAAGTATTGCGCAGCCTCTCCCCCGAGGACAAGGCAGCGAGCAGCGAGACCTGGATGGCGACCATCCCAGGAGAAGCCCAAGAAATGACACTAGGACTAGTCTGGCGCTTCAAAACAGACTCGCTCCATTATAGACACAAACCCCTGACCAAGGAGCAGGGAAGGTCGACGGCAATACCGACCACCAGACGGAGTGTATACAGAACACTCGCCAGACAATATGAC
Organism: Notolepis coatsorum; assembly: GCF_963971535.1. Lineage (NCBI taxonomy): Eukaryota > Metazoa > Chordata > Actinopteri > Aulopiformes > Paralepididae > Notolepis > Notolepis coatsorum. Next base: position 30,880,184 of record NC_140180.1, on the reverse strand, counting down.
CCGTTGGGATGTATTCTACCTTACACCACCAGGGCAAAGATGATTGTAAGAGCGTTATGGGACAAGGACCAGGGCTGGGACAATCCCATACCCGAACACCTTGCATCCACATGGAGAGAGTGGGAGACGGAACTCCGCTCACTCCCAGGTGTTAACATACGCCGCAGCTACTTCCCACCCACAGTGAGGCCAGAGACATGCAAGATGGACCTGCACGTATTCAGCGACGCCTCCGAAGTAGCCTACGGTTCGGTGGCCTACTTGCGTGCCCGAGAGGAGGGAGGAGAAATACATACTGCTTTCATCCTGGCTCGCTCAAGAATAGCCCCACGAAAGCAACAATCTATCCCGCGTCTAGAGCTCTGCGCAGCCCTAGCAGGAGCGCAGCTCGCCACGTTAATCCAACGTGAACTCACCATCCCGGTGCAAAGAACAATCTTGTGGTCAGACTCCACGACAGTACTCACATGGATCCGGTCTGATTCGTGCAGATACAAGGTCTTCGTGGGAGTCAGAGTCACCGAGATTCAAGAGTTAACAGAAGTAGCGAGCTGGAGGTATGTGGACACCAAACACAACCCAGCTGACGTCATCACCCGGGGAATGTCCCTGGATGACCTCACCCGTCACAACCTCTACAGTGACGGACCAGAGTTTCTCAAGCTCCCCGAAGAAGAGTGGCCTACACCCACCCCACGGGAGGCGAGTAAAGAGGAGGCCGAAAACAAGAAACCTATGTTCTGTGGATTGAACACACTCGTCTCCACAGACCCCGACATAGACGATTGCCTCACCCTACAGAGTGCGCAGCTAAAGACATTTCTGTGGCACCACCCAGAGGTTCAGCCCACGACTGACATTTCAGCAGCTGACTACGAAGAAGCAGAACTTCTTCTACTACAACGAGCCCAGAGAGACTCGTTCCCCGATGAGCTAGACTGTCTACAGGGAGCAAAGCCCGTCCCATCAGACAGCAGACTGCTCCACCTAGCCCCCGAGAGCGACGCCCATAGTCTCATCAGAGTGGGTGGTCGTCTGCGGAGAGCCCCAGACTTACCGGATGACGTCAAGTACCCGATAGTCTTGAACAGCCGACACAAGGTCACAGAGCTGATCATAAAGAAATACGACGAGGATGTGCACCACGCAGGGGCAGAGAGAGTCTTCGCGGAGATCAGACGTCGTTATTGGATACTGCAAGGAAGAGAAGCAGTGCGGCGCTTCCAGCGAACCTGTCTAGACTGTCGTAAGTGGCGAGCCCAGCCCAGTATACCCCGGATGGCTGACCTACCTCCCTGTCGCCTCCGACTCGGCGACAAGCCTTTTCACTCCACCGGTATGGACTGTTTCGGCCCGCTGTATATAAAGAAAGGAAGAGGAACCGAGAAGCGGTGGGGTATTGTATTCAAATGCATGACCACCAGAGCGATACATATCGAACTCCTTCCAACCATGAGCACAGACTCATTCCTTATGGCCTTCCGAAGATTCACATCACGGAAAGGAAAACCGTCTACATTATTGTCTGATCACGGGACAAACTTCAAAGGCGGAGAAAGAGAGCTGAGAGAGAGCTTCCAAGCTATGGGCCCAGAACTTAAGACCCACCTCGCTCCATCCCAGATTGACTTCCAGTTTAATCCCCCGAACGCACCTCACTTCGGTGGAACTTGGGAACGAGAAGTACGTTCTATAAAGACAGCCCTGTACGCCGTGCTTGGGGCCCAGACCGTGGCGGAAGAAGTCTTAATGACAGTCCTCACGGAGATCGAGGGAGTATTGAACTCAAAGCCCCTCGGTTACGTCTCAAGTGATGTAGCAGATGTCGACCCAGTCACCCCCAACACACTCTTGATGGGGGGCTGGACCCCGCGCTACCCCAGACAATGTACAGGCCTGAAGAAGCGAACGGCCGAAGAATGTGGAGGTACAGTCAAGTATTAGCTGACAAGTTTTGGAACAGCTTCCTACTCCACTACCTACCGTCTCTACAGACCCGCCAGAAATGGGTGAAAGAGAGAGACAATTTGACAGAAGGAACAGTCGTCATGATTATCGACCAGTCACTACCCCGAGCTATGTGGCCGGCTGGCCGCGTAAGCAAAGTGATCACCGGTGCCGATGGAAAGGTCAGAGCAGCTGAAGTGCTCGTCCAAGGGCGGACCTACACCCGACCCGTGGCGAGGCTAATAGAACTGCCAAGGCTCCCCGATACTATCGATGACGACCATGACCCCATGACTTTGTGAACTGACTGACCCTCACAGCGGACATTGAGTAGTGGACAGTGCGGTTAATCTGTCTCTGCTTAGCTAATTAGGTGGGACTAATTAGGGGGCGGCTGTTACGAAGGATCAGATTAAACTGAATATATATATTTATTTATGGATATATATTGAATAGTATTTGTATATCGTTTGATATCCCTTGTATATTCCTTGTACATATACACGGAATATCCCTTTAGCCTACTATAGCCCATAATTGTTCATTCTCTTATTGGACAAAGGACCAGGCGCCAGGGGACCAGCCCCTGGCGTCAAGTTCAAAGGTACCGACGAGACATGTCCGTACTAGCCCCGGCTCCGCTCAGGGATACGGCTACCGAAATGAGAGTGGCACTATTTGTTCACCGTGCATATAAATATGGCGCAAGTAAATGTAGAAGTCCCTTACCCTTCTTCCCAACTTAGTAACAGAACGTGAAGCCTCACCCACGATACGACGTGCGGTGAAGTATGGCCTGTTTGGCCTTAGAATAGCATTGAGACCTCGTGCGAGTTAATAACTGAATTGTCAGAGTTTGGCACTGTACCGTCGAGTGCGACGTATTTCTATTAAGTTAATAATAGTCTATCGTGTATGGTGCATCGTGCGGTTAGAGTTCTAAAGTGACCAGCATCTCCAACGCTTCCTCGTGTTATCTAGAGTCTTATCCAGGTTGGGCCGACCACATGGCGCTTTCATCCGAGGAGATCTAGGCGAGGACCGAGGGACATGTACACTGGATTACCTACCCGACGACTGCTGAGCCCTATGCGGCTGGAATATATATTTGCTTTGGTACTGTGATTTGTGGAGCGGATAATCGCAGACGCCTGTGAGTGTTGGATTTACCCCCGAGAGGAGTCAAGTTGAGTCGGCGCTCAGAGAGACTGAGGTCGCCTAGCTTCTTCTTCATTGTGGAGCTACAGCCTACAAGAGAACCAAGGTGTATTCATCTGCGGATCAAGAGTCTATTGCACTGTCTTCTGTACTTGAAGTCTCCATAGATATCGTTGACCAGACGGTCTACTACCGACGGCTCTCCTACCCCCCCTACCGGCTTACAACCGGGAGGACCCCCTCCAGAATATCCCGCTATATCATTAAGTGTACCATAGATATAATTCCCTAAGAGCCAGGTTGTATACTTGCTTCCTGCGTAACCAGAGATTGGACATTCAGTGTTGATTTGCCTACGAATACTCATTTGCCTTACAAGTGCATTCAAATGATAAATGTAAGATAAATATTCTATGTACCTTTTGCTCCATTAAATATTTGATTATTACCTTTGACTGGAACCGATTTCATTGTGGAAAGTGTTCATCATATTTAGATATCGTGTACTGTATGGCCAGTAGTTAAAGTACATAAAGCGGTAGTGGTTTAATGATACCATACTTATCAATACAGTCAGGGAATTGTACCCCTCAGTTACACTGCCCAATGCATCAGGTAAACCAGCTGTGTTACACATGTGTTACAAATATAGGGAGAGACTGCCACCTAGTGGATTCGATCGGAATTGCATCTCTAATGACCCACAAATTTGCCAGCGAGGGGGGCGCACGGGTCTCTAGTATAGGAAAATCGAATAAAAGCAAAAACGACCAAAACCCAACTATACTCGTGATTGGCGTTCAAGCGATGGCGAGTTAACCCCACTATACTTGTGGTTGGCGTTCAATGAGTTAATGAAAACAAAACAAAATGTATGATATTTGGTGGTGTTTACCGACTGTGAAATTAAACTGAATTTAAAAATGGAACCAAAATTGAAAGAGTATATGAAACAAAATTCTTATGTGTGATTATAGATCTCTGTTGGAAGCCACATATACAATATATCAAAGGTAAATTAGACAAATCTGTTGGCATTCTGTACAAAACATATTGTGTCATATTAAGCCTCTTCAACTCATTCAGAACGCAGCGGCCCGCCTGATCTCAAACCTACCGAAGTTGGCCCATGTCACCCCACTTCTTAGGGACCTGCACTGGCTCCCCATTGCTGCACGAATCCGCTTCAAGGCCCTCGACCTGGCATTGAGAACCAATGGTTCTCGAGCCGTAACGGCACATGAGGCAGGAGCCTATCTCCTGTTTCTGTAGCGTGAGGCAGCTTGATGTACAAGTACACCCCTTGGACATGACGCTAGTATGTCGCAAGGACTTCCCCCCAAACCAACCCTTGATGCTGAGTGTCAAGCAGGGAGGCTATGGGTACCATTTTTAAATAGTCTTTGGTATGACTCGGCCGGGGGCTTGAACTCCCAGCCTCCCGAACTCAGGGCGGACACTCTACCCACTCGACCTGGCATACGGCAAAGGGAACCGCTCCCGCCTACCTCCGGTCAATGGTCTCTAAGACCCGCAAGACCCCTACGCTCTGCATCTTCTGGCCGCCTCAGACTTACTCCTATCCAAGCTCCGGGAGGGTCATCAAGGAGAAGCCGCCTATTCTCAGTCCTTGCCCCACAATGGTGGAATGAACTACCCACCCCAGTTAGGACAGCCGAAACCCGTCCAATCTTTCGCCGTCGACTAAAGACGCACTTCTTCAACCATTATCTGAATTTAAAAAAATACAAAATAAAAAAAAAATCTAACCCTAACTAACCTTACTGTCATGCACTTGTCCTAATAAACTAACCTACACTGTAGCACTCAACACTTTATGAACATTGTTACTCAGCTGATAGAGTGTGCCCTTCCTGATGACTTGTCGTACAGAACTTGTAAGTCGCTTTGGATAAAAGCGTCAGCTAAATGACTAAATGTAAAATGTAAATGTAAATATTGTGTTGAGGTCTGGGAGAATGTTTATAAAATAAATATAGATCCTATTATTAAACTACAGAAAAGAGCTATTAGAATAATAAACAAAGCTAGTTACCTTGAATCAACAAATCCATTATTCACAAAGTCCTGCACATTACAATTTGTAGATATGGTGTATATAAAAACCTCTGAGAAAATTTTTTGTGCTAAGAGTAAGAACCTACCAGTTTGTATTCAATGTCTCTTTCAACCAAGATAAGGAAAGTATAATTTAAGAGGGTTGTGTATTCTTAACATGTAAAAAGGTAAGAACTAATGTAAAAGCTAGATGTGTTTAAATTTTGGGAGTTAAATAGTGGAATAGCCTTAGTGACGGGTTGAAGTTGTGTACTTCGCAGGGGAGATTTAAAAAGGCCCTTAAGGATAAAATAATTCAGTAGTACAGTTTTGAGTAAAACATCAAACATTTGTTTTTGTTTTTTTCTTAAAAAAAATATTATATCTTGCAGCATATTTAAAGTTTTTCTTTCTTATATTAAAGTATATTTAGTTTTTAAGAATTGTAAAGGATATAGGCAAAAATAAGCATGTGCTTCAGCCTATTCCTTTTTTCGGTCATTGAGTTTGGATTTTGTGTGTGAGCTTACTTTGAATATGTACATTTGTGATTTTTTTTTTCCCTTTTGAAAGTCCACACAAGTGTGTTTTTGATTGATTTGTAAACAAAGACCGAAAATAAACGATTCATCATCATCATCATCAAGAGCGATGCGCTGCTCTGTTGATTATTGTATTTTAAATGAGGGCTATTTTATTTTATTTGATGAACTACTTTATTGCACTGCAGTACTGCATCATTTTACTGTTTTACTAACTATTTTATTGCACTATTTTACTCTGTCTATTCTATTTTAGTCTTTTAATGTTGTCTATTTTAAAACTGAATCAAACCGTAAACAAAGCCTATTGTGATTTGCCTTACCTTGTCCACTTTGCTGCTATCTATTTTATGCTTGTTTATGTCTGTTTAATGTCTGCACTTTCTGCATTACTCATTTTATATTTTTTTTTTACTGCCGTGAAGCACTTTGAGCTGCGATTTTTGTATGAAACATGCTATAAAAATTAAGTTATTATTATTATTATTATTATTATTATTATTATTATTATTATTATTATTATTATTATTATTATTATTATTATTATTATTATTATTATTATTATTATTATTATTATTATCTTAGCTAGCTCCTATGGGGGTGGGAGGGGTTCTCCAGGATAGAGTTCAGCTCCTTTCCGCAACCACCTCTAGATTGTCCAGTTCGACTCCCACTACGGAGCTAGCCTTCCTCACCAGCTTGTTCAGTTTGTTAGTGTCTCTTGAGGACACAACAACTGCAGCAGCCTATTGCACACATTTGAAGGACCTGAGTCTCCCCAGGAAGAACGGCCTGCTCTGACCCTTCCTGTATAGGGCCCTGGTGTTTATTGTTTACAATTTATTGTTCAAGTATACTCCCAGGAATGTAAATAATGTAATTATCAAGGGTGTCACCACCCTCAAACAGATTACTACATTCCCCAATTAGAAGACACATGTGGCAGGGCATCCTGGCCATTACGGATTATTATAAACCCACCAATAACTCTCTTCCAACCACTAACACCTCCCTCTGTGATGAGCTCAATAACTTTAACGCCCACTTTGACAGGGACAAACAGGAGCCAGCCATCATCCACGATTGCGTACTCAGGAACTGCACTGAGCAGCTGATTGAGGTCCTAAATTACATCTTCAACCTGTCACTAGCCCAGGCAGTTGTTCCTGCGTGCTTCAAAACCACCTCCATCGTGCCGGCGCCAAAACACTCCTCTTCATCTAGCCTTAATGACTTCCGCCCTGTTGCACTCACCCCCATCATCATGGAGCGCTTTGAGAGGCTGGTCCTGGCTCATCTTGTCAGTGCACCTAGGCAGGCCATAAATTCTCTGAATGGTCTATATCCCTAGGTCCTGGTTGTAAAGTTGCATGAGTCTGTGATAATCCTAGTGGTCACAATAGGTCATTATATCCAGTGAGGTCAAGTAAACACTTTTTTTTTCTTTTTTTTTTATATATATAAACACATTTGAAGGGTTACTATGGAGACTCATATCATCACACATGAATATGATTGGATTCACAAGAGTCTCCAGCTTAACAGCCATACCCAATGTATACAATTGTGTATACAAGACCGTTTAGGGACTATAATGTGTAGAAATAGGCAAATATATATTCATAAAAAAGCAACAATTGAACCCATGTTCATTCAGATGACTTGAGGTGAGATGTGAACTCATGTCATTCAGATAACTTGAGGTGAGATGTGAACTCATGTCATTCAGATGACTTGAGGTGAGATGTGAACTCATGTCATTCAGATAACTTGAGGTGAGATGTGAACTCATGTCATTCAGATGACTTGAGGTGAGATGTGAACTCATGTCATTCAAATAACTTGAGGTGAGATGTGAACTGTAAAGGGACCTCTTTTAAGACTGCCATGCCAATTGTTTGCTTTTAATTAAATACCCAGGGGCCCATTGTGTCATAATCTGTCCATGCCCACAAGGTGTCTTCCACACAGGGTCATGAATGTGCACAGCATAATATGGACATAATTATTTTCAGATATATCTTGTTCTCAGTTTTGCCTGCTGGTGGCGCTACATGAAAGGTAATGGAGTTACCAATGACTATGGTGTCAGTCTTGTATGAGTAATGGGTAAGAAGATCATTTTAACATTTTGGCCTGATGGTGGCACAAGACGAAAAGTCTTGGGATCAATAGGTTTCTTCTGTTCAGGCAACGTTTATGGCAATGTAGCTGGGCCCTAACACAATTGCCCCATATGAACGTTTTTGCCCGATCATGGTGGCATTAGGAAAACTAATAGTCACCAAAATCAATCGTTTTATTCCTGTAGGGGTCATGCATGTTGATGGTGGCATTAGAGGAAAGGTCTCAGATCACCAAAATCAATAGTGGCCTTCTGTTCAGGGCAGAGCAAATTTTATGGCAATCCACCATTATCTTTTTTTTCTTTTTAGGTATCTTGTTCTCACTTTGTTCTGCTGATGGTGCTAGAAGAGGAAAGGTCAGGGGGTCATCCAAATCTATATATTTCATCCTCTAGGGGCCATGAATGTTCACAGCTCATTTTAATGTTTTGGCTTGATAGTGGTGCTACAGGAAAGAGACACTAAAATCAATAGGTTTCTTCTTTCAGGGTCATAAATGTTGCAGGTAATATATCCGAGTGTATGCATATTGAATGTGGAGTCCCACAAGGCTTGTTTTTGGGCCCTAAACTCTTTATTTTGCATATCAATGACATATTATGCAAAGTTTCAAAGATATTGCAGTTTGTTTTGTTTGCACACCAATTTGATGATTTAAAGGTTTTAAAGCACTGTCCTATCTCTCAGTATTGTCTTATGTCTCAGTATTGCCCTGTCTCTCAGTATTGTTCTATGTCTCAGTATTGGCCTATCTCTTAGTATTGTCCTGTCTCTCAGTATTGCCCTATCTCTCAGTAAAACCTATTGATTTTAGTGTCTCTTTCCTGTAGCACCACTATCAAGCCGGGGGGATACCGTCCGGTCCTGCTGCCTTCACTTCCTTAAAGGTCCTCCTCACCTCATGTTCTGTTATCCTGAACACTGAGGGCTAGATCCACAAAGAATGGATTGCACGGTTAAGTCTGTGCCGACCAACTAACCCCGGTATTCACAGACATATTTAACCTGTCCTTAGAACAGGCTGTCATCCCCACCTGTCTGAAGGAGTCCACCATTATCCCTGTACCCAAAAAAATCCAAGCCTGCTTGCCTCAACGACTACCGCCCTATAGCCATGAAGTGCTTTGAGAAGCTAGTGAAGGGCTACATCTGTTCCTCCCTCCCCATCAACCTGGACCCCCTGCAATTTGCATACCGCCCCCACAGGTCCACGGAGGACGCCATAGCCCATGTGCTGCACACAGCAGCATCACACCTGGACAAGAGGCAGGGGAACTATGTGAGAATGCTATTCATCGACTACAGCTCAGCATTCAATACCATAGTCCCCTCCAAACTCATAGCCAAGCTCAGGGACCTGGGCTTGAACGATGACCTCTGCCAGTGGGTCTTGGACTTCCTGACGGGCAGAACCCAGGTGGTGAGAGCAGGCAACTGCACCTCCTCATCCATCACTCTCAACATAGAGGCCCCCCAGGGCTGTGTCCTGAGTCCCCTCCTCTACTCCCTGTACACACATGACTGTGTGGCACAGCGGAACAACAACACAATCATCAAATTTGCTGACGACACAGTAGTGGTGGGCCTGATCTCTGCAAACGACGAGAGGGCCTACCTGGAAAAGGTAAAGGTTCTAGCGGGATGGTGTCAAGAGAACAGCCTCTCCCTGAACGTCAGCAAAACAAAGGAGATGATTGTGGACTTTAAGAGGTCGGGGGTCAGGGACTACAGCCCCCTCAGCATCAACGGGGCACCGGTTGAGAGAGTGAACAGTTTTAAGTACATCGGAGTCCACATATCCGAGGACTTGACATGGACCACACACATTGACAGTGTTATCAAGAAGGCACGACAACGCCTCTACTTCCTTAGGCGCTTAAGGAAGTTCAACGTGAGCCAGAAGATCCTCAAGAACTTCTACTCATGCACAATAGAGAGCATCCTGACTGGCAATATCACCTCCTGGTTTGGGAATAGCACTGCACAAGACCGCAGCAGACTACAGAGTGGCCCGTTCAGCCGAACGCACAATTGGAGGTGGGCTTCCCACTCTTCAAGACATTTACAACAAGCGGTGCATGGCGGTCAGGTGGCGTAGCGGAGATTGTGTGCGTCACCAACCCCGGAGACGCTGGATTCGCCTGTTCGAATCCAGCTCACAGCTCCGGGGTTGTCACCAGCTAATACAATTGGCAGTATTAGAGGGTGGGAGAAGCTGGCGGGGTGGGTCCGGGTCGTTGTAAACAGCGACTCCTACAGTTCTTTTCGGGGCGCCTGCTAAGCGCGGATAGGATCTAAGGGCGGTAGTGTGATCCTTCCACACGTTACACGCTCTCAGTGAGAGTCCGCGCTGCCAGGTGAAAAGAAGCGGTTGATTGGCTAGACGTGTGTCGGAGGAAGCACGTGATAGCCTCCACTCTCCCAGACCGACTGTGGGGGGTAAGTGCGCAGCGACCAGGAAGGGGATTGGGAATTGGTATAACGACTAACATTGGGATGGGAGAAAATTGGAGGAAAAAGGAGGAAAAAAATAAATAAATAAAAAAAAAGCGGTGCATGGGCAAGGCTAAGAGAATAATCAAAGACTCCAGCCACCCAAACAACTGCCGCTTTGAACTGCTGCGGTCAGGCAAGCGATACCGGAGTCTCATGGCAAGCACAGAGAGACTCAGAAGGAGCTTCTATCCCTAGGCCATCAGGATGCTCAATGAACAATGAACAATAAGCAAACCATCAACACACCCACAGCACACATTACTTTAAATAAACAACACACTGTAGCACCCACTTTACCACTTTAGACACACTTTACACTTTATATTTATATTTAGATTATTGGTAAGGAAATTGCACATCATTCTCATTCCTTATTGCACCTCACCACTACAAGGTGGCACCACAAGCTAAGCTATACCTCACTTTTATTTGTACCAGCTGTACATACTGTATATATAGATACACTGAACAATTGTGTTGTTTACACTTGTTTACGTACTTGACTTCTTGACTTTCTATTTTATACTTATTATACTTATTTTATACTATCTTGTTATTATCTAGCACACTCTCAGGAGCAACACAGAAAGAAACATTTCATGCAAAGTATTCTGTATTCTGTATGACAACTAATAAAGAAACTTGAACTTGACCTTGAAACTTGAAACTTTACTAAGATCTACTGGATGTAGGATGCAAAATATAGGAACAATATTATTTAGCATTTCAAAGGTACCTAGATAAATCCTGTTAAGCTGTAGGGTCCCCCAATTGGTGTTTTTTATCATAAATCAATCAATACAGACCGTATTAATTAATGTTGTGTTTCTTTTTCAAATGTAGCCAAGAGTAAAGACCTTAAACAAAAATGAGGGATATCCCGAGCCCAAAACGGATGGTTCGAAAAGTTGTAAAAGGAACGACTTGATAGCGTCGTACTTGCCGCTAGCCGGCGGAGCTTCCAGTAGCCCTGGGCCATCGTCGGGGCATCCAACGCCACCACCACATGAAAATACTTGGTAACATCCTGGGATATTCCTCTCAGCTTGAACTGGGCTATATGCTGAAACCAGGGTTGGGGTTGTGGTGCCAGAAGTCGGGCAACTTAATTGCTGCAGTGTATATATATATAACGTTAGCTTCTCCATCCATGATCAAATCGAACTCACGTCGGGTCACCAATGTGGGAGTGGAGGAATGACGACACTGCAGACAACACTGGTCGAGTTATTCCCTTTTACTTCCAAACATAAATTACATACAATAAAGTGCAGAATCGATTGACATATCATTTGACAGCTGACATATGTAAATAACAACAACAACACTTTCCATTTCCCAGATTGCACCCCTTATACCATCTGAACCCAGAGCCTTAAAGGAGCCCTCACTCCGCTCCTAAAGTCTGGTGAATGACTGTAGCCCTATTTTCAGAAATTCCGTCTAAAGGTACATGCCCAAGTAAATGGAAGATTGCTCCACTTCTACAAGGTCAATTAGCATGTTCTTAGTATCTAGGAACATCTAGGGACCTAGGGGTATGTATTCCCAGTGTCAGAAATATTGTGTCTGTTACTAGGCTTGAGTAAATTGTGATGAAAAAAAGGAGAATATAAATTATGATAAAAATTTGTTTTGCATCTTTGCCGGCAGGCCCGGACTGGCCATCGGGAGCACCGGGATCTGCCTTCCAGATAAAAAAAAGAAATTATATAAAAAAAATATATATATATCTTTTTTTATTATAATTTTTTTATTTATTTTTTTGCCAGGCCATTGTTTCTAGTTGTTCTAGCGGCGCGGCGCGATAGTTAGATAACCTAGGTGGGTGGGGAACAACCAGGATTTCACTGTCTGCGACAGAGTTGGAGAACTATCAGTCCCCTCCTCTGGGCCCGCTGCAGCTGTGCCGGCCTGGCGATGCACACTGTCTGCGCTGTCTTGTCCCGTTATTCTCCGGGCGTCGTCTCGATCCGTCGACCGTCGACCGTCGCTGCCATCGTGTCCGCTGCCGCCATCTTGTCCACAGCCGCCATCTTGTCCGTAGCCGCCATCTTGTCCGTGGCCACCATCTCGTCCATGGCCGCCGTCTCGTCCATGGCCGTCATCTTGTCCATGCGCGTATCGCGCACTCTGGTCGTGTTTCTTCATGCACGCTCTGTCTGTGTGCCCCGTGGATTTGCAGAAGCTACACCAGACAGTCTTTGTGCAGTCGCCTCTCCGATGGCCTTTCTCTCCGCATCGCCAACACGCCAGTTCCGCCGTGTTCCTGTTCCTCTCCCTTGGCGTCGTCGAGCAGTGGCGCTAACTCATAGTACGCGGCTGCGTTACGCTGGTCGTCCAGGGCTTGCTCTTCCGCTGTCAGGTCTCCTGTGGGGGCTGTCAAGATCGTCTCCTTCAGTCCCGCACCGTGCATGCAGCATAGCATGCGCTCTTCCCAGAGCTTGTAGTCCTCTGCTTTTCCATTGAATGAGGGCCATTTGCTCCTTCCCCTGGTCGCCATCCTCTTGGTTGATGGTAGGCGTAGCTTTAGCTCTTGTTGGCCTAGCGTCTAGCCACGCGGTGCTCCTGGCACTAACCTAGCCTATACTTTTGCTAAGCTTGCTACCCTTATTATTTCGCCTCGGCGTGATCTGGGCCCATAACCTGTTGACAGAATCCGGCTATAGGGCGACAATAATGTGGTCAAGAGGCATGGTTTCTATCTTTAGCCTTTAAGCGGCGTGGTTTATTCATTCACATGGTATGAGCAGCAGCACATGAGGTCTCCTCTCACTGAGAGGCTGGGGAGAAAGAGGTAGAGTAGGAGGAGACATCTCTATTTATGGTGGTGTCTTGAGTGGCTTTGCCTAGAGCGCCCTCTAGTGGAAACAGTTATATATGCAGTTAGACAGTTACTAACAATCCTACATAGAACCTCTGACTTCAACACCCAGCTCTCCTCATTCGAATGTCTTGCTGCAAGGTGCAAACCCCCCTTCCCCATGACCATATTGGTCATCTACCGGGCGGCCACCCAAACCAAACCCAGCATTTATTCCCGAAATGCATGACCTCCTAACCACTCTCTGTACTACATCTGCAAACATGGTAATTCTCGGTGACATTAACATTCATGTTGACACCCCCTCCTGTCACTCTGCATCAGAGTTTTTACAAATGCTGGACAGTGTCACCTGACACAGCACGTGTCGTGCACGTCCCCCCACATGACAGCGGGCACACACTTGACCTTGTTATTTCCGACCCTGCTGCCCCTATTAACAACCTATGTGTATACGACCCGGGCTTGTCGGATCACATGGCCGTTTCCATGGAGATTGTAACTGAGGGGTACAATTCCCTGACTGTATTGTTAGATATGGTATTTAATACCACTACCTCTTGTACTTTAACTTCTGGCCATCCAGTACATGATATAAGTATGATGAACACTTTCCCACCTGATGAAACGAATCCACACAAATGTACAAATCGAAGGTTTAATATAGCAAAAGGTATATACAACGTTCACTTGTTTACACTTATGATTTGAAATATGCACTTGTATGGCAAATGAGTATTCGTAGGTAAATCAACATTGAATGTCCAATCTCTGGTTACGCAGGGAGTAAGTATACAACCTGGATATTTAGGAAACTATAGCGATGGTACTTAAATGATTATAGCTGGATACACTAAGGGGGGGGGGGGTCCCGCTGGTTGTAAGACAGTAGGAGGGGGGGGTTAGAGAAGCCGCTGGCGGAATCCCATCTGGCCGACGGTTTCTTGGGAGAATTCAAAGCCTTGAACACGGTGCCCACAGAACCTCGGTCCGCAGACGAATACAGCTGGACCCTCTGGTGGACGGTAGCTGCCGGTCCACAACGGAGAGACGTGAGGCGACCTCACTGGTGTAGAGCGCCGTCTCACCTGGAGTCCTCTCCGGGGGGTAGTTCCAACACTCCGCAGTGTTGGCCTTTATCCATGGAATAATCAAAGCACCCAAAGCATAATCCAAGCCGTGGAAGGCTCGCCGTCGTCCGGGTAGAGTAATCCAATATACAGGTCCAGTCGCCCTGGCCCGGAGCTCCTCGGATGCAAGCACCACTAGGGGTCTGCCCAGCCTGGTTAAGCGTCCAGATAACGTCAGGAACGATGGGGGTACTGATAACTTTAGAACTCTAACCGAACGATGCACCATACATAAATAGACTATTATTAGCTTAATAGAATACGTCCAACTCGACGGTATAGTGCCAAACTATGACTATTCAACTATTAATCTACACGATATCTCAATGCCTATTCTGAGGCCAAGTAGGCCTTACTACACCACACGTGCGTCGTGGGGAGGCTTCGCGTCTGTCACTCTGTTGGAGGGTAAAGAACTGGACTAAAAGAAAGTTCTACTTTACTTGCGCCATATATATATGCGCTATGAACAAATAGTACCATTCGTATTTCGCCCGACATATTCCTGCGCGGAACCGGGGCTTGCCACGACATGTTGGGCGGCACGATTGAACTTGGACCTAGGGGTATGGCAACCTGGCGCCAGGTTCTCGTCCAATGGTAGAATGAAACTATTATGGGCTGTTTAGTAGACTAAAGGGATATTCAGTGCATATTGTACAAGGAATATACAGGGGATATCAAACGATATACAAATACAATTAAATATATATATATAAATAAATATATATATTCGGTTTAATCTGATCCTTCACAACAGCCGCCCCCTAATTAGTCCCACCTAATTAGCTAAGCAGAGACAGATTAACCGCACTGTCTACCACTCAAGGTCCGCTGTAAGGGTCAGTCAACTCACAAAGTCATGGGGTCATGGTCATCATCGATAGTATCTGGGAGTCGGGGCAGTTCTATGAGCCTCGCCATGGGACGTGTGTAAGTGCGCCCTTGGACGAGTACTTCAGCTGCTCGGACCTTGCCATCGGCACCGGTGATCACTTTGCTTACGCGGCCAGCCGGCCACATAGCTCTGGGTAGTGACTGGTCAATAATCATGACGACTGTTCCTTCTGTCAAATTGTCTCTCTCTTTTACCCACTTCTGGCGGGTCTGTAGAGACGGTAGGTAGTGAAGTAGGAAGCTGCTCCAAAACTTGTCAGCTAGTACTTGACTGTACCTCCACATTCTTCGGCCGTTCGCTTCTTCAGGCCTGTACATTGTCTGGGGTAGCGCGGGGTCCAGCCGCCCCATTAGGAGTGTGTTGGGGGTGACTGGGTCGACATCTGCTACATCACTGGAGACGTAACCGAGGGGCTTTGAGTTCAATACTCCCTCGATCTCCGTGAGGACTGTCATTAGGACTTCCTCCGCCACAGTCTGGGCCCCAAGTACGGCATACAGGGCTGTCTTTATAGAACGTACTTCTCGTTCCCAGGTTCAACCGAAGTGGGGTGCGTTCGGGGGATTAAACTGGAAGTCAATCTGGGATGGAGCGAGGTGGGTCTTAAGTTCTGGGCCCATAGCTTGGAAGCTCTCTCTCAGCTCTCTTTCTCTCTTTATATACAACGGGCCAAAGCAGTCCATGCCTGTGGAGTGGAATGGCTTGTCGCCGATTCGGAGGCGACAGGGGGGTAAGTCAGCCATCCGTGGTATGCTGGGCTGCGCGCGCCACTTACGGCAGTCTAGACAGGTTCGCTGGAAGCGCCGTACTGCTTCTCTGCCTTGCAGTATCCAATAACGACGTCTGATCTCCGCGAAGACTCTCTCTGCTCCTGCGTGGTGTACATCCTCGTCGTATTTCTTTATGATCAGCTCTGTGACCTTGTGTCGGCTGTTCAAGACGATCGGGTACTTAGTATCATCCGGTAGATCGGGGGCTCTCCGCAGGCGACCACCCACTCTGATGAGATTATGGGCGTCACTCTCTGGTGCCAGGTGAATCAGTCTGCTGTCTGATGGGACGGGGTTTCCTCCCTGTAGGCAGTCTAGCTCATCGGGGAACGAGTCTCTCTGGGCTCGTTGTAGTAGAAGAAGTTCTGCTTCTTCGTAGTCAGCTGCTGACATGTCAGTGGTGGACTGAATCTCTGGGTGGTGCCGCAGGAATGTTCTTTGCTGCGCACTCTCTAGGGTAATGCAGTCATCTATGTTGGGGTCTGTGGAGGCGACTGTGCTCAGTCCACAGAACATAGGTTTCTTGTTCTCAGCCTCCTCGTTACTTGCTTCCCGCGGGGTGGGCGTAGGCCACTCTCCTTCCGGGAGCTTGAGGAATTCTGGTCCGTCACTGTAGATGTTGCGACGGGTTAGGTCATCCAGAGACATTCCCCGGGTGATGACGTCAGCTGGGTTGTGTTTGGTATCCACATACCGCCAGCTCGCTGCTTCTGTTAACTCTTGAATCTCTGTGACTCTGACTCCCACGAAGACTTTGTATCTGCATGAATCAGACTTGATCCATGTGAGTACTGTCGTGGAATCTGACCACAAGATTGTTCTGTGCACCGGAATGGTGAGTTCACGTTGGATTAACGTGGCTAGATGCGCTCCTGCTAGGGCTGCGCAGAGCTCTAGACGTGGGATAGATTGTTGCTTACGTGGGGCTATTCTTGAGCGGGCCAGGATGAAAGCAGTGTGTATCTTTCCTCCCTTCTCTTGGGCACGCAAGTAGGCCACCGATCCGTAGGCTACTTCGGAGGCGTCGCTGAAGACGTGTAGATCAATCTCGCATGTCTCTGGCCTCACTGTGGATGGGAAGTAGCTGCGGCGTATATTGACGCCTGGGAGTGAGCGGAGTTCCGTCTCCCACTCTCTCCATGTTGAGGCAAGGTGTGCGGGTATTGGGTCGTCCCAGCCCTGGTCCTTGTCCCATAGTGCTCGTACAATCATCTTTGCCCTGGTGGTGTAAGGTAGAATACATCCCAACGGGTCATATTGTCTGGCGAGTGTTCTGTACACACTCCGTCTGGTGGTCGGTATCGCCGTCGACCTTCCCTGCTCTGGAACCAAGGGTTTGTGTCTATAGTGGAGCGAGTCTGTTTTGAAGCGCCAGACTAGTCCTAGTGTCATTTCTTGGGCTTCTCCTGGGATTGTCGCCATCCAGGTCTCGCTGCTGGCAGCCTTGTCCGCGGGGGAGAGGCTGCGCAATACGTGCGGGTCACTGCTGGCCCACTGCCTGAGATCAAAGCCGCCTTTGATCAGGGAGGCGCGTAACTTGATTAGGAGAGCCTCGGCTTCTTCTTGAGTCGAAACGCTTTGTAAACAGTTGTCCACGTAGAAACTGTTCTTCACACTGTGTTGGACCTCTTCATCTGCTGTTGGGTCCTCTGCGACGTGTTTCTGTAGTGCAAATGTAGCACAGCACGGGCTGCATGTGGTTCCGAAGGGGAGTACTTCCCACTGGTAGATGGCTGGGTTCTCATCTCCGATCCTCTCTCTCCATAGGAACCGCAGCAGAGGCTTGTCCTCCTCTACTAGTCTCACCTGCAAGAACATCCCTTTGATATCCCCGCTGATAGCCACCTTGTCCTGGCGGAAGCGCAGTAGCACGCCTAGTAGGGAGGGGCCGAGTGTGGGGCCGGGCAAGAGCTCTTTATTCAGATTTTGGGATCCGATCTGGTAGCTGCAGTTAAACACAATGCGATCCTTGCCGTTGTGATGGACCTTGTGATGCGGCACGTACCATGATTCGGTCGTCTGATCGGCCTCTTTAATGTCAATCTTTGTTACGTGTCCCGCTGTGATTAGCTTCTCAATCTCAGCGCGGTACACACTCTCTTGAGCGGGGTCTTTGGCTAGGCGCTGCTCCGTGTTCAATAGATAGCGCTCCGTGGCGTCTTTCTTTGCGTGAAAGGTGGGCATTCCCTCTCGCCTCAGGAGTGGAGTTGCGTATCTCATCACTCCGCCGACTGTGACTCTCTTTGTCCCTTGCTCGAGTAGGTTGATGGCGTAAATGTCTTCTTTAGAACGAATATCTTTCTTTTCGTTCTTAAAGGGCATTGTCTCTAGTGTCCATAGCCTCTCGACATGCTGCAGGAGAGTGGTGTCTTCTTCTGTCGTTCTGGAGTGGAGGCAGCTAGTGGCTGCTGTTCGGTTGAGAGATTTAGCGAGGGGGCCTTGTAGGGTCCACCCTAGGCGGGTCTCGACTGCTGCAGGACTCCTGTATGGACCCGGTCAATCGGGACTATGAGTTCTGCATGGTCGGAGCCTATCAGCAGGGTCGGGGTAGCGCCGTCTATGAGCGGGATAGGTAATTGGCGCAGGTGCACATATTTATCCATCAACTTGGTGACAGGGTAGGTGTACTGCGATAGTCCTATTTCTTGGCTGGTGAAAGCATTTGTAATCTTGTACCGTCGCTCTGGCTGCCCGTTTGCTGCGATAGTGAAGGAGACATTCTCGCCCTTTATCGTCTTTAAATCTCTTCTTATTGTCCGAATCGTCATTTCGTTCTTGCTCCCCCGCAGTCCCAGCTGGGCCGCAGCGGACGCGAGCAGAAGGGTCTTCTCTGACCCGTCGTCAAGGACGGCGTACGTGTCCATGACTTTATCTTGGTAGCTCAATGTCACACGGACTACCTTTAAGAGCACTTGGGCGCCGCTGCTGCTGGCGGGGTCAATGTACATGACACTTGCCTTGGTGCCGCTCCGTGGTGCAGGTGGAGGCCGTCTTCCGTTACTTTCGTGTAGTATATCTAGATGGGCTCCATCGCACCGGCTGCACCTTTTCTTTAGGCGGCATTCGGCTGCCATGTGGGGCCGCGCACATCGATAACAGCGCCTGTTGGACTTTATCCATTGACTCACTTCTTCTGCATTCATTTTTGTGAATAGGTCACATTGTGACAGCCAGTGTTCTTTCTCACAGTAGGGACACGCTATCTTCCACTTCTCTTTTCTCGAGGGGGTGCTGTGACTCTTACTGCTCGGTACTGACTCTGATTGGTGCATGACAGTCACCGATCTTCTTCCATCATTTATTCTCCTGGGTCCCTCTCTGGAGCTTGGCGTGCTCCGCCCGAATGTATCCAGTCGTAAGCTGCTGACTTCTCTCGCCAGGAAGTCGGCTAGATCAAGGAGGGATGGCTCGGGGCCGTTGGGATCCCGGTAGTCTCTCTGTCGCCTAAAGCGCTCCTGTCTTGCGGGTGGCAGCTTCTCCAAAATCCTCTCGACGTTAGAGTTGGCGTATAGCTCATGCATGCCCTTCTCCCGTTGCGCTCCCAGCATCCCTACCAGGGACTGCACTTTGATTGACAGGTCGTCTAGTGAGCGATTGTCTGTGGCTGGGGGTAGGCGATCAATATGCCTTATCTCTTGGATTACGTAATCCCATATACGTCCATATCTCTGGTCCAGCGCCGCTAGGGCCGCTGTGTATGGTGTCGAAGAGGTGGCATAGGCTAGCGCTATATTGTGCGCTCGCGGTACTTTCAGGTGCTTCAGTAATATTGCATACTTGTGGCGTTCATCAGCGACATCCACCATCATTGTCTCTAAGCACATCCGGAGCTCCGTGTACTGTGCTCGACTCTCATAGGCGAAGTCTGGGAATGACGGCGTGGCAATGTATGACGCCGTGGATGGCTGATACATCGGCGAGCGTTGGGGGAGAGACCTCCTGGGCGAGTCCCCTCTTGCGCCTCGCTGTGGGCTGGTACTGACAGGGTACCATGGCCCGCTGGTCCAGGTGCTATTCCTCGGGGCTGGTCGTGCGTCGTGCTCACCCGCGAATAGAGTCGGGGGTCTGTAGCGCAGCGCCGCGGGGGTATAGCCTGGACTGTACTGGACCTCCTGGTCCGGTGGAGTACTGTGCTGTCGTCGGGCTTGGTTCTCCTCCTCTCCCTCTTCTTCCTCTATCAGATCTTCCAGATCCTGTAATCGTTTATTTAGCTTCTCCGCAGTGTATGCCGCTCCTTCCTTGTAGCTGGGTCTCGCTTGGACCGGTCTGGGAAGGGGGTCTGCGGGGGGTCTAGGCTCGGTCTGTTGGTCAAGTTCAGGGTCGCTTGCTCGTTGAGGAGACGCTGCCCTTGACTGTTGTCTCGACGAGTTCCTTGAACCCCTGGCGGAGGGAGAGGGTGTTGCCTTGCGGATCAGCTGCTCCATCAGCTGCGCTTGTAACTTGTCGCGCTCGACTTCGCGCTTGGTGAGATCTGCTTCTCTTTGGGCACCGGCAGCGGCGCGCTGGGCGTCGGCCCGGTCTCTTGCCATATTCTCTTCTGTCTGAAGGCGTCTCATCTCCAGGCGTGTGCGCTCTTCTTCGCTCCGTTGTTGCGCTTGGAGTTGTTCGCGCTCGCTAAGCGCCTGTGCTTGGAGACGGTCTCTTTCAATGGTAAAATGTTCGCGCTCGCTAAGCGTCTGCGCTTGGAGTCGATCGCGTTCGGTAGAGGCTGTCAGGCTGACGAGGAACGCCTGTTGTAGCATCCTCTCCGCTTCGCTGGGGGAAGGCGGTTGTGGAGGTGAGCCGCTCCTGCGTGAGCCGCTCCTGGGGGTACTCGTTGGGGAGTCCTGGAGCTCTATTTCCTCGGCGCTCTCCTCCTCTTCTTCCGTGCAGAGTTCTCTCTCTGTAGGGTCGTCTTCCTCCCGGGGGTGGTCGGGGACTACTTCTTGGGTAGTGGCGGGGGGTAAAGGCATGTCCGCTCCCTCCTGGTCCCCACGTGAGCTTGGTCAGTTACATTAGGACCTACTAGGGCCTCTGTGGTCGGGGAAACCTGGTCGTTAAGGTCAGACATAATTTTACTTTCTACTTTTACCGCGTTTACCGTTTGTCGAAGGCTAGGTAGTTGACTGACAGTGTAAGCCTCTAAGTACTGAGGTGTCTGTCGTCTGCGCCGCGGGCGTTCTAGGTTAGGAGGATCGTTTCGTGGAGTGTTCATCATAGGCCATTTCAATATTAATAACACTATATTAATATTACACTAGTTACCCTCCGGCTCGAAGGACCAATTGTAACTGAGGGGTACAATGCCCTGACTGTATTGTTAGATATGGTATTTAATACCACTACCTCTTGTACTTTAACTTCTGGCCATCCAGTACATGATATAAGTATGATGAACACTTTCCCACCTGATGAAACGAATCCACACAAATGTACAAATCGAAGGTTTAATATAGCAAAAGGTATATACAACGTTCACTTGTTTACACTTATGATTTGAAATATGCACTTGTATGGCAAATGAGTATTCGTAGGTAAATCAACATTGAATGTCCAATCTCTGGTTACGCAGGGAGTAAGTATACAACCTGGATATTTAGGAAACTATAGCGATGGTACTTAAATGATTATAGCTGGATACACTAAGGGGGGGGGGGGGGGGTCCCGCTGGTTGTAAGACAGTAGGAGGGGGGGGTTAGAGAAGCCGCTGGCGGTATCCCATCTGGCCGACGGTTTCTTGGGAGAATTCAAAGCCTTGAACACGGTGCCCACAGAACCTCGGTCCGCAGACGAATACAGCTGGACCCTCTGGTGGACGGTAGCTGCCGGTCCACAACGGAGAGACGTGAGGCGACCTCACTGGTGTAGAGCGCCGTCTCACCTGGAGTCCTCTCCGGGGGGTAGTTCCAACACTCTGCAGTGTTGGCCTTTATCCATGGAATAATCAAAGCACCCAAAGCATAATCCAAGCCGTGGAAGGCTCGCCGTCGTCCGGGTAGAGTAATCCAATATACAGGTCCAGTCGCCCTGGCCCGGAGCTCCTCGGATGCAAGCACCACTAGGGGTCTGCCCAGCCTGGTTAAGCGTCCAGATAACGTCAGGAACGATGGGGGTACTGATAACTTTAGAACTCTAACCGAACGATGCACCATACATAAATAGACTATTATTAGCTTAATAGAATACGTCCAACTCGACGGTATAGTGCCAAACTATGACTATTCAACTATTAATCTACACGATATCTCAATGCCTATTCTGAGGCCAAGTAGGCCTTACTACACCACACGTGCGTCGTGGGGAGGCTTCGCGTCTGTCACTCTGTTGGAGGGTAAAGAACTGGACTAAAAGAAAGTTCTACTTTACTTGCGCCATATATATATGCGCTATGAACAAATAGTACCATTCGTATTTCGCCCGACATATTCCTGCGCGGAACCGGGGCTTGCCACGACATGTTGGGCGGCACGATTGAACTTGGACCTAGGGGTATGGCAACCTGGCGCCAGGTTCTCGTCCAATGGTAGAATGAAACTATTATGGGCTGTTTAGTAGACTAAAGGGATATTCAGTGCATATTGTACAAGGAATATACAGGGGATATCAAACGATATACAAATACAATTAAATATATATATATAAATAAATATATATATTCGGTTTAATCTGATCCTTCACAACAGAGATGCTGCCCCCCCCCCCCCCATTCAAAGCCCAAATGCCAGATCTGCTTCAGAAACATAAAAAACATCACCCTGGACGCTCTGGCCTTGGGTCTCCAACATCTCACCCCTCACCCCTCCTGCCCTCTCCTCAGCCAGTGACTCAGTAGGCTATTACAACAAAGCCCTGAGTGGCCTCCTGGATGTTCACACCCCTGTGAAATCTAAGATGGTCACGTTCTCACGCTCTGCCCCCTGGTTCCCCAGCGAGCTGAGGGAGATGAAGGTGGCTGGCCGTGTCCTTGAGCGACGCCTCACTACGTCGGGACTCACCATGCACAGAGAGACCTACAGAGAACGCCAAAAGGCCTACTCCAAAGCCCCTAAAGGGGAACTATTTTACTATTTCTTTCACTATTTTGGGCACTTTTACACAATTCCTGTGAGTCTATGGAACACCTCTGTAATTATTTTTTTTTTTTATTCATTGTTTTGTATTTCTAATCAAGTCCTCAAAAACAGCATTTTTCTACCTCAAGATCTTAAGCCGTTTTGAGCCTGGGCTCCAACCACTGTGTGCAGCTCATCTTGTACCTCGCCATTATCATGCAGCAGTGTCTTTCTGACATCACAAATCATCACATTTTCAGATGACTCAGTTCAGTGAGGGTGAATATTGTGAGAGGAGAATTGGAAGAATGCGCCAATATGAGAATTAGAGACATAGATCATATTAATATAAGTTCACATAGCTAGGAAACAATGCTAAACACTCAAAAAGGCCATTTATAAGATAGTTCCCCTTTAAGGACGCTCGGTCTCGGTTCTATTCCAACATCATTAACAATAGCCCCGGCAATTCTAAACAGCTTTTTCCACCATACACCACCTCCTCAAACCCCAAACCCAGGCACACAGAGAGACCACTGAGAAGCGGTGTAATGACTTCATGTCATTTTTCACAGCCAAAGTTGAGGGCATCCGCTCTCTCCTCCCCGGCTCCTCTTCGTCACCTGCTCCACCTGCTGTCCCACAGCCTGAAGTCTCCCAGCTCCTACGCTGTTTCAATGACACCACGCAGCGTGAGCTCGAGGTCATCATCGGGAGGATGAAGTCATCTACGTGTGCCCTGGATCCCCTCCCTACAGCCCTGGTGAAAGCCAATATCTACACTATTGGTCCCCTAATGACCAGCACCATAAACCTCTGCCTGCAGGCTGGCCACGTTCCGCCTGCTCTCAAAACTGTCATCATCACCCCCCTCCTGAAGAAACCCACCCTGGACCCAGAGGCCCTTGTCAGTTACCGGCCCATCTCCAATCTCCCATTCCTCTACAAGGTGCTGGAGAAGGTAGTTGCGGTGCAGCTCCAAGCACACCTCAGAGACAACATCTTTGAGAAGTTCCAGTCTGGGTTCCGCTCTGCGCATAGCACAGACAGCCCTGGTTAGGGTCACCAACAACCTTCTGATGGCGGCGGATGCTGGAACCCCATCCATTCTGGTCCTTCTCGACCTATCGGCTGCCTTTGACATGGTTGATCATGTTATCCTCCTGGACTGTCTCCATTCCGACGTCGGACTCCGTGACCTAGCCCTGGGCTTGTTCCAGTCCCTCTTGGCTGGTCGGACTGAGTGTGTCTCCCTGGGAGGTGCAACATTCTCTACCCACCCCGTCACCTGTGGTGTCCCCCAGGGATCTGTCCTCGGCCCCCTGCTGTTCACCCTGTACATGCTCCCCCTCGGCCGCATCATCAGCCGGCACGGTGTGTCGTTCCACTGCTATGCTGACGACACCCAGCTGTACATTCGAATTTCACCATCTTCACCATCATCACCCCCCACACTGACTGGTTGCCTGGAGGAGACTAAGGCGTGGATGAACCACAGGTGTCTACAGGTCAACAGCTCCAAAACGGAAGCAATGCTGGTTGGTACCCCACTCCAGGTCCGGTCATCCACCATCACCACCATCTCCTTCTCCGGCCAGGACATTCCTCTCTCCACCCTTGTCACTAACTTGGGTGTGAAAATGGACCCCCACCTCTCATTCGAGACTCACATCAAATATATCTGCAAGACCTCTTTCTTTCACCTCAGGAACATCTCAAAACTCCGCTCCTCACTCACTCTGGCAGATTCTGAGAAACTTGTCCACTTCATCTCCTCCAGGCTGGACTATTGCAATGCACTCCTCATCGGGATCCCTAGTAAAAGCATTAAAAAACTGCAGAATATCCAGAATAGCGCTGCTAGGATCCTGATGAGGGTGCGGAAATATGACCACATCACCCCCACCCTCAGATCACTTCACTGGCTCCCCGTGGAACACAGGATCGAGTACAAGGTCTCCCTCCTCACTCACCAGTGTGTACACAGTGGTGCCCCTGCCTACCTCAAGGAACTCCTCACCCCCCAGTCCTCCTCACTCCCTTCGCTCCGGCACAGCCTACCTCCTCAAAGCCCCCAGGACTAAGCTGCACACCATGGGCGATCGAGCCTTCTGCTCGGCCGCGCCCAGACTATGAATGCTCTCCCCAACCACCTGAGCACCACAAACTGTTAATACTTTTAAACGTGGACTCAAGACCTACCTTTTTAGAAAGGCCTTTTATTAGTTTTTATGTCTTATTAATATGTTGTTCTGCTATGTGTTCTTCTTTCTTATATATCCATTTGTATTATATTCTTTTTAACTCTGTAGCACTCTGCGACTCTCAGGAATGTAGGGTGCGTTATAAATTAAATGTATTATTATTAAATCTGGATTTAGTCATTTCCTCACGTTTTTACGATAAAAGAGAGATAGAATTAGCATTTTCCGATAAATTCTTATTTTCGGTAAATCTTAAAAACATCTGTAAACACGTGTAGTGCTGAAAATATACACTTTGACTGCTGTTTTGATAGGGTTAACCCCTTATGCTGAGGGTACATTTTGAATAAAATGCCTGACGATTGCATACCCAAAGTAATTTGCGATTTATTACTTGAACCACTTATAGCTTCGAGCTTTCGCTGTAGCTGCCCCCAGACTGTGGAACTCCCTCTCCCCCCTCATCCGAGGCTCTGACACCATCAACCTCTTCAAAACCAAGCTAAAAACCCACCTGTTCACACTTGCCTTCACGCAACACGGCCCCGCTCCCAAGTAGCCCACCCCTGGCTCTTTTAAGCCACAATTCTGTTGTTTTGTTTTGTTTTGTTTTTTGTTTTGTTTGTTAATTTCAACCACTTCATCCAATTGGACAGCACCTTGCTTCCTTTTTTTATCTCTTTTATCTTATTTGTTTCTTCCTGTTGTTACTATACACAGATATTCATAGTTTTTAATTTTTTATCTTTTATTTAATTTTTTTTATCAAAATTTATATTTTTCCATCCTTTCCTTGTACAGTGTCCTTGAGTCTGAGAAAGGCGCTTCTCTCTTAAAATACAATCTATTATTATTTATTATTATAGCACATGCATGATTCTGGTCTCTTTTGAAAGGAAACATTCTGAACTTTCTTCCACAACAGAAGAAGAATCACACTGAAATAAACGTTTTGCTTACTCATGTTTTGTTTACGTGTTGCCAGATGCCTGTTTTTATTTAATTTTTTTGGTTTTTTCTCAGTTCCAGCTGAGAGGTAGGAGCTGGAAAACATAACGGTTCCATAGCCTGAAGTCTTATCTACAGTACAGGTCCAAAGTTTATAACAATACCATGGAAAATGAGTGTTGTGTGCCCTTCGGGAAAATGAGTGTTGTGCCCCCCTGCATATGGTGACTAAGGCTGATGGCGGGTGGCGCCCCTGTGGCGATTTCCGACGCCTAAACAACGCCACGACCCCAGACCGGGACCCTGTCCCGCAAATACAGGACTTCTCCACCCACCTGCCGAGGACCACCATTTTCTCCAAGGTAGACTTGGTGCAGGGCTACCACCAGGTACCGGTTCACCCACGGGACGTACCCAAGACAGCGGGCATCACTCCTTTAGGACTTTTCAAGTTTCTGCATATGCCCTTCGGCCTCAAGGGTGCGGCACAGACATTCCAGCGGCTGATGGACTCGGTGCTGCAGGACATGCCGTTCTTGTTCATATACTTGGATGACATTCTCTCCCAGCACGTCTGCAGAAGAGCACCTGACACATCTCCAGCAGTTATTCCAGCAGCTCAGTGCTAGTTCAGCCGGTCGTCCATCGACTTTCTCGGGTACAGAGTCTCGGCAGAGGGAGCCGTTCCGCTCCCTGCCAGGGTGGACGCAGTCGCCAGTTTTCCACACCCCCACACAGTGAAGTCCCTGCAGGAGTTCCTAGGCATTGTGAACTTCTATAACAGATGAATTCCCTGTGCTGCTCATCTCATGTTCCCCTTGTATGAGGCTCTGTGGGGTAAGGATCCCAAGGCCGATGTCTTACCGGGTTCCGATAAGGCCTTTATGGGCGCCAAAACTGCGCTGGCCAATGCCACATTACTGGCACACCCATCTCCTACTACCCCTATCACACTCACAACCGACGCCTCCAACTATGCAGTGGGGGCAGTGTACGGGTGGGCGGGGCCTGGCAACTGCCACCGGCATTTCAGATTCCTGCTGGAGGGCCGACATTTCACTGTCTTTGTGGACCACAAGCCACTCACCTTTGCCATGACCACTGACCCATGGTCAGGGCACCAGCAGCGCCAACTCTCCGCCATCTCCGAGTTCACGACAGACATACAGCATGTCACAGGCAAGGACAACTTCGTCGCTGACTGCCTCTCCCGGCCGGTGGTGGGGGCCGTCCACTTGGGACTTGACTATGCTGCCATGGCTGCCGACCAGGCCACTGACAAGGACATACAGACCTACCGAATGGCCGACACTGGGCTAAGGTTAGAGGATGTGGGGTTTGATAACGCCAACACCACACTCCTCTGCAATGTCTCCACCGGTCAGCCCTGTCCAATGGTTCCTACTGGCTGGCAGCGGCGGGTGTTTGAAGCCATCCATTGCCTTTCACACCCAGGGGTGAAGGCATCCCCTAAATTGGTCGGTGCTAAATTTGTCTGGCATGGCCTCAGGAAAGACATAACAGCCTGGGCTGGCTCCTGTGTGGCATAACAGCGTTCAAAGGTACACCGTCACACCAAAGCCCCCTTGGCACCATTTCTCGTGCCGGAGTCGTTTTGACCATGTCAATGTGGACATGGTAGGTCCCCTGCCCCCCTCCCATGGGTTCACTCACCTCCTCACCATGGTGGACAGAACCACCAGGTGGCCTGAGGTGGTTTCGCTGGCATCGACCACGTCCGCTGAGGTGGCCCGGGCGTTTATCAGGTCCTGGGTAGCCCGTTTTGGCACGCCGTCTGACCTCACCTCCAACCGGGGGCCCACAGTTCACGTCCGTGCTGTGGACTGCAGTCGCTGAGGGCCTGGGATTGAAGCTCCACCACAACACACCTTACAACCCACAGAGCAACGGCTTATGCGAACGGTTTCACCGCTCTATGGTCTGCTCTTCGGGCCAGCAACTGGGTCGACCGGCTCCACGGTGTGGACGACCCCCTGCCCAGCCCCTGCCGACTGCTTTTCCCTCTCGTCACCTGGCATCCCCTGAGTCCCCACTGCACGTGTTACACATAGTTGGTTCGGCCTCCTGATCCACCCCCGCCACGTTGATTGTTGTTGATTTTCTTTTGGGGGGTTATGGTGAATTCTGGGGGGTCTGTGTGGTGACTCACTTATCACTCACATGTATACAGACATTCACCGGACTTTAGGAGTGGAGTGAGGGCTCCTGGCTCTGGGTTCAGAGGGTATAAGGGGTGCATTCTGGGAAACAGGAAGTGTTGTTGCTGGGTATTAAAAGGGAATAACTCTACCACCATCTGCATCTCTCGTCTGCATCTCTCGTCTCGTCATTCCTGCACTCCTACACCTGCAACCTTTGGGGCACAAGCTTGTTTCTCTAACCATTCGGCTAACACCACCCCCAAGTTAGAACTATTGATTTCTTTCAAAGTGAGTTGTCTGAAAATGTAGCTGTCCATTTAATGTCTACCTTTGATGTTAGATCATGCAGTGGGACTGGTATCCAAGAGAGCCCACTTCCTCCGTCCCTAGCAATAACATTAGCAGTCATTTCAACCAGCTTTTGGCAGAGGTGGAAAGAGTACAAAAATTATCTAGTACTGTTACTTTGACTCAATTCCATTTACGTAAAAATAACATTGCTGGTGGACAAATATACTTAAATACTACTAAAACGTACCTCATGGAAAATGGAGAGTAAAGGTTATTGTTACTTTCTTTAAGGTGTGTGTGTGTGTTGGGGGGGGGGGGGGGGGGGGTCAGAGGTTGTTAGACATGGTTTTCCCCAAGCAATGCAAAGACAATATAAATAAGGATATATAATTAAATACACCATACAAAAATACACCATTACAAAGTCAAGCAGATTCAACATGACTACACTATAGGGAGGCATTAATAGTTTCAAGTTTCAAGTTTCTTTAATAGTTGTCATACAGAAGTACAGAATACTTTTGTACAAAATGCTTCTTACTGTTGCGCTCCAGAGACTGTGCATGACAAGATAAGTATGAAATAAAAACATAGTAAAAATTAGAAGTAAAAAAAAAAAAAAAAAAAAAAGAGGTCACAGTGTTCAGTTTAGACATATGTACAATGTTCGTAGACGTAGTTACCATACAATATACAATACTGTGCAGTGTACTAATATACAATACTATATAGTGCAAGGCATAAATGGACGAGGTGCAGTTTAGGTACAATTCACAGTAGGTGTACGAGTTGTAGTGCAAATCCTTTATCAATAAATATAAAGTGTAAGTGTGTTTGTGTGATCTAAAGTGTGGAGAGTGGGTGCTGCAGTGTGTTGTTTGTTTGAGTGAGTGTGTGCATGTGGGTGTGTGTGCTGTGTGCATTTGATGGTTGTTGCATAGTGATTATTGTTCGTTTAGCGATTATTGTTCGTTTAGCAGCCTGATGGCCTGGGGATAGAAGCTCCTTCTGAGTCTTTCTGTGCTCGCCATAAGACTCCGGTATCGCTTGCCTGACGGCAGCAGTTCAAAGAGGCAGTTGTTCGGGTGGCTCGAGTCCTTAATAATTCTCTTAGCCTTCCCCTTGCACCGCTTGTTGTAAATGTTCTGGAGGGTGGGAAGCCCCCCTCTAATTGTGCGTTCGGCTGAACGTGTCACTCTTTGTAGTCTGCTACGGTCTTGTGCAGTGCTATTCCCAAACCAGGAGGTGATGTTGCCGGTCAGGATGCTCTCTATTGTACATGAGTAGAAGTTCCTAAGGATCTTCTGACTGACTTGGAACTTCCTTAGGCGCCTGAGGAAGTAGAGGCGTTGTCGTGCCTTCTTCACAACACTGTCAATGTGTGTGGTCCATGTCAAGTCCTCGGATATGTGGGCTCCGAGGTACTTGAAACTGTTCACTCTCTCAACTGATGCCCCGTCGATGCTGAGGGGGCTGTAGTCCTTGACCCCCGACCTCCTGAAGTCCACAATCATCTCTTTTGTTTTGCTGACGTTCAGGGAGAGGCAGTTCTCCTGACACCACTGTGACAGGTTCTCTACCTCTTCCAGGTAGGCCCTTTCGTCGTTGGCAGAGATCAGGCCCACCACTACTGTGTCATCAGCAAATTTGATGATGGTGTTGTTGTTCCGTTGTGCTACGCAGTCATGTGTGTACAGGGAGTAGAGGAGGGGGCTCAGAACACAGCCCTGGGGGGCCCCTATGTTGAGCGTGATGGATGAGGAGGTGCAGTTGCCGGCTCTTACCACCTGGGGTCTGCCCGTCAGGAAGTCCAGGACCCACTGGCACAGGTCATAGTTCAAGCCCAGGTCCCTGAGCTTGGCTATGAGTTTGGAGGGGACTATGGTATTGAATGCTGAGCTGTAGTCGATGAACAGCATTCTCACATAGTTCCCCTGCCTCTTGTCCAGATGTGATGCTGCTGTGTGCAGCACATGGGCTATGGCGTCCTCCGTGGACCTGTTGGGGCGATATGCAAATTGCAGAGGGTCCAGGTTGATGGGGAGGGAGGAACAGATGTAGCCCTTCACTAGCTTCTCAAAGCACTTCATGGCTATGGAGGTGAGGGCTACAGGGCGGTAGTCGTTGAGGCAAGCGGGCGTAGATTTTTTGGGTACAGGGATGATGGTGGACTTCTTCAGACAGGTGGGGATGACGGCCTGTTCCAAGGACAGGTTGAAGATGTCAGTGAATACCGGGGCCAGTTGGTCGGCACAGACTTTTAGGACGCGGCCGGGGATGCCGTCCGGTCCTGCTGCCTTCCTGATATCCACTTTTTTAAAGATCCGTCTCACCTCATGCTCTGTTACCCTGAACACTGAGTCTCCATCAGCAGACCCCCCCCCCCCATTGCCATGGTTTGTAGGCTGGTGTTGTTATTCACAGCCTCAAACCTCGCATAGAAGGAGTTGAGATCATTTGCTAAGGAGATGTCACTGTTCAGTTTGAGGGGGGTTCCTTTGTAGTCTGTCATTGTTCTGAGGCCCTGCCACATGCCTCTAGAGTCAGCCTGTTCAAACTGAAGTTCAACTTTATCCCTGTAACGCCGTTTTGCCTCTATTACTGCTCTCCTGACGTTGTATCTTGCCATCTTGTGTTCTTCCATGTTGCCTGTCACCAGCCCGGTGTTGTATGCTGATGTGCGCACTTTCAGAGCCTCACGGACGGATTTGTCTACCCAGGGCTTTTGATTTGGGTAGATATTAATTTTGGTGGAGGGGATTATTACTTCTACCTGAGTACAGACATAGTCAATCACCGTTTCGGTGTATTCGTTAATATTGGCTGTGTTATCACGGAATACACTCCATTCTGTGCTTCCCAGCACTGCTTGGAGTGACTCCACTGACGTCACGGCCCAACGCTTAACCTCTCGCGAGACCACCGGCGTTCGCTTGAGACTCTGTTTGTACTTTGGCAAAAGGAATATGGCGGCGTGATTCGGCAGCACCTTTTTAAGTAGCTTCTGTGCTGACCATCCCATAATAATAATAATATATAATAATAATAATAATAATAATAATAATAATAATAATAATAATAATAATAATAATAATAATAATAATAATAATAATAATAATAATAATAATAATAATAATAATAATAATAATAATAATAATAATAATAATAATAATAATAATAATAATAATAATAATAATAATAATAATAATAATAATAATAATAATAATAATAATAATAATAATAATAATAATAATAATAATAATAATAATAATAATAATAATAATAATAATAATAATAATAATAATAATAATAATAATAATAATAATAATAATAATAATAATAATAATAATAATAATAATAATAATAATAATAATAATAATAATAATAATAATAATAATAATAATAATAATAATAATAATAATAATAATAATAATAATAATAATAATAATAATAATAATAATAATAATAATAATAATAATAATAATAATAATAATAATAATAATAATAATAATAATAATAATAATAATAATAATACTTTATTTGTATAACACAAGCCAAAAGTGCTTCACAGCAGTAGAATTGACATAACATTAGCGCAAAATACAGGATAAAAGCAATTCAGAGAATAACAATACAAATATTGACTAACACAGTCTAACAAGAGTCTTCCCTGTTAGATGGTCACAGAATTTGGAACCTGCCCGTTTTTCTTCCTGCTCGATACCCACACAGTTTAAACTTAATGGATGGTATTTAAAATGTAACTAATTAGCATAAATACTTCAAATAAAATATACTTAAGTAAAACTACTGATCTTAAAAAGTACAATCGCACAAAAAGGTACTCAATTACAGTAATGAGAGTAAAAACAATTAGTTACTTTCCACCCGTGATACTGTGAGCTATTTAGGCAGCGGCATGGATATGGCTTGTTAACACCCGGCCGAACAACTGTGCCATGACAGTTTAGTTAGCGTGCGGTCACAAGCCTTGGCTTGCAGTTGAAAAATCAGGTGATCGTGTGAGATTGTATGATCTCTCAATCTCCAGTGTTCAACGAAACAACCCCAAATCAATAGACTTCCCCACTGGGCATTTGATTAGGCTGTTGTGTCAGAATCTCACCGTTGTGCTGTAAGAGCATTGTAGTGGGTTTCCACCAAGACTGGGTTTTATTAGCTATGCAATTCAACAATATATCTCAGTGGCTCAGGAGGTAGAGCAGTCGTCTGGTAATCTGAAGGTAAACTGAAGGTTCCTGGTTAGATTCCTGCTCCTCCCAACATTGTGTCGAAAGTGTTCCTTGAGCAAGACACTTAACCCCTAACTGCTCCCAATGAGCAGGTTGGCACTTTGCATGGTCGCCTCCCCCATCTGTCTGTGAATGTGTGAGTGAATGGGTGAATGTGAGGCATAAATTGTAAAGCGCTTCGGATAAAAACGCTATATAAATGCAACCCATCATTGTCAGATTATGCTACCTTTTTATAATTACAGTAAACAAATTAGATCATTGTCAAATCAATTGGTAGCCTAATTCTCACGATAAGACCAGCCTTCCCATAAACCCTGTTGCTTGCTGTTGCAAAGGAGGCGTTGCATTTGTTCTTGGCCCCAGCAGCAAAATAGAGGTTAACAATGTGTCAGTGTCTTCATGTTTCTGCTGTAATCCTGCCAAGGTAGGGGATTTACACTGATGTATTGATGTTGAAATCTTACTGCCTATTTTCATAATGAATTCCAAACGTCCCAGACCTACATTTTCAGACATTGCAGATGTTTTGCATATTGTTCTATAGGCTAATAATAATATAGTCTCTCAGGGACACTCAACCTGGTGGTGATACATATCCAGAAGTTGTTTTCCAAACGTCCCTGTATTTCTTTTTTTCTTTTTATTCTTTCTTTTTACTTTTAAAGACCTGAAAAAATGTCAAAATAATTTCCCATGTTTTCCAGACGTAATATAAACCCTGAGAGTATATCCCAGTTTACACTGAGCACCACCACATCTACTGAGCACCACATCTACTGAGCACCACATCTACTGAGCATTCGGTGGTACATTGATAGAAGGGGGTTGCGTGCGTGTGCGTGCGTGTGCGCGCGCGCGTGTGCGTGTGTGCGTGTGCGTGTGTGTGTGTGATAATAATGACCAGTCTATCAATTGCATTCATGTATTTTCAGTTAGGGCCCAGCATGTGGGCGGATGGAGTCGGCACTGCAGCACTCAATGACATGAAACACCAAAGTTGTGATTTCACACATGTGACACGCCCACCTGCCAGCCCCCTCAGCCAGCCCCCTCAGCCACAGTTAAATCACACTGTGCCGTAGTCTCTGCCAGATTGAACAATCAGCCAATGTTTTCTTGTGTGATGAAATTATATATATTTTTCAAGTGTTTGTGTACACGTGTGTGTGTGTGTGTGTGTGTGTGTGTGTGTGTGTGTGTGTGTGTGTGTGTGTGTGTGTGTGTGTGTGTGTGTGTGTGTGTGTGTGTGTGTGTGTGTGTGTGTGTGTGTGTGTGTGTGTGTGTGTGTGTGTGTGTGTGTGTGTGTGTGTGTGTGTGTGTGTGTGTGTGTGTGTGTGTGTGTGTGTGTGGAACAGGTAGATGAAATCATCTCTGAATACACCAGCAGACTTGATTTAATTCATGCATCACCACTTCCACTCATCATGAAACTTGAGGCAATCAGAGTAATGGCATTGGCCAAAGTACAACATCTGTTCGCCAATGTACATATTCCACGAAAATCACTACATGATTTGACTAATAAAACCGTACACCTAGTGAGACAATGGACTGGCCTCAACACACACACAACACGCAACATTATATTTCACAGTAAACGTGAGGGTGGTCTGGGTGTTCCCAATTTTGAATGGGCATATATTGCTACACGGCTCTCCCATCTGTTGAATATGCTGAACAGTGATGACCAGTATGTGAGAACGCTCGCCCGTTCTTCTCTTTTCTTGGACCTAAAAAGACATAAGGTCCCCCTGGCGCGTGGTTCGGACCCTAACTTCCTAGGCTTCAAGAGAAAGCTGAATGGAAAGCTGGACAGTCGCTCTCCTTGCTTCGGTGTGTGGTCAGACTGGCCGGACCTTAATGACATGTGTTGCTGGGCTGATGTTACCCTGGAGTGGGTGGGGTCTAACTCTGAGGCAGTGGCTGTCTCAGAGAATATCTGACCCCAGTATCTCAGTCAGAGCATCTATGTCTGTGTGTGGAATGGATCACCAACTTCCACTGACTAATGCCCGAGGTCGTCTCCTGTGGGCACAACAGCAAAGACAGCGGGAACAATGGACTGAGTTGAGACTGCAGGGGAAGATTGCGTGTCTCCCTGCTGCGGACCATTCTGTCTCTCACTGTGTTAAAAAATGTTGCCATAGATGAGTGCATTGTTATCTTTACTCTGAAAGCGAGATTACAGGCCTTACCATCTAAACTGAATCTCCCCATCTGGTTTCCAGGCAGTCATGCTCCTCACTGTATTCATGACAATAACCAAATAGCTGAAACCATGTCCCACATCTTAAATGGTTGCCATGTATACAGGGGCCTCTACATAAGTAGGCATGACAGAATAGTAGATTTGATAGGGAAAGATATCTCTTATTTTTAGGTCCTCCATCATGCTGTTTAAGCATTCTACTGTGAAGCCAAGCATGTTCAACCTGTGCAATGATGATTCCATGTTCTCTAGTATTACAGCTAACACCCCTGATGTATTTGTGGTAAATGAACACCTTAGGGAGGTGTCCATTCTTGAGGTTGGCTGTACTTTTGACTACAGCTTAGAAGAAGCCTTCCTAACCAAAATGCTGAAATACCAACAGCTACAGCAGACCATCTCACAGCTAGGCTACAGATGTAAACTCCTAGTTTTTATCTTTGGCAGCCTAGGGCATGTGCACAAGTTGGTTGTGAGGGGCCTACAAATAGCCGGTCTCCCCAAAAGGAAGGCCAAGCAGTTAGCCAGGTACTGCTCAGTATCAGCAATTATAGGAAGCCGCTCAATTTGGAAGAGGCGCTGTTACCTTTTCCCATGATTCTGCCGTCCATGCACCTTGTACCTGACTGTTCTTCATAATTTTCTGATTGCACTCGCATTGTTTATGTCCTTTGTATGAGGCCTCCTTGTACTTCTGTTCATGTGGACATGAATAAACATTTCAAATGTGTGTGTGTGTGTGTGTGTGTGTGTGTGTGTGTGTGTGTGTGTGTGTGTGTGTGTGTGTGTGTGTGTGTGTGTGTGTGTGTGTGTGTGTGTGTGTGTGTGTGTGTGTGTGTGTGTGTGTGTGTGTGTGTGTGTGTGTATGTGTGTATGTGTGTATGTGTGTGTGTGTGTGTGTGTGTGTGGGGTGTGTGTGTGTGTGTGTGTGTGTGTGTGTGTGTGTGTGTGTGTGTGTGTGTGTGTCTTTGGCTTCTTGCAGGAGAAAGTGTAAAACATGAGACAATACTGTATCTATACAATATCTGCACATGGTTTTATTGGGAGTTTCAATAAAGGGGTTCAACATCAGAGAGAAAATAATCTCTAATCTTCCTTCCGGTCACCAACATTGTGACTCACAACCAGATGGAGACGAAAATAGAAATGATAGCGTAGGTTTGTTTTTATTTTTAACAACAGCCACTGAATTTCAATTAATGTATTACTTAGAAATCGAAAGCAGATGGGCGGGACAAATGATCAGATGAACCAATAAGATCAGTTACAATTCACATGCCCTGTATAGTCCTCTTTACCCTCTACTCTCCCAGGGTACCTGCACCTGTGTATACTTTACTTACTCATAGTATATATTCAGATTCTAAGTGTTATTGACCATATTTATAATATAACTGATAACATATGCACCTTTGATTACACCGCTTACTTGCTTATATTCAGAGTTAATTATATTACACTGCTTATTTTTTACTTGTCTACTGTACTATAATTGTATTGCCTATATTTATGTCTACTATTACCATGCCCGTACCTGTACCTCCCCTCCCCCCTCCCCCATGCTGCTATGATTCCTGAATTTCCCCCACAGGGATCAATAAAGGAATGTCTTATCTTATCTTAATCATAATCGTAATCGTGTGTCAAGAGCACAGCTGAAATTTGGAGGATATTTTGCCTCCAAAACCCTGAACTGAAGAGAGTGCCTTTCAACCCACTGCTACGCCCATAATTCTAAATCAGGTACGACACTGCTGCCTGCTGGTGGCTGTAGACACTACCCACAGGTGAATACTAACGATTGAATTACTGTCAAACGAGAGAAGTTACAAAATAATACATAAATAATACATAATACAGAGCTCTCCTTTCTCAACAATTCTACAGAAGAAATGGCCAGGAGAAATTCACATTGAAAGGTATTTTGTTATTAGAACGACACAATCACGTCATTGGAGGGATACCTTCAGTCCTTTTATTTTTTAATAGTAATCCGGGGAGCGTCCGCTGGGCTGGCGTACCTCAACCTCCTTGAAGGGGACAGTGGCTGCACTTTGTTGGGATGGGGGGGACATTGCTAGAGGAAGCGGGCAAGTAAAAGTGTTTTAAAAAAACATTTTCATGGAGGGCGATGACAATATGCGTAAATTGTTCTGTATATGCAGCCCAATGTCACTTACAATATGTAATTATACTAATCGACCACAGGAAAAAGGAAAATGTACATACAATGTGTATGTATTACAAATAAGTATAACAAAATTCTGAAAATGTTTGAGCTCTCCTGCTGGGGAATAAACCTGGGACAGTCACATGGGAGGCAAGTGGCTTTACCTCAAGACCAAGACACACTTTTCTGATAGCCTCGCTCCAACCCTGACCTTAACCACACTGTTACCTTAAATTAACCAAAACGGTCAAACCCTAACCCTAACTTTATATCTTAACCATAACAAACCATCTTCATAGTAATGCTGTTTGTATCATCATATACAAACTAAAGTACAACCTAAGTACAATGAAAGTACAATGAAGTAAAAATGCAGACAATGAGGTACAAAAACTGAGGTGTGGATGTAGTGCAAATCTCTTTAATAAATAGATCAAATATGGTGTCATTTACTCTATTGGTGTTTGCCAAATATATTGAATTTCTTTGGAAGCCAGTGCCTACTGTTAGCGATGTTTGAACACACAGTGCCAACAGAGTCAATGCTACAAGGGACAGAGCTCTCCTCACCTTGGCGGCATGGCAGGGACATTTGGACTGCCATTTGTCCCGCCACTTGTCCCAGACTGGGCTTAGACTGGAAACATTCTACAACCAAACCAGAGAAACAGGTGTTAGTGTTTGAACCACAAATTAGCCACATTCTGTCACATTCAAAGAAACGTTAAAGGAACACTCCAACATTTTGGGAAATTAGCTTATTTACCATCTACCCTGGAGTTAGACAAGAAGATACATACCTTTTTCTTCTCTGTGCATGCAGTAGGAGTAGGAAGACGTTGGGAACTAGGCTAATGGAGGAACCTACTTCCAGTGACTGACGCTAAGCTAGGCTAACGGTGCAGGTCTTCCTACTCCTACTGCATGCACAGAGAAGAAAAAGGTATGTATCTTAACACTCCAACATTTTGGGAACCCTGTAGTTAGACAAGAAGATGCATACCTTTTTCTTCTCTGTGCATGCAGTAGGAGTAGAAAGACGTTGGGAACTAGGCTAATGGAGGAACCTACTTCCAGTGACTGACGCTAAGCTAGGCTACTGCATGCACAGAGAAGAAAAAAGGTGTATCTTCTTGTCTAACTCCAGGGTAGATGTTGTTTTAGCGATGAATTACAGGTAGGCCACAGGCCACAGAATAAAATCCTATTCATGACTCAACATGAAGTTAAGTACCAGTATAAGCACCTGGACCTATCCAGTTAGTTTAATCCTTCTATTCAAAATAAAGCTATGAATCCACATTAGGCTATGAAGCTCAATCTCGAAGCGAACACTAGGCCATTCGACACATCAAATGGCCACTCAGCTTGAACATTCCAAAGTGGGCACTCTTTTGCGTTTTGGTAAAATAGAGATTTGGTCACTTGGTATGGCGGGTAGGGATGGGTACCGAATTCGGTACTTTTGAGGTACCGAACCGAAACACGTCGGTACTACCCAGTATCAAATCAAGTGAGAAACCGAAAAAAAAATAAAAATAAAATAAAAATAAAAAATCTTTATTAATTTCTTTTTTTTTACTTTTTTTTTTTTTTTTTACTTTTTTTTTTTCATGTCAACGTTCACACGCACAATATATGCTTACCTAGGATTTGACTTGATTCAACAACAAAGCAGTCGGAGCAATGACAAGCCGAAAACTGTCTAAATTGTAGTTATTTGAAGTTTGGATTTTTTTTTTACGACTGAGGTAGGTAAATTAAATTTCTTGAGACTAAAGTACAGAAAAAAGGTACCGTTGGGTACCGGTATCGATTCACAGGTACCGGTACTGGTATCGGTTCAAATGTGAAAGGTACCCATCCCTAATGGCGGGTGGATATAGAGGGTCCACAGTGAACAACTGAGCCACTTGGTAGCTAGCATTCGAGGTGCACTTTTGTCAATGATAATGTGCAGATCAAGTGGTGAATTGGGCGGCAGACAGTATTCAGTTTGAACTGATCAGTGGTGGAAAGTAACTAAGTATTTTTTACTCAAGTACTGTATTTAAGTATAATTTTGAGGTATTCAAAGTATAATTTTGAGGTACTTTTTACTCTATTACATTTATCTAATCTATCAGCTTCTATAGTTACTTTGAAGAAAAAGATTTTGCATAGAAAACATGGCAAGAATTCATGAATATTATGTACTTTCAAATTTGAAGCCTGACAACTTCAGGGTTGTTTAAAAGTTAATCAGAGCAGCGTAACTGGACTACATACCAATTTAATATAACCTTTAATCAGAGCAGCATAACTGGACTACAGACCACTTTAACCATGGTTCTGGTCCAATGCTCCCAAGCACTGGAATACAAAAACATGTAGAACGCGTACTTTTACTTTTGATACTTAAGTACATTCAATATCAAATACTTCTCTACTTTTACTTAAGTAGGATTTTGAATGGAGGACTTGTACCTTTTTATCTGGGTATTTCTACTTTTACTTAAGTAAAGGAATTGTGTACTTCTTCCACCACTGGAACTCACTGGGGTTCTGCAGCCTCTCTGCAGCCCTCTGCTCCTGACGCCTGTGGATTATGCCCTCCACCTTCCTCTGATTGGTGTTGAAGTCGGGCTCAGCCATCATTTCAGTCTTCGACAAATTGCTCTTGATGGCCGAGGAGGCTGTGGAGCGTGCCACCTTGGGTAAATGCACCTGGTAGCCCCGGTCAGTGAAGTCCACTTCTCCATCCGGCAGACCTTTGATCCTGACGACAACACACAGTATTTAAGATTAGGCCTTACATCATCCTTTCCAAAGCTCAGCACTGGCCCCAACAATGCGGAGGCCGTGACCTTGCGATCATCTCACCGTCTCTTCGTTAAGATGGTATAAATCTCCTGCACCAGTAGCTCGGCTGCTCCGGGTTTACAGTGGATGGTTCCGTCAATGACTTCCTTCGTGATGTGAATGTCCTGCTTCTGCAAAAACTTGGGAATACATGTGCATGTTCCATAAACAGCTGGTTCGAAATAGAAAAATGTATTCAAAGTCTGGATTGGGCCCCAAAAGTGTGTGTGCCATGGCAAGATTAGATTTTATTCAAATGAATTATCATTATACAGTACAAGTACTGTACAACAAAAATAAGTTTGGCAGAGTGCAAATGTAGCAGTAAAGTATAAAAGCAATATACAATGTACAGGTGGTTAAACTGGGTGCAAAATATACAAATTAGATGATGTATGTATGTATGTATACATGTATGTATGTATGTATGTATGTATGTATGTATGTATGTATGTATGTATGTATGTATGTATGTATGTATGTATGTATGTATGTATGTATGTAT
The DNA here is from genome assembly GCF_963971535.1 of Notolepis coatsorum. Classification (NCBI taxonomy): domain Eukaryota; kingdom Metazoa; phylum Chordata; class Actinopteri; order Aulopiformes; family Paralepididae; genus Notolepis; species Notolepis coatsorum. The sequence goes on along the minus strand of NC_140180.1, from coordinate 30,839,618 downwards.
GTATGTATGTATGTATGTATGTATGTATGTATGTATGTATGTATGTATGTATGTATGTACAGAGTTGTATTATATAAATAGAGACAGTATGACTACTACTGGCCAGCAGCATAACTAGTAAGAGTAGGATATGTACAGATAGATAAATTAAAGGACTATGTGCAGGTAAGTACAGACAGGTGAGGATAGGTTTATGTGGTGGGAATAATATATATATATATATATATATATATATATATATATATATATATATATATATATATATATATATATATATATATATATATATATATATATATATATATATATATATATATATATATATAATTCATAATATATATACTATACAACATTATAGTAGATGCTATCATACAGAGCTAAGGGTTATGTACAGGTGTTCAAGCAAGTATATAGAGGGGTTATGTGCAGGTATATTCAGACAAATATAAGTGTATATATATGCAGTAATATATATAAATGTAAATATGTGGTATACAGCGGTCCTCAATTCATTCTTGGAGATGTAAAATACCTTGCCAAGTCTTCCAATGTCTCTGCAATGTAAGGTAGGCTAGGCTTTATGAAATACCTTTGGCTATGAAATGGAAATGTTGTTAATAGATACACCAACATAACAGTCTGCAAAATCAGCTTGGTTCTAAAGACACATTCTTTTGAATACAGTATGTGGGTCCCAGAGGAGGTTGAACTGAATAGTCTTACAGCCTTGCACTGTTTGATCTTCTTGCTCTTCTCACCCGTTCTATTTGGCACCAGTTACTCTGCTTGGTAGGGAATGACGTCCCTTTGTCATACGAGTGCATTATTGCAAAGTCCTCAGGATAATACCAGGAAAACATCTCTGCCACAAGGTAACCATTGGAGAAATCTCTGTAAATAAACAGATGCTAGCTTAATCATTATAGCTGCCACACAGTAGCTTACACATGCTCCTCTACCCTAAATTGAATAGTAGTCTATTGCATTTCAATTAAAAGTAAGTGGTATTTTTTGTTTCAAATAAGTGTTAAATAGCTCTCTACAGTCTGACAGCCATCACTGTAGTGTTTGGTCAGCAACATATGGGTCTCCCAGTTCCTTCACTCTGCAGTAAACTAAAAATAAATGTGCTGGTACTGTATCTCTTCCCTTTATCCAGAACCCATAGATATTTGTACTTATTTCAATAGATTTTGCCAAGCCAAAATAGCTGGTAGATTATTTTACTTGTTTCAAGCACATATGTGTTTTTATGTCTTATCTCTTAACCCTCATGTTGTGTTAGGAATTGGCACCACTGACCGTTGTTAGCGGGTCAATGTTGACCCGGGGTCGAACTCAGTCCTGACCACTAAAAAGAAAGGAGTATCACTCAATATAGTTAATACTACATCCTAACTAACATTATATGCATTCATAAACATATAATCCCATTGTAATTTGATTTTATGGCCCCCGAGACACATCATGTCCCTTATTTTTAAGATGAAAATGAGGTTGTTCAATCATAATATACTAAATGTGAAACCCATAGATAATGTTTTCTGACTAATAGAACTATATTAGAATATAACTTCTGAAAAAAAGTTTAGTATATTTATTATTATTTCATTTATTTATATTTAGTATTTTTATAGTATAGTTTTACCTTGCCGGGTCAAGAATGACCCTAACACCAGTCATACCTTTTTTTCTGCAGATACCTTCAGAATTTTCAAAATGGTGAAGCATAGTTTTGCTGTGCTTATATATGTGTTGTGGAGGATATCATAAAGCCTTGTTCTAATAAAATCAACTGCATGGTAGTTATTACATATTATAACCTTGAAACGGGTCGCTGGAGACCCTAACACCACATAAGGGTTAAGTTATGTATTTTATGTCAGACCATCTTTGCAGTGTGGAGTTATCTCTCCTGATCGGATAAAGTGAAAATAGGGATACCAGACAATTAATTTTCTATCAAGAGCGGAGGGACTGGGAGAAGCATGTTACTGACCAAACACTTTATATGGTGGCTGTAATGTTGAGCTATTCTTTTAACATGTAGACCACTTATTTTAACAAAGAAAATAAAACCTTTAGTTAAAAAAGAGGCATGGATATGTACGGTAGCTAATAGCCAGTGTTGTAATCCTGTGTAATGAGTAACGTTAGGTAGACGAGATAAGATAAGATACAATATTCCTTTATCAACTTCAAACATAACAAAATGTATGATGATGCAATGTCGAATAACGTTATACTTTAACAATACTTTATTATGAAGACACCAACTTAAAACAACGCAGTTTTCTCATAATTTACAATCGCCAATTTACAAGATAAATATAATTTATCTTCACCGGCATTACTTACCTGCGCACATTCTTTAGAGAAAGGGACAAATCAAGGCTTTGCAGCCACTTCAGAACTTCTCGAGGCAGCCCTGTCTTTTTGGGAGGAGGTGCATAAGCCATGGATACCATACCTGTCAACCCTCCCGTTTTTCCCAGGATTCTCCCGTATTTCAACCTTCTCTCCCGCTGTCCTCCCGTTCAAATATTTTCCCGTATTTTTTGCGTTTATTTTTTATTTATACAAAATGGCTGCAATTCCCGTCCGTGACGACAGGTGGCAGCAGTGTAGATTAGACCGTTAGCACAGGAAGTCAGACCGGAAGACGGTTGCTGACAAAACTGTCGGGCAAAGTGGGGTTGTTCCCGGAGAGCTCACTCTCGGCCGTGGTTTCTCATTGTATAATGTATGGTGCTCTCCCTCAACATGCAAGTAGGGTGAGACAACACCATTCTTTAGTCCAAATAATACCCTACTTTATACTATATTATTGTCATTCGTTTAATGTAAAGTCAGTCTTACATTGGCACTGCTTTAACGTTGCATTTACCGATAATCCATTGCTGTATTAGACCCATGTGCCAGTATAACTTTTGTAAAGTAATGAAGCACAAATGTAAAGTTAATCAATACAAAATGAAACAATATCTTTATCTATATCACATGTCAAAACTACTTTAATAAAACAAGATTTCCGTTTTTCATTTCTACTCATTCATCCAAAACAAGACAGCAATTCTACTTCTGCATGCACCGGGAAAATTGAGCTCATAGCACAGATTTGGAGTTGATAGAATGGACTTTGCTGTTCTTAGGAAATGTTGCACATGGTGGAAATAATGGAAATTAACATTTCTTTTTTTTATCCACTTTTTCTCCCATTTTCGATTTTTCTCCCATCCCAATTTTCGTATCATCCAATTCAACCCTCCCCTGTCTTTGAACACTGTTTCATGCCTCCCACAAGCCGGCTGCAATGTGGACTAAGTCATACATAGCACGAGTCCCCTCCGATACTCGAGGTAACAGCAGTCGCATCTTTCCACCTGCGCGGCGCGATCTTTCAGCGTCAGGGGTCTGGGTTTTCGCTTCCTGATTCTACTGCGCAGGCGCTCCAACCGACCTGTAGGAGTCGCTGTCCACAGCGCCCGATCCCCACCCATCAGTTTCCCTCCCCCTAATACTGCCAATGTGTATTAGTGCGGACGACCAGCTAAACTGAAAGCAATGTGGAGCGCTGGGCTCGAACAGGGAGGCGTATCTGTTCGAGCCCAGTCTCCAGTATTTGTGGTGAGCGCCTTGCCCACTGCACCACGTAGCCGCCCGGGAAATAAAAATGTCTAACATTAACATTAACACTTTCTCCGCCAATAACGTCATACAACGGGTTTCAAGTTCATGCGAATTCTGCCAGATCACGGCGTACGACGTTATTCTGATCATATTTCATATTTTCGCCATGGTATTCATATTTCACTCACGGAGCCTTGTGGGATGCTGTGGGACTTGGCACAACTCTGCAACGCTTCAATACTGCCACCTGATGGATGATCTGCGAGTTGCCAAACCGGAAGTGGACAGTTGGGTCTCGGTGCATCTCTGAAATCCGTCCGGCCACTCGCTTATCGTTGCAGGACTCAAGATACACGTCCATGTGTAGCGATCGCTGCCATAACTCAATAATCAACATGATTTTGGCGTGTATTAGTATTATACAAACCGGAAATGGATCGCCTCGATTCCCATCACATAACTGGGATCTGTTTGCTCCAGTATCATCGCCCAATGGTAAGAGGAGGCTGCCGTGAGTTTCAGTGTTTTTGTTTATTATTATTGATGCAAACTGCTCTGATCTATATATCACCCATACTACATAAATCATTTAACGACGATCACGGAATTATAAACGACCCCCCCCCCCTCCGTTCACCCGCACATGATCAGTCATAACGTTTAGGACCATGTACAGTTGAAATTTTTAATATAGCGTGTATCGGCAACAAATGGCATTTGATAATGTATATATGCATTTATATCTCACGTTCTAGGATTTACTGCAGAAAACGATAAAAACATATTTATATTCTAGACGGTATTTTTGTATGAATGTGTGAATGAAAAAGTAAAACGTTCCTACATCCTGAACGATAGATAATCGATGTTGAATGGGCCATAGTAATGTAAATTTAGCAATACAATTTAAAAAGTTATAGCCCTGCAAAGAAGGTAAACATCTCCATAGGCTTAGACTGGTGGCAGTGATCAAACATTGATGGATATAAGCATGGCAGAGAAAGTGTTAAAGTTGATACATTGAGGCATGGTAGAATTTCACTTTATATTACAGCAGTATCAGTTTTTAACATTACAATTAGTGTCCGACACTATAGACACATGTTAAAAGTCAAAGTCAACTTTGTCATTTTCCAATTTGTGCAAGACATACAGAAAAATTCAATTACGTGCCCCCCTTCCCACGGTGTATATAGAAAGACAATAAACACAAAAGTAACATAGGACACAATATACAACACACAGGACTATGTACAATATAAACAGTACCTACAATTTAATTAATTCATTAAATAAATAAGAGGTCAAAGAGAATTTAGTGTAAATATTCCTTAATTTGTGTCAACGTTATAAAAATCCTATTGTATTCAACAAATTAATTATGATACACCACAATGTGCCTTTTCTATCGATTCTAAATCTATGGCCTTGCGATTCCACGGCTGTGCAGTGCCGACAAGAGCAGGCGTTCCATCTCCTCTACAGAAACACTGACACTTCCATTCATTTAATGCAGGGATGTACACAGCATTTCACTTTCAACCAGGTATCTGAATAATTTAATGTAGCAATTAGTAGTTCACCCAGTCCTTGGGTACATACAGGTTTTGACCAGCAGATGGCAGCGACGAGGCAGCTCAGCAGAGAACAGCTGTCAACAAACATCCTAACAGAAAATATATACATACAAGGGGGAGGAGACTACATTGGGAGGGGGCGGGGGAGGGGGACGGGGCGAAATCTCCAGTTTTTTCAAATCCCAATGTTGACAGCTATGATGGATACTGTTTTACAAAGCTAACCTAGCTGGTTCGCTAACATTGCAGAGCAGATCAGGTAGATTTTTGACGAGTTTCACATTGTAATTGTTTACAATTCCATGGCAACGTCTTTTACCAAGTGTGTGCTTTCTGTAACACAGTGTAACACAAGTCATTTTCTACAATCATAATTATACAGTAATAATAGTAGGCTACCACATCACATGCAGCTCATTAGGGTAAAGCACAAATGCACAACATATCTATGCACAAAATGTTGATATTGTCATGACACAATATATCTCAAAATGTATATCCCGGAACCTGACTGTATTTTATTCTTATTTTAGATGTTTTACTACCTAAAATATCTGTAGTGCTGAATTGACCTCGGTACGTGGCCCAGTTATGCTGCTCTGATTAAGTCCTCTTGAACTTGACAGGCTTCAAATGTGAAAGCATATAATCTTCATAAATGTTTGCCATGTTTTCTATGCAAAATATTTTTCTTCAAAGTAACTAGTAACTGATGGGTTCAGATAAATGCAGTGGAGTAAAAAGTACAATATTTCCTTGGAACTGTAGTAGAGTAAAAGTATAAAGTTCCCTCAAATTTAAATACTCACGTAAAGTACAGTACAAGTCGCTAGAAATTGTACCTAAGTACAGTACTTGAGTAAAAATACTTCGTTACTTTCCACCACCGTTTGTTGCACTATGTCACATACAGTATAACCAAAACATTTAGTTGAAGTTCCATTGCACATCCCAGTTGTTTTTGTTAGTCCCGAGCAGGATGGTGTGCTGGTCATCTGTACTGTAGGTAGCTCCTGAGGGAACCGGGCAGAGGCAGGTGAGGGAGGAGGTGGAGTCTGTCTCTGCCCACACAGTCCCGGATGCGCTGACGACACACTTGACTGAGCAGACGCGGCGTTGCTATGAAAGAAGAGAATAGACTTAAAATAAATGTTGTGATTGCAGCTAAATGTTGACCAAATATGAATTCAAAATATAATAAAGGTGCCCCATGTCTTTAACATTTTGTAAAATATATATATGTAACGGTTGTACAACATCAGCTCAAACTTCGATGCCCCGAGGGAGTTTCGAACACGGGTCTCCCACGCCGCGTGCAACAACACAGACCGCTATACCAAGAGGTGAATTCATTTCTTTGTATCGTGTCTATGCGTCTTTTGAGGATGTGAGAGTGAGTTTAACCCATAGCACCGCTACTCACCCCAGCCCTTCGTGACTGTGCTTCACGATACCATCCTGGCACCGCTACTCACCCCAGCCCTTCTTGACTGCGCTTCACGATACCATCCGTTACATATATAAATAATAATAATAAGAAAATAAATAAATACATAAAAAAAGGAACACCCACCTTTACTGTCACATTATGAAAACACTTGTAACTCCATTGTTGGTTGTTTTCTTTTCAATTGATGGTTACATTGAGCAGGTGTCATGGCATTATGTGCCACAAAACCCATTCAAAACCCATTGCATGATTTAAAAAAGAAAATGCATGGTCTTCACTCTAAAAAATTAAGGTTGTTTTTCAGAATTCCTGAAAAGTTGGATATTTTTTGGCGATAAAATGTTTTCATCTGAAAAATATGTTACGTAGGTAAAGCGTCTACCTTCGTAGAGAAACAGGAAACCCTCTGTTAGGCTGCCGGGCGGAGCAACCTCTACAGGCCTCTCAAAATCCAGGTTCCTGGCACCCATGTCTGCCCCGAAGTCCAGCAGCAGCTTCACTATGGCTGTGCAGTCCATCTGTGCTGCTGCATGTAAGGGAGTGTCCAGGTATTTGCCTTTTTGTACATTTGCCCCTGTGTGGAGGAAGACCTGGTGTTACTCATTATTCCGACACTGTGTGTATTTCCATCGTCGACTAAAAACACACTTCTTCAATATCTGAAATGAATTATTATTAAAAAAAATAATAATACTAACCTTCGTACTGTCTCTTACTATTATGCATTCTGCTACTAAGGAATCTACCTTGTCTATATTACTACCTACTATGCTAATATGTCTTTACTATTATACACTCAAGACTCTAGCACTCAAATTCGACAGACAATGTTACTTACCCTTAGCTGCCAGAGTTGTACCCGTCCTGCTGGTTTGTCGCTTTGGATAAATGACTACAAATGTAACTGTAAATTACTGTATGACTGTAAATGTTGTGTGTGTGTGTGTGTGTGTGTGTGTGTGTGTGTGTGTGTGTGTGTGTGTGTGTGTGTGTGTGTGTGTGTGTGTGTGTGTGTGTGTGTGTGTGTGTGTGTGTGTGTGTGTGTGTGCGGTGCGTGCGTGCGTGTGTGTGCAGCATCACACATCACCGCATTTGTAAGTCTACAGGCTTGTGTGTAATGTGTGTTGTGACCTCACCTTCTCTCAAAAGCTTCCTAGCACACTCCAGCTGCTGGCAGACACAGGCTGTGTAGAGAGCCGTGCCCAGGTGAGGAAGGTCCATGTCCACGTCCGCTCCCCATGTGACTAGAGCTTCCACGCACCCACTATGGCCTGCGGGTTGGAGAGGATGAAGACAAACCTTCATATTTACCTGATCCTATAAGCTGAGGATGGCTGCAGAAGTCCCATGGGCAATGGCATTAGGAATTAATAGCATTATTCTGTCTAAAGGTTTGCTGTGTTGTCAGGTCATACCGTAGCACAGGCGATGTAAATTATGTAGTTCCACTGCTTGTAGTCATGTTTAGAAAAATACATTTCAGGACGAGATCAAACATGCTGCTCATTCAAAACTATTTCTTAGATGTATTTTCCTTTTTATTTATTTACAACCAGTGGTGGAACGTAACTATGTGTTTTTACTCAAGTTAACTACACTACATTTATCTGAACCCATCAGTTACTAATCTGACAAATATACCTTTCCTGGTTGCTGTGTGGATCGGTGATGGGTGGAACTCTGTGGCCTGGGATTTTGCTCCGTTTTCCAAGAGGACCTCTGCGCAGGACACACTGCCCACTGTGCAGGCGTTGATCAGGGGAGTCACACCGTCAACGGTGCGGACGTCCACCTGTGTATAGACGCATGGACTGTACGGCATCATTGGGAGTCAGGAAGGTTATTATTGGTGCAGGTGTCACAGGCATGTCACGCTGATGTATCCTAATATGCAGCTAATCGACATGTATGATTTGTTTTATCATCAGGACAATGTCATGGTTTTTTCTTGGTTTGGTGATCCTGTGGTGGACAGCTGTCAATCACTGGATTCTGTGGATTTATTCCTGTGATGAACAGCTGTCAATCACTGGACTCCGTGGTTAATTGCCCCTTAGTAGGGCAGGTGTGTGGGCTTGATTGCACCTGATTCAGTGCAGCTGTGCCTATGGTAGCTGAGCCTATTTAAATTTGAATCTCGCAGTGTTAGCTGCTTTCTCATTCCCTTTTGTGTTGGCTATCCTTCCGGTCAGGCTTTGCTATATTAAAGTGTAGTGCTGTTGTTCTCTGCCCTGTGAGTTGCCATACACTCTAGTGATCAGTCACACTGGGCAGCATTTAGACAGCTCAGAAATAAATGTACAGCATCTGTGAGAAAGGCTAAAGTTGATTATTACTTAGAACTAGTAACCAGCTCCTACTCAGATCCTGCTAAATTTTGGAAGGCCGTAAATCTAAATAAGACCAGAACCAAAATGTCCCTCCCTACAGAGATTAGAAATGGTGACTCTTTGATCTCAGAACAAAAGGAGGCCTGTTTAGCCATCAACAAACATCATCTATTTGAGAATAGCCATGTAGGGCCACCTGGTGGACAGGATCATGAACAAGTTGTGGAGCATAATAGACCTGTTCGCTGTATACAGACTCAGTGTGCGTGTGCATCACGGGGGCAAAAAGGAACGTTATCCTGGTCAGAACAACAGGGCAGACTACAATATATTTGCATTGGTTAGCCATGCTAGCGATCTAAACAATCAATCCATGCCAAAGCTAGATATGTAAAATATGAAAGACTCACACTCACAGTCACAGCCATGCTTATTTGGCAAAATGACATCCAGCTGTTTTCGTTTGAAACCTTTAGTCAGGGGAGTGTCATGGTTTATAATTATTTTAGCACAGCAGCGCGTGCAGGTAGGGGGCAACTTAGTCACGTGACTCAGTTGGTATTGCTGATTGGCTCGAACACGGTATGTTTGTACAGCTAACCTCGTTCCCAGTTTTATCTCCTCCGTGAGATAAAGACTGGTAAAGAACTACGGCCGAAAGTGTGTATGGGCATTCAGTATAGACCACTACACTTCCGCGTTACATTGAAATCGGGGAGGAGATTGCGGGGGGAGCAAATGAATGAATGTGGATGAGAGCCGTGATGTAAGTGGTTGCAGATACGGCTGTGGGGGTGCTAGAGACATGATAGAATAGAGGGTGTCAAACTCATTTTCACAGAGGGCCACATCAGCATTATGGTTGCCCTCAAAGGGCCAAAGACCGTATAAATGTTAATGTAATGTAAAATAAATGTAGCTACTCATTTACATATTGTTAAACATGTTGTTTCTGTATTTATTACTTATTCAAGTTATACATATTGCTTATGCATTTGCATAGATGTAAAAATATATGTTAGCTTATGTTATTTTAACAAATAATTTTAGTTGATCAGAATCCCATATTACTCCATCAATCAATGATCAAACCATTCAAGTAAATAACAAAGAAGAATATCATCAAATACAAGCTATGACATTAAGTTTGTTCAAAACCTTTTTGTCACAGTCAAGAGGGGCAGAACTAACAACTGTGAGCTGCAAAGAACACGTGGGACAGATGTAGCAGATGTTACAAAAACAAATGGCTGCACACAACCTTGCAGAGGCCATACATCCAACTAATGGAAGATAGTTTAATTAACTTTAATTAACAGATTGCAGAATGGGTACAGTACAGTACATCTCAATACACACAATTGTTAAGGGGATGCAGACCAGAGAAAGACTTTCGACTTGTTTACATCAGGGTCCCCCATTTTCAATTCGTAATGAAATTGCTATTATGTGTCTGCATGAACACACAACTGTAACTGTACTCAAAAATAACTAAATAAGGGTTGTCTCAGTTCACAACTATATTGGTCAAGTTTTGGGTGGGACTTGTTTGCGTCCCTACAGCTACTTATTCAATTGAGCGAGATGCTCGGTTATGTCACACAGCCAGTTTGCATCTGACAGTTCAGACAATATTTCTTCAACCCTTTGTTACCTATTCCGCCTGAATCTTTTTTGTATTTTGGGCTGTAAAATTGTCAAAGAATGTCTGAGGAGTAAGTGCTTTTGGCTTTTTTCCTTTGTTACTTCATCAATACCTCAGATGTTCAACATACATGTATGTGTAAGAATGTGTAATAACTAAGGCTGTCAAAGTTAAAGCTTTATTAACGCATTAACCCACAATTCTTTTAACGTCGCTATTTTTGAACCCAAGATTAATGTTTAAAAAAAAATATGTTTTTTTTTTTTTTTTTTTTTTTATAGCTCTTGGGGGCCACATCAAATGACTTGGCGGGCCACATTTGGCCCGCGGGCCATGAGTTTGACACCTATGGAATAGACGTTTATGCGCCTCAATCTCCTGAACATGGCGCGACCCATTCCTAATCGATCAGAACTAAATTGGCAGAGAAAAAGCCCATTTTAAAGCACCTATTTCGCATGCACATGCGCAGATTGCCCATGGAGTCTGGACGATGCGAGATGACGCACGAATGAATGTGGACTGTTCCATCAGAGGGGGGAGCTTCGGTGGCCAGTGTCCTTTCAGCCGAACAGGATAATGAAAAAATGATCCCACTAATGGCGACATCTACAATTACCTCATTGAGTCTCCAGGTAGACTAATGTTTATATTTAAGTGCAGCGGTCTGTAGCCACTCACATTACCACCGAAGCTCCGCCCTCTGATGGAACAGTCCACATTCATTTGTGCGTCATCTTGCGTCGTCCAGACTCCATGGGCACCATGAGTACTCTAGTTATAAATTACATTGTATCAGCCCTTGACAAAGGAAAGCATTGTGCTGCCTGTTTGTAGATTTATCGAAGGCGTTTGATACTGTTGACCACCTTCTTCTATTACAAAGATTACACGAGTAATCTATGAGTGCTGGCTTTGATACAGTTGCTTGCAGTTGGTTTAAAAACTATTTATCTGAAAGATTTCAGTGTGAAAATGGGAAATGCCCAATCAGAGTTTCTACCCATCACAAAAGGTGTTCTACAGGGATCAATCCTGGGCCCTGTCTTATTTACCATTTACATTAATAATATTGTCTCATCTCTGTGCAGCTGTCAAAGCCACCTTTACACGAAAGACACGGTTCTCTATTGTACTGCTGATTCTGTGCAACTGGCCACTAAATATTTACAACTCTCCTTTGACACCGTGCAAGATGCACTTATTAGTCTTAAATTGGTGCGTAATGCCAGTAAAACTAAATTCATGTTGTTTTCCAAAGCCAATAATATTGTTTATAGTGACTTTTCTTATCTCTTATATCTACTGTGAACGGTTCTGATATCGAGAGAGTCTCAGAATACAAATACCTTGGTATTTGAATTGATGAAGGATTTACATTTAAATATCATGTGGGTGTTCTCGCCAGTAAATTGCAGAAACATATTCGCTTTTTGTATAGAAACAGAGCCAGCTTCCCTATGATTAGCAGAACGAGTGTTGTTGAAGCAATGTTCCTATCTGTTTTGGATTACGGAGATGTGATTCATAGACATGCAACAGCTTCCACTCTTAAGCCCTTAGACTCTGTTTATCATTCAGCCATTAGATGTACTGTATCACCGGTGATAGTTATGGTACTCACCATTGTATCCTATATAATAAGGTTGGGTGGGCCTCTCTGGCAGAGAGAGGTAAGTTGCATTGGAATCTGTTTCTTTATAAAGCCATAATTAGAGACCGTCCAAATTATGACTTCTTTATTGGAATGGCCCACTGGACCCTGTCGTACACAATCCAGTGATTGGCTTACTTAGAGTGCCTAGAGTTTGTACTGAACTTGGTAGATCTGCTTTTAGCTTCTCTGCCCGTATACCTCATGGAACACCCTGCAGGACACTCTGAGAACTAGACACTCTAGTGTCTATGGGTCGGTTTAGAACCTTAACACTTTGAATGCCACCCATGAGTTTTCTCGTGTTATTACCCCCCGGGTTGAATGCCCACTCACGAGAATATTTGTTTTATTTTTTATTTTTTTATTAGCGATCTGAAATCATATTGCATCAAGCGAGCCTACCGTTGGAGATCCAGTCACCCCAGACGCTCAGATGTGAAAAAAGCGCCCCCTATCGTCTCCCAGATGGTAAATCACCCTTTTGGATTGGACTCAATGAAAGTGAATGGGAGAAAGGATTTCTGACTCCACATTTTACGTCTCACTCACGCAGCCGGCATCGACCGGCATCACTCCGGAGCCTGAAGAGCAGCAGGGATTATGTGTTCTACTGTATACATGGTTGATCAATACAATGATCGATTTTTTCGAATGGTGATCAGGAATTGGAATAATCCATTTGGATACCATCTGATCTCAGGTAAGGAATCTATGTTATCAGTCTTAGGATAATCAGACTCGTTTTTCACGGATATATAAGCGTTTCCCCAATATGTGATATGGCTGTTTTGACTGTAAAAGCCATCAGGAAATAAGAGCAGCGATTATCAGCGCGCGGCACGATTTTTTTATATATATATTTTTTTAAATATTCTCTTAATTGTTCTGATTGTCTGATGTTTCTGTATTTATTAACACACTATGACACCTGTGAATGTAACATCTTGACGACACTGTAAATGAGTTTAACTACTAGTTTAAAGATTGAATACATTAATTTAACTTCTTTGTATAAACTCTGTTATTAGGGGGTGCCTTTGTGGCTTTTCTATAATATCTCTGAGTGTTGTCCTGTTTTTTGGACTTGATTTGTTTTCTTATCTACTCATTTTGAGGCTTCCACTTGTAAAGGTGTTTTTTTGTCATTTATTTTTCCCCTTATGTCTGCTTAGTAGTTTAGTGGTTATTCGTTACACAAATAACTTAGAGTCCTTATTATTTGCTAGTGACCCAAACACCTGCAGCACTTCACACAAATGTGAAGACCATGTCACGCTGTTCTGTTCATGTATACCCATCTAAGTAACCACTATCGGAGCATATTCTGTTGTGTTGTACTTAAGCATTACATCACGCGCAGGAGTGGTTTGTGAACAATAAACCATGCCTAGGGGTGGTCGTTAGACCCCCCTAGGCATGGTTTATTGTTCACAAATCACGACTGCAAGTGGTGTAAAGCTTTTATACAACTGCCACATTCATCCAACCTTATTTCTATACAATAAACACACATTAATCGAAGATTTATTGAAAAAACCATCCGCCAGAAAAAGTTGTTCCCACAACTACAAAAAAGACAATTTGCCTCCATGTGGAAGCAGCTCGGAAGTGCATCCAACCAACTAACACATCCAACTGTGTATTATTGGAATGATTGAGAGAAGTTGCCTCATGTGGAAGCAGCTCGGAAGTGCATCCAACCAACTAACACATCCAACTGTGTATTATTGGAATGATTGATTGAACATTTTATTACCAGATGCAGAATGGGTACAATACAGTACGGCTCAATACACACAATTGTTAAGGGGATGCAGACCTACTTTCTATAGAACTTCATTCTTAGATGCTTCTATAGAAAGTAGGTAAAACAAATTAAAAGGTTTTCTTTGCCCTATAGGAAAAAAAAGTTTTCTTCGCCCTATTTTTTTATTTATTTTTTTAAACCTACTGTAGAGGGCCTAAACTTAACCAGTTGGAAACCAAGCGTACAGTAATAAAATTAGCAATCAATCAATCAATCAACTCAATAGGCCATGCTCACTTAAAACAGCGCAGCACCCAGCTCTCTCTCAGTCTGACTATCCCCCGCGTTGCAGACAGGAGTGTGTGTGTGTGTGTGTGTGTGTGTGTGTGTGTGTGTGTGTGTGTGTGTGTGTGTGTGTGTGTGTGTGTGTGTGTGTGGGGGGGGGGGGGGGTGGAGACTGAGCCAGCGTCGGACAGTGTGAGAGTGAGGGCTGCAGTCAGAGAGAAGGAAAAAGAAATTGAAAGAAAATCGCAAATTAATCAATCAATCAATCCGCGATTTTTCTTTTGTTCTGTATTGACTCATGACCCATCAATTACATCATCCAACATTGTTTAAAGGACTAAGACATTCGCTATGACAGAATCGCTTCATATTTAGTCGTTAGGACGCTATCATTGTTAAAGATTATTGTCCGCCATCTTGTCATCCGGCGGATTGATGTGATGTGATTCGGTTGTGGGCGGGTCCTGGGCCAGCAAGCGTGGACTGTTCGCAATACATACGTGTAAATGGACTGTTTCAGCCAATCAGAATCGAGAAATTTGCATGCCGTTGTATAATGTACATCAACAGTTATCTAAGAAGACCGTGAAACCTTTTGCAGTTGTCTGGTACATGGCTTATATTTTGGCTCATATTTTGACTCGCAGTTAGTCTCTCTCCCCCTAGTGTGGCTCTTTGACTCACAGTTAGTCTCTCTGATTGATTGATTGATTGATTGATTGATTGATTGATTGATTGATTGAACATTTTATTAACAGATTGCAGAATGGGTACAATACAGTACAGCTCAATACACACAATTGTTAAGGGGATGCAGACCAGATAAAGACTTTCGTCTTGTTTACATCAGGGTCCCCCATTTTCAATTCATCATAACATAATTTATGACATGACATACAGATAGACAGTACTGCTACATCTATACATTTATGACATACCAGATTTACAAATACAGTACTGTTTGTGATACAAAAAGAGTCTAAAAAAGAGAGTATATACATTTGATGAAGAAACTGTACATTGGAGGAGGTTGGGTAGGTGGGGTGGGGGGGGGGGGGGGACTCTCCCCCTAGCGCGGCTCTTTGACTCATATTCAGAGAATCTGCCCTTGTGCTTTGTGTCTATGACACATGTGTACAAACAAAATGGTTTTACTTACATTTGCTCCTGCCTCAATGAGAGCTCTGGCACAGGCAACATGGTTTCCCAGACAGGCCTCATGTAGTGGACTCACATGGTCTATGGTGAGGGCATTCACATTGTGACCCTTTGGATACAAATAAATTGTCAAGAGTATTGCAGTCACACACAGAGAAATCAAAGTACAGGAATGGACCTAAAACACAAGCTTTGTCGCCCCAGTGGTACCAGGGTATGGTACTCGGGTAGCAGGGAACGAGCACTGTATCTGATTGACAAGCTAAAAGCAATTGGTTTTGATAGTTTATCAGTGAACTGGATGCAATCCTACCTGGAGGGGAGAGAACAGATGGTTGAGGTAAACGGTAGGGATGTCCGATATTATCGGCCGACCGATATTATCGGCCGATATCGGCAGTAAAATGTGATATCGGAAAATATCGGTATCGGTTTAAAAAAAGAAAAAAACAATAACAATATTTGTTATATATATATATCCAGTGAAATTATTAGTTACCTGAAATTATTCAGTTTTTTGGGGGGGGAAACCCTGCATATATCGGTATCGGTTGATATCGGTTGATATCGGTATCGGAAATTAAGAGTTGGACAATATCGGAATATCGGTATCGGTAAAAAAGCCAATATCGAGCATCCCTAGTAAACGGTACTCTATCCCCCCCCCCTCACAGTGAGCTGTGGTGTTCCACAAGGAAGCATACTAGGACCGCTACTGTTCCTAATTTATGCAAATGACATGTCGTCAGCCTGTGACTGCAACTTGTTCCTGTTTGCGGACGACTCAGCCCTGCTGGTCTCTGACAAGAACAAGTTGCAGGTTGAAAAAACCCTCAGCTCGGAACTAGGCAAAATCTGCATAATTATGGCTCGCTGATAACAAACTATCATTACACATGGGCAAAACAGAGTCCATTCTCTTCGGTTCAAATAACAAACTCAGCAAGACCGACGGCTTCTCGGTTACAGTGGGTGACAATATTGTCACAAGGAAAGACGAAATTACCTACCTGGGTTCCATCCTAGAGGCTAATCTTTCCTGTGACAAAATGGCATCCAATGTAATAAAAAAAAGTCAACCAACAAACTAGATTCTTGTACCGGATCTCCTCTCTGGTAAACAAGAATACCCTGAAGACTCTGGCAGGAGCACTCATTCAAGGGTACTACGACTATGCGTGCACCTCATGGTACCAAAGCACCTCAAAGGCGCTAAAAACAAGATTACAAACATCACAAAACAAACTGGTCAGACTACTACTTGACCTTACCCCCAGAACCCACCTCACCCCTGCCCACTTTGACAACCTAGGATGGCTTAGAGTAGACGACAGAGTACAGCAACTTGCAATGGGCCTGGTCTACAAGATACACTATACGACTAAGGTACCCATGTACATGTCAAAATACTTCCCAAAGGTCAGTGAATACCACAACCACTACACCAGAGGAAGCTCAACAAATCATGTTAAACCCAGATTCGGCTCAAACAAGGGACTAAACACGTTTTGCAAATTATGCCACATCAATGTGGAACGCCCTACCCAAAGCTGTAAAGGAATGTGAATCCCTACCCACATTCAAAACCGCTCTTAAAGAGCACCTACGGGAGGCTGCAATTCGAAACTGGCCATCGTAAATGCCCAAACCCCCCACCACCTCCTAATACAGTCTCCTCCCCACCGCATCTATATATTCCCTCCCCGCCGTATGTATATTTCTCTCCCACCCACCCACCCACCCCCTCCAAATGTACAGTCTCCACCCCACCGTATGTATATTTCTCTCCCACCCACCCACCCCCTCCTAATGTACAGTCCCCTCCCCACTCTGTCAGGATCTAGGGGTAACAGTACTGTATATTTGAATACCGTTTATGTCACAAATGTATCAGTACTAAATACCTACAGTATATGTCCCTATGCCATAAATGTCATGTATGTTGTGTATGTCATAAATGGGGGACCCTGATGTAAACAAGACAAACGTCTTTCTCAGGTCTGCATCCCTTTAACAATTGTGTGTATTGAGCCGTACTGTATTGTACCCATTCTGCAATCTGTTAAATAAAGTTTTCATTCATTCATTCATTCACCTTTTATGCTGTGCTGTCCACAATAACACTCATGCAAAACCAATGTTACAATCAGGAGGTACTAACCAGCTGAGCTAAAGGATCAGATCTGTTAGCGGGTGCTGGTTGACCTCGACCGACTCATCCATAGTTTACATTACAGTACTTTCACCATGGGGGTAGCTAGCTCCTGATGCTACTTTTACCATGGGAGTAGCTAGCTCTTGATGCTACTTTTACCATGGGGGTAGCAGTAGCTAGCTCCTGATGCTACTTTTACCATGGGGGTAGCTAGCTCCTGATGCTACTTTTACCATGGGGTAGCTAGCTCCTGATGCTACTTTTACCATGGGGGTAGCATAGCTCCTGATGCTACTTTTACCATGGGGGTAGCTATCTCCTGATGCTACTTTTACCATGGAGGTAGCTAGTTGTAACTGCAGATAGTATCCCCCCATACTGCATCAAAGGTACAGTGCTCGTTCCCTGCTAGGGTACCACTGGGGCGACAAAGCCTGTGTACCTTTTTAGGTCCTTTCCTGATGTCTCTTTCACATTAAAACATATTAAAACCTCATAATTACAGTTTCTGTGATTTTACACTTTTACATGATTTAAAATTGTACATGGTTGTATATGTAGAGATTAACTTTAATGACCCTAGAAGTTCAAATGTACTTCTTCATGCACTTGGATGTCCTACAGCTGTATAGCTCTATTTTTATACTGTAGTGATTGTTAATCGTACATAATTCACCCACGGAACTATTGTTAGGAACAAGAGTTCCGCCCGAACATTATATGAGGTGGAACTTCCTGCCACCACACACGAGTCGACTGCACGCAACGTAGCAGTAGCAGGTTGTGTTTGTGTACTAAATAAATGCTGTTCGCTCCACCTCGAGCTACCGTCTCCGACTCCCATCTCTCGGCACTACACTGGCGACACCGGTGCTCAGAGGAGCGTCCTGCCAGCTACGAAAGAGGACACCGCCGGCGATGATAGAGGTCCACGCCTGACGACCGCCAACGATACCCCTATCCGCACCTACGGTACAAGGACCGTGGAACTGTGTTTTGGGGGCCAGCGGTTCACGTGGGACTGCATCACGGCCGACATTTCGTTCCCACTACTCGGGGCGGATTTCCTGGGTGCACACGGTCTCCTCGTGGACATTAGACATGGCCGCCTAATAAATGCACAGACACGGGCTTCGTTGGCATGTGTCCGCGATGAGGCGACATACGGCGGCCTTCTTACAGCTTTCACCGACCACGAACCCCTCACGACGTCTGAGTCAAAGGTGGCGGAGCCATGGTCGGCACGACAAGAGCTCACGTACGATTCCGAGGGCGCCGCGGGACACGTCGCCGAGAAGCCCAGCGTCGTCATCGGAGCTGTACAGCCGGACCTCGACTACGTCGACAGGGGCTCGGAACAGGCCTCCGACCACGACATCCAGGCCCTCGGGACTGCAGATTCCAGTCTACGCCTGGAGGACGTCGCGATTGGTCACTCGGGTCCGACGCTGCTGAATGACCTATCCACCGGACACCCTAGCCCACAGGCCCCTGGGGACTGGCGAAGGCTCGCCTTTGAGGTGGGGTACAACCACCACAAGATTGAACCCGCCCACGTAGACATTTCCCAGCCCGTAGAGCTGGCCCTCTCCCCCCGCCGAGGCCGTCCGCCGTTGCCCCGGGACCCGCCGACGACGGAGCCGCCGTTGGCCTCGTCGACGTCTGTGCCCCCGGGTGGCGGGGGGGACGCAGGCGCTTGCGCCGCCCCTACCTCCCCGCCCCTGGCTTTCCGCACTCACCGTGGCCGGTTCATGCCCCCGGGCGCCGTGGAGGGCGCAGTCGCTTGCACCGCGCCCCCGGTTGTCCGCTCACGCCGCGGCCGGGTCGTTGTCTCTCCCCGCCGTGGAGATTTTGACCATGGGTGAATTCTGGGGGGGCTTGTGTAGTGATTGTTAATTGTACATAATTCACCCACGGAACTATTGTTAGGAACAAGAGTTCCGCCCGAACATTATATGAGGTGGAACTTCCTGCCACCACACACGAGTCGACTGCACGCAACGTAGCAGTAGCAGGTTGTGTTTGTGTACTAAATAAATGCTGTTCGCTCCACCTCGAGCTACCGTCTCCGACTCCCATCTCTCGGCACTACAATACCATAATTGTATTCCTCTCTATCCCTGAAATGTGGCAAATAATTGTCACTGACTCATCCTGCACTCTGAATATGTATTCCACCCATTAGTATTAGTTTATTAAATCCCATTATATAAAACATTCTACCCGTGGGTGCTCAGCGATGCAGTGAAGGCTACATCATCTCCCACTCTCCACTTTGCTGTCATCTTTGATTCATGTTCAGTATACCAGTATACCTCCTGGCCTGGTTGATTAAGACACACGTCAAACCACGTAAAATTTCAGTGATAGCTGCGATGGCGTACGCGTGTGCATGCATTCGCACACACATGCGCGCGTACACACACACATGCACGCACGCACGCACGCACGCACGCACGCACACACACACACACACACATACACACACACACACACACACACACACACACACACACACACACGTGTACACAAACACTTGACTTTACACATTTCAGCCTTCAAGTTCCAAAACTGTGGCTGCTAGAGGGTGGGGACACCTTTGGGGACTAACCCACCAACCAAGAGAGAGCTACAGTGTAGTTGCTAGTCGCAGATAAAAATAGCAATGGAGACATGTTTTCATTCTGTAGTTGATTGGCTGAACTCTTGATACATGAAATAACTCTAGACAACGGGTACAATTTTGTTTTTAATTGTATTCATTGTATATTGTGGCCAAAAAAGGTTTACAATGGTATTTTTTGTAAACATTGGAACAGATATATAATCTCACATTAAAACCTGAATTTCCATCTACAGATCAAACTCTTTAAGAATGTATAGGAATATACCCCACATTTACAGTATAAGGTCCAAACATATATACATATTGGGATATATACATATTCAATTCAGTCAAATTCTCAGAGATTCAGGGTCTCATCAAACAACAGACTTATCATTTCAAATGTCCTGAGAATCTTACACGCCTGTAGCCGACACGCAGGAGGCGTGGATGGGTCCCCTGCCTCACTCTCTGAAGGATCCCTCTCGCCAGCCGCTCCCCCCTCCCACTCGAAATGGTAAACCTATAGACGGCAGACCTCTACGGAGACCCCCAAGGAATGGTGAGCCCTGCACTGCTCCCCCCCCGCCCCCCTCCCTCTGTGCTTGTCATCGGGACTTCAATGGTGCGTCATGTGGCTGTCCCGAGGGCCAGAACCTACTGCCTCCCAGGAGCCAGGGTCTCGGCAAGGCAGCACTCCCTTCACTCATCAAGGACCATCCTCAGGCATCTGATCTCCACAGTCCAGTCTTTTAAGAAAGCCTGTATTATCTCTGGTCCCTTTCCCTCCCCTCGGTATGGGGATGGCAAGTACAGCAGGATCCGTGAACTTCATATCTGGCTGAAGGGTTACTGTTGCCTAAATACAATTCCGTATATAGACAATTTCTATGTTTTCTGGAGACGTCCGGAGCTCTTTGCTAGGGATGGCCTTCATCCCAACTGGAATGGAGCCTGGCTGCTCTCTGTGGGTATGTGTAGCAGCCTGAATATTCTATGAAGTATTCAGAAGTGCTAACTAACTGTTACTTTCCCTGTGTGTGTATAAAGTGTGATAAACAGTGTTCCTTTGGATAGCTCGCCCAGTCTAATGACGAGGTGAGGTGCTACTCTTCTCCGGCTTCAGTATGGATCACTAACAATAACATTGAAGCACCTTTTCTCCCTTTCTGGAGTGGTCCTAGAGTGGGATCAGTGGCGGTTGCCAGCAGGGGGCGGAGTGGCAGTGGTGGCAGGTGGAGCGGAGGAGAGAGGAAAGCAACGAGGAAGAGGGAGTTACCTGGGGGCGAGAGGACCAGGAAGCTCTCTTCGGCAGTGAACTCGACCGTGAACAGTCGCAGTCGCAGCGGGCGTGTACTCTGGAAGAGCCCCATTGCAGAAGTTATGAGGAGAGCCCCGTTGGAACGAGCAACGGGTGATAAGAAGTACTTGCTAGTTGACGGGTTATCCTAGAAGTACCAGCGATAGTGTGTGAGTAAGCGATACAGAACGAAGGACTAACGTCTATAGTTAACGGGTTATAGTAGTACAGATGAAGCGTTTAGTTTTCCTGGGCGCTTTGCCGCGACGTGAGCACGGTTATATCACGTCGGAAATGAATTAGGAACCCAGGCTGCTGTTCTATTTTATGCCGCCAGGAGGCGCAAAGTCATTAGACGGACGCTACAACGTCCTACACAGTATACTGTATAACGATCTGTATGTAAATGTATATATATTAATTCATTTTGCGCGAATCCACACTTCATTTCCCAGACCCACTTTGTTTTAACCAGTTAAAACCTGTCGATTGCTAGTGGAGGTTCATATAAGGGATATATAATGGATATTTTCGTTCTAGTACCGTGGTCTAGTGCTTAATGCCCATTCCCTTCAAGCCGACGCCCGGGGTTTGGATCCCAGCGGGTATTTTTTTATTTATAAAATGAAATTGCCCGCAACGATGTGCATAATACAATAGTAATAATATATAATAAGAATCCAACCAATAGAGCGACATTGTGCAAACAAGTAAACAAAGTATGGCATATTTTACAGTAGGGCACTTTGAAACAACCAATCACGTTGCGCGATAGCACGAGCGATGCATAGTCAGGAAGTAATGTTAGAGCTGAGTTCACTCATTCCGAACGGCGAAATGTAAAATGCTACCCAAGATTGTTGCGTTTCGTTATAAAAACTATGCGGTGATAAACAAAACGAATCGCAGTATGCAAAACGTGCGGTTCGAGGATCACAGTTGGAGATGCAATCATGCAACGTCCAACTTCGTTCGACACTTGAACTAAGAAGGTGCACAAAGATCGGTAAGTGAATGAACGAATGAATGAAAACTTTATTTAACAGATTGCAGAATGGGTACAATACAGTACAGCTCAATATACACAATTGTTAAGGGGATGCAGACCAGAGAAAGACTTTCGTCTTGTTTACATCAGGGTCCCCCATAGTAACTTGGCTTGCTACTGTACAGTAGCTACAGTTAAATCAATGAGCCATCGACAGTGTGCTAACGTTATCATATACTCTCTTTTTTAGACTCTTTTTGTATCACAAACAGTACTGTATTTGTAAATCTGGTATGTCATAAATGTATAGATGTAGCAGTACTGTATCTGTATGTCATGTTATGATGAATTGAAAATGGGGGACCCTGATGTAAACAAGACGAAAGTCTTTCTCTGGTCTGCATCCCTTTAACAATTGTGTTTATTGAGCTGTACTGTATTGTACCCATTCTGCAATCTGTTAATTTTTTTCAATCAATCAATCAATCAATCAATCATTACATCCAAGATACACGGCTGCTGTAGTCTTGTCTTATAAAATACATAAACAATCAGCAATGTCTCGCTTGATGAATGGCCAGCAGTAGCCTAATTAATATTAATAAAAGTATTATCATTTTAATAATTGCGAAACGTGTTTAGTCCCTTGTTTGAGCCGAATCTGGGTTGAACATGATTTGTGGAACTCCCTCTGGTGTTGTGGTCGTGGTATTCACTGACCTTTGGGAAGTATTTCGACATGCACATGGGTATCTTAGTGGTGTAGTGTACAGTATCTTGTAGACCAGGCCCATTGCAAGTTGCTGTACTCTGTCGTCTACTCTAAGCCATCCTAGGTAGTCAAAGTGGGCAGGGGTGAGGTGGGTTCTAGGAGTAAGGTCAAGCAGTAGTCTGACCAGTTTGTTTTGTGATGTTTGTAATTTAGTTTTTAGCGCTTTTGAGGTGCTTTGGTACCATGAGGTGCAAGCATAGTCGTAATACCCTTGAATGAGTGCTCCTGCCAGAGTCTTCAGGGTATTCTTGTTTACCAGAGAGGAGATCCGGTACAAGAATCTTGTTCGTTGGTTGACTTTTTTTTATTACATTGGTTGCCATTTTGTCACAGGAAAGATTTGCCTCTAGGATGGAACCCAGGTAGGTAATTTCATCTTTCCTTGTGACAATATTGTCACCCACTGTAACAGAGAAGCCGTTGGCCTTGCTGAGTTTGTTATTTGATCCAAGAGTGTGTATTGAGCCGTACTGTATTGTACCCATTCTGCAATCTGTTAATAACGTTTTCATTCATTCATTCAGGAGCAAAGGTCAATGACCAAACACACCCAGACTACATACCTGTATTCCCTTCAACATCACAGTCTACACCATCTACGTCAACAAACATCAGTCGCCATGAGCGGCGTGAAAAAAGGAGAGTGATGCAGCCAAGGAGGATGGTGACCAACAGAGAACCAAGGTCGAGTCAAGCTCCTTGACCGCTTCATCTGTGGACAGCAACGACACCAAATGCAAGATGATGACAGGTGTTACCTGGCCAGTGCTTCAGCACTTGTTTTCTTTCTTGCACACAGAGAAGACAAGGAGCACCATAATCTCACCCATAGATCAGCTATTTATCACCCTTGTCAAACTGCGTCACGACATGTCCTTTGACCTCATCTCCCACATCAGAGGTGTGTCAAAGGCAACAGTCAGTGATGTGCCCAACGGATCATTTCAGTGAGTGAGCGATTCGATACACGCTCACGGCAATGAACCGATTCACTGATTCGACTCACGGTTCAGTGGCGCTTCCGGATCCCGCTGCGAATCAAAAACTATAAAAAAAATTGGCAGATGTTATACATACAATTATACATACAATTGTTAAGGGGATGCAAACCAGAGAAAGACTTTCATCTTGTTTACATCAGGATCCCCCTGTTTACATCAGTAATCATCGGTAACATTTAGAATTGATTTCAAGGTCCTCCTCCTTATATACAAAGTATAAACATTGCGATCATCTACTATTGAAGGTTCCGAGTCACAGTCTAAAGAAAATCAGTGATGCAGCCTTTGCTAACTAACTATGCACCAAAGTTATGGAACACACTATGGACATTAGGGAAGCTAGATCTCTTAATATTTTCAGAAATAAGCTAAAAACGTACCTCTTCACCATAGCCTTCTAATACACCCCGCTGTTGATTGTACTGTAGCACTATTTTACTCTGGCCATTCTATTGCATAATTTTACTATCTATTCTACTATTCTATTATTGCACTGTATTATTGGTGTGCAAACCAGTCAACTTACATAAAAGAGCCTGTTGGAGGATTTCAACAAGATAAATGCGACAACATTGCAAAATATTTCACTATAATATTTCAAAGTGAAGTAAAAAATATTATAATAATTATTTGATCATGTTAAATAAGTGTGACTGACTGAGTCCACATTACAGTTCTACTTTTGTTTTGATGTGAAAAGTGATGCTGCATAAGAGGACTGCATTTAGCACTGACTGAGAAAGTACATATTACAGTTCTACTTTGCATTGCATGTAATTTAGAATACAGGCAAATAAAAGTAATTTAGTTTAAAGTACAATCTTGGCTGTCTTTTTCTCTCAACGCTTCAATAGGTAGATGACTAAATGTAAATGTAATATCAAATTTTAACAGATTGCAGAATGGGTACAGTACAGTCCAGCTCAATACATACAATTGTTAAGGGGGTGCAGACCTGAGAAATACTTTCGTCTTGTTTACATCAGGGTCCCCCAACAATTAGCATTTCAATGGTGTGTGGGGGGGTTGCCAATCCAATGTCACACCTACACAGGTTAGTCACTACCCCCCTGTTGGGACGTAGTGCCAGTCTAAGTGAGAGAAGCTCTCTCATTTCATGGAAGAGTAGAAGACAACCAACAGTTGCACTTTCTACCTGCGAGGCAGGATACATGGCCTTAGCATCAGCCATACAGGAGTGTATGTATTTGCAACAGCTACTCAAGGGTATTGATGGATGTCAGTATGCACAAACCAAGGTTTATGATGATAACCAAGGAGCTATTGCACTAGCCAGGAATCCTGTAAACAGGCAAAGATGTAAACATATTGATATAAAATATCACTTCATAAGAGAAACTGTGAATAGTGGGAGGATATGTTTGGAATATTGTCCTACTGACAACATGATTGCTGATGTGATGACAAAACCAGCCACTAAGCTACAACTGAAGAAGTTTGCTCAGTATTTGTTTGGCACTTAGTTAGAGTGAAAGAAAAGCATGGATGTGCCAATATGTTTTTTTTGTTGTTGTTGTTTATTTTGTATTGAAGGCCAAAGAGGGAGAATATATATATATATATATTTTTGTTTTGTACCACAATAAGCTAAGTTCGAGTGGGGGTGTTAAATATATTATTATTATTATGTGCGCCCTTGCTCATTTGTGTTCTACAGAGGGCGATGTAGTAAATCCAGTATGTGACGTCACTGACGTTTCCTTTCCATTCCTGTTCCGGTCTATTATTTGTGAATGATTGTTGTTGATATATAGCGGCACCGCAAGGAGAAGAAGAAGAAGGTTGACATGGGCAAAGTGTTCATCAACATCTCCATCGGCCTGTGCATCTTCAGCCTCGTCTGGTTCTTCTATGCCCTCTACATGCGCTCTGCCCTAGCTAAACAGGTGGTGACAATCCACCCCTCACCTCCTGTGCTTGACGCCAACAGCACCATGTTTGGGAAAATGTATGCCGCAATTCATATCTTACAAGAGATGCATTGATGTATGTGCAGGCTATTCTGCCTCCGTCTGATCAGTATGTAAAAATCACAAAGTTGGGGATATGGATGGGAATATAATTCACTGATTAAAAGAAAAACCAAAAAAAGAAGCTAAACTCATTCTGTCTCTAGTATTATTTGTTCACGCCAACTGTTTTGGAGATGAGGGTGGAAGTAATTTGGCAGTCTGACATTAATTGAAAACTGTATTAACAGATTGCAGAATGGGTACAATACAGTACAGCTCAATACACACAATTGTTAAGGGGATGAATGAATGAAAACTTTATTAACAGATTGCAGAATGGGTACAGTACAGTACAGCTCCATCTATACATTTATGACATACCAGATTTGCAATTACAGTACTGTTTGTGATACAAAAAGAGTCCAGAAAGAAAAGAGTATATACATTAGGCATGGAAACTACATTGGATTGGGTAGGTGGGGGGGGACTGTACATTGGAGGTGGGGGGGGGGGGGGGGGGGTATGAGTGGGGGGTGGGGGGGTTGGGTAGGAGGGGGGACACTGTACAACTGTACAAACAACACTGTACATTGCAGACCAGAGAAAGACTTTCGTCTTGTTTACATCAGGGTCCCCCCCCTTATCTGTCACCATAGTACATCTGTGATCCTCGAACCGCACGTTTTGCATACTGCGATTCGTTTTTTGTTTATCACCGCATAGTTTTTATAACGAAACGCAACAATCTTGGGTAGCATTTTACATTTCGCCGTTCGGAATGAGTGAACTCAGCTGTAACATTACTTCCTGACTGTGCATCGCTCGTGCTATCGCGCAACGTGATTGGTTGTTTCAAAGTGCCCTACTGTAAAATATGCCCTACTTTGTTTACTTGTTTATTGCACAATGTCGCTCTATTGGTTGGATTCTTATTATATATTATTACTATTGTATTATGCACATCGTTGCGGGCAATTTCATTTGATAAATAATAATAAAAAAAAAATACATATATTAAACCGGCTAGGATTCGAACCCCGGGCGTCAGCTTGAAAGGAATAACCTATACCACTAGACCACGGTACCAGACAAAATATATCCATTATAAATAGAGCCCACCTACTGTAGCACCTCCACTGCTAATTCGACAGGTCTTAACGGTTTAATTATTTTATTTCAGCAACATTGCGTACACAAACCTATTGTTACCAAGAAGCATTACACTAACGCTTTCTTTTGATGAAATGAATGGAAAAGAGAGCCGTACTGTACGTCGGCCATCTAATGAAGTTAGATTTGACACGTTGTTTACTTGTTTATTGCACAATGTCGCTCTATTGGTTGGATTCTTATTATATATTATTACTATTGTATTATGCACACGTTTAACTTATTCATTCTTTAATTCAGCAACATTCATTCATGCAGTCTGTAGACATACTGTAGGACGTTGTAGCATCCTATGAATGAAGTCACCAGCTGTGCGGAGCTCCTCCAATGAATGAACAAAAAGCCGGCGCGTCGGGGGCAGTTGTCACCAGCTGTATGAGAGCGCCCCCGCTGGTCATTGTTAACATTAACCATGCCAAGCGACGTGATAACAGCAGGCAAACAGCTGCTCCTGGACTTTTCCCAGCTGTATCTGTAAGTGTGCGGTGTATTAGCATGCTGCTAACGGCTCCGTCTGACTCCAGTAGACTACCGGGTGCGCGGCGCTGAAGACCGGTGGTATAGTCAGCCACGTTGCGTTAGTAGTACAACCGATATAGCAGGAGGGTGCATCCAGACCCGAAGTTTAGCTATGTTTAGGGTAGCAACAGTATTAGCAGTTTGCGCGACAGCAGCAAGCAACAGCCAGCAGTGGACATTCCCCAGACGTTACAGAGGACGCCTCTTCCCACCAGCAGAGGTCGCCATCACAGCACGCTCCTCCAGCTAACCACTGCCCATGCTGTTCGACCAGCCCGCTGGCTGTGCTCGCGGGATCGCCGACGCCATCTTGTTGTCACCTGGACGAGAGGTGATAAGAGTGGGTCCGCCATCTTGGCTAAGTACGAACGGTACCTTGTGTATCCACATCAACGTCCATTCAAGTGAACGCTAACAACCAGTGTCTAAGGGGTACCCCAAACAATTTAAGCCAGCTTTAGTGTAGGTTTTATTTTGGTAACGTGGGCCCACATTTACTTGGTTTTCTTTTTGTATTTTATTATTCTTGTTATTTGAATTCCCAATGTTTCTCTACTTTATGCCTGGGTCTCCCCTAGTAAAAGCGGGGTGTTATTAATGTATTGAGCATGCGGTGCCTATGGTGGGAATAGTGAGAGCACCCGGTGCCATGTATGAATAAATCTGAAGTATTATCTGTAACTGATAACCTGCCCAGGCTTCAATACAAAGTAGACATTATTGGGAGCACTGTGTGTGTATCTGTTTCTTCCATTTGCTAATCTAACCTCTGGGTAAATATTGTGACTGCATAATTATTTAACCCTTACACCCCATTCACAGAATAGCATTTGAAGGGTCTATACAGGTGGTCAAGGAAGGGTACTGCTTAAAGGGAAGCCCAATAATACTATTGAACTGACAGTCACTGGGTGTGGGAGGGCTGTCGGAGGTACTGGGGGAAGTGAGAGTGTGTGGGGAGCTACTGCTGACCGCCTTGGAAGGCGAGGGAGACCAGAGTACCAGTCCCCAGGTTAGTAAATCCTGGGCCCCATCCACTCCTGCTGCAAGCAGTTCGCTTTTGTTTGTAACAGTTTCACGTGTATCGTGTTTGCAACTGCTAGTAAAAGCCTGTTCACTTTATCCCGTCGTCTCAGCTTCTTCTCTCTCTGCTCGTGTTACCTGCATTTGGGGTCTACTCTTCTATACCACACCGAAACCCTCACAGAATGAAAGCAAACCAGAAAACAATACACAGCAATGCTGGAAGAATAAGGACTAAATAGGAACGGACTCACTGGGAATACTAGTGACAAAAGGTGAGTACGTGACCGAAACCAACTATGAGAAACAATACTGTTAGGGTTTGTAACCGACCTCAAACGCAACGGCACAGAGAGAGTTGTTCAGAGTTAGCCAAAGCAAGGGCGTATTTATTTTCAGAGTTACAAGATGGAATGAACTTGAGCAACCGAACAAACGGGGAATCTGGCATGTGAAGGTTGTTGCGGCTCTGCAGATACTCCCAGTAGGCATAGACGCCTGCGCAATAGAGCAGACGATGCACGTGCTCCAGGACTATTGAACTTGGGGGAGCAAGGATATGATCTTGCTCCACCACTTTTTGATCATATGAAAAATATGATATACCCCCCCCCCCAATATATAAATTTAAGCATAACTACGTAATTTCAATCAAATTAATAATACGCAATGACACTTAATAACACGTTTTTAAGTTTCCAAAGATTGACTGAATGAATGAATGAATGAATGAATGAATGAATGAATGAATGAATGAATGAATGAATGAATGAATGAATGAATGAATGAATGAAAACTTTATTTAACAGATTGCAGAATGGGTACAATACAGTACGGCACAATACACACAATTGTTAAGGGGATGCAGACCTGAGAAAGACGTTTGTCTTGTTTACATCAGGGTCCCCCATTTTCAATTCATATAGAACGACTACGCCGTAACAAATCATTAAAAAAATATACCGTTAACTGGAATATGTTGTGCCTTTACACATATGTTGGATTATGTAATTGGTTTGTCATGACAAACAAATTAAAAAAAATCGCGATTTACCCGCTGGCTACAACAACACACAGTGACTGTAGTAGTCACTGTGTGTTGATGTTGTTGTAGCCACCTCCTCCACGGCAGGAATACTAAGCTCCCCCTTAAGCTCCAGAAGAGAGGGGAGAGGCTGAAAACCCGCAGTTCTTGCCCGCCTGATGGGAGCCGAATCCCTGCATCCGATTTGTCTGATGAATACCCCCAAAACGCGGAGGTCCCAAATGCATGGAAGTATTGATTGCGCCGTAACAAATCATTAAAAAAAGATACCGTTAACTGGAATATGTTGTGCCTTTACACATATGTTGGATTATGTAATTGGTTTGTCATGACAAACAAATAAAATATCGCATCGCCGGCTGTCTCTGGCTTGCTCCAGCGGGCTCTGACTACATGCAGTCACTGAGTGTTGTGTTGTAGTAGGCAGCGGGTAAATCGCGATTTTTTTATTTGTTTGTCATGACAAACCAATTACATAATCCAACATATGTGTAAAGGCACAACATATTCCAGTTAACGGTATATTTTTTTAATGATTTGTTACGGTGTAGTCGTTCTATATGAATTGAAAATGGGGGACCCTGATGTAAACAAGACAAGCGTCTTTCTCAGGTCTGCATCCCCTTAACAATTGTGTGTATTGAGCCGTACTGTATTGTACCCATTCTGCAATCTGTTAAATAAAGTTTTCATTCATTCATTCATTCATTCATTCAGTCAATACTTCCATGCGTATAAATTGAGGAAGCGAGCGAGTCCGCGGCCGCTCGCTCTGCCGCGTGCGGCAGCGGCAGAGCGGTGGATAGGGGGGCGGGTCACGTGGGGGTCGCGGCCAATCAGAGAAACCCGGAAACCGAATTCCGTTGCGGAAGCGATACACGCGGCCCTTACACCCTCTTCCTAGATGAGTTTTCCACTTTCATCTCTGAGCTTGTTACACGCTCAGATAACATTTTAATTGTTGGTGATTTTAACATTCATTCCAACAAAACTCTAGATCCCCTAAATAAGGCTTTTACCGACATCATTGACTCTGTCGGTCTCATTCAAATCGTTGACCAACCCACTCATAGTGGTGGGAACACCCTTGTCTTAGTCCTAGCCTGCGGTCTCACTGTGTCAGATTTGACCGTTTCTCCCTATGTTCCTGCTCTCTCAGACCACTACTGTACCTCATCAAATTTCAAATTGATTTGACGGTTTCTCGCCCAGACAGTGTAGAATCCTACATGAGCCGTCGTATTAACGCCTCAACTGTCCCAATTCTATAGTTAACTGCCTACCAGACACCCTCTCTCCCTTCCTCTCTTACTCTGGCCCCCTTTATCTCTTTACAGACAAACTTAACACCGCCCTTCGTAGCATGCTCGACATTGTCGCTCCCCTTAAGCCTAAAATTAAACGTGCTCCGCAAAAACAAACTCCCTGGTTTACGGAGGAAACTCGCTCCTTTAAAAAGGCATGTCGCAAACATAAATGGCGTTCGACCAAACTCGAAGTATTCCGCCTTGCCTGGAATGATAGTTTACGTAACTACAAAAAGGCACTCTCACTTGACAAAACCTCATATTTTTCCAGGCTCATTAATGAAAACAAAAACAACTCAAAGTTTCAGTTTGACACAGTTGCAAAACTTACTTAGAAACAACCAAATGCACTAAACCATGCGTTCTCGGCTAACGAATTCATTAAATTCTTTACCAAGAAAATTGATCTCATAAGAGATGAAATTGTTGGCTTACTCAACAATCAGAGTCCCTCCCAACCTCTGATGGGCTTTCCCCCTGACTTTGAATCCAGCCATACGCTATGCTGCCTTGAAAACGTCTCACTTAGTGCCCTCTCTAAATTGGTTGGCGCGGCTAAACCCTCAACCTGTCTGTTTGACCCTCAGCAACTCTCATCAAAAGACTCTTCCCAACTCTAGGCCCTGCCCTACTCAATATCTTCAATACCTCCCTGTCTACTGGCGTGGTGCCCCTGGCCTTTAAATCAGCCGTCATTAAACCACTACTTAAAAAACCGAACCTCGACCCTCTAATCTTAAAAAATTACAGACCCATCTCCAATCTTCCGTTCCTATCCAAAATATTAGAACGGATTGTCGCAACGCTTACTGACCATCTATCAAACAATAATCTTAATGAATCTTTTCAATCTGGCTTTAGAGCCTTACACTCCACCGAAACGGCGGTTACCAAAGTCACAAATGACTTACTGCTCTCTCTTGACTCAAACCTAACTTCTGTGCTCTTATTGCTTGATCTCAGTGCAGCCTTTGATACTATCGATCATTCGATTCTTCTACTGTAGGTCGGCTTGAGAATCATGTTGGCATTCGGGGTCACGCACTTGCTTGGTTTAAATCGTATTTAACTGATAGAACACACTGCGTGGTCTATAATGATTTAACATCTGAGACCCTCCCAATGCAATGCGGGGTCCCACAAGGCTCTGTCCTGGGCCCTTTGCTATTTT
This sequence comes from Notolepis coatsorum, assembly GCF_963971535.1. Lineage (NCBI taxonomy): Eukaryota > Metazoa > Chordata > Actinopteri > Aulopiformes > Paralepididae > Notolepis > Notolepis coatsorum. The sequence goes on along the minus strand of NC_140180.1, from coordinate 30,807,110 downwards.
CGATTTACATGCTACCCCTCGGCAATATCATACGCAAATTTGGCATAAACTTTCATTTTTACACTGATGACACCCAATTATATATACCTATTAAGCCAAATGATTCCTCCCAATTACAAAATCTTGAGGCTTGCCTGCTTGCCGTAAAAAAATGGATGTCGCAAAACTTTCGACTCCTTAATGCAGATAAAACGGAGATGTTAATTGTTGGCCCCCCAAACCACAGAGGCCTGTTTCAGGACATCTCCCTCAACTTTGATACTTGTCATGTATCCATCCCAGAGCTCCACCATAAAAAACCTCTGAGTCATTTTTTATTCCTCCCTCTCTTTTAATGCACATATAAAAGATTTCACCAAAATTGCCTTCTTCCATCTTCGTAATACCGCAAAAATTTGCTCCATTTTAACTCTGGCTGATGCTGAAACCCTAATTCATGCTTTTGTCTCATCACGTCTAGACTACTGTAATGCACTTTTTTCAGGCCTACCTAAGTCAATCATCAAAAATCTTCAACTTGTGCAAAATGCGGCTGCACGGATACTAACTAAAACTAGAATATTTGATCACATCACATCAGTTTTGTCCACCCTACACTGGCTTCCTATTCAAGCCTGATCTGACTTTAAAGTGCTACTCCTCACCTACAAAATTTTAAATGGGCTTGCACCGCTCTATCTATCCGATCTCATCTCTCGATACTCGCCCGCTCGTGCTCTGCGCTCACAAAATGCAGGGCTTCTATCGATTCCTAGCGTTAAAAAGAAATCCGCCGGCCACAGAGCCTTTGTCTACCGCGCTCCCTACCTGTGGAACAAATTACCTGCCGTCGTCAGGGGTGCCTGCTCTGTCGAAGCTTTTAAATCCCTGCTTAAGACCCATCTTTTCTCTCTCTCCTTCAACCTACCCTGATCTAACCTGGTCGCGTGTACCTGTTCCGCAACAGTAAGTGACTTCCGGGGTAGGCCTGATTGGCCCCGACAAGGCACGTGACGCGGCAAACTCAGGACGCGCAACGAGGCTGCTGAGAGCTGTCGCGCGGAAATAGGCTGTCTATTGCCATTCTCTAAGACAAACTCTAACCTTAACCAGCTCCTTAACAGCGCCTAAACTTAACCGTTCTAACCTTAACCAACTCCGAAACAATGCCTAACCTTAACCTTAACCTTAACCATGCCTAACCTTAACCATAGAAAGAATATTGCCATTCTCTAAGACAAACTCTAACCTTAACCAGCTCCTTAACAGCGCCTAAACTTAACCGTTCTAACCTTAACCAACTCCGAAACAATGCCTAACCTTAACCTTAACCTTAACCATGCCTAACCTTAACCGGCGAAAGAATACACGTTAAAAAAAAATCACGTTAAAAAAAAAAGTTTTGATGGGATTCGAACTCACCAACAACGGACCGCAGGATCGCAGGACCGCTGCTCTGCCAGGTGAGCTATAGCGCCGAATGAGAGTCATGGCGTATTTGGACGGTTACGTAATTCCGTAAGCTCTGCCGCTCGGCTCCGCGGAGCGTGCCGCGCGGCAGAGAAAGTTGCGCGTCACGTGCCTTGTCGGGGCCAATCAGGCCTACCCCGGAAGTCACTTACTGTTGCGGAACAGTTACACGCAACCTGGTCGGGGCTTGACCCTTAGATTAATCTGTCTAGTTTAGTTAGGATGTCTATTTTCTCCCTTGTCTGCTTTTCTGCAGACATAGGAGAACCTTTTAACCTCTGTCTCTGTCTTCACAATTTTCTTATATACTATGATTCTATTGTCACCATGTATGCATATGCTCACTACTTGTATTTATTGCTCCATCTCCGCCCACTACAAACATGGGAACTCTCTAACCCCCTCCTATTGTGAGTCCATATCACTATGGTATCACTCACTATCCATATTAGTGAGTTTTTCCTTACCTTCGTATGGGGTATGTCTGGGAGTGTTGCATTTTTTTTTTTTTTTTGCATTTATTTAATATTTTTTGACCTTATGGTGACTTATTGTGGTGACCTTATGGTCACTTATTGTGATGTTTCTTCTTGACATGTTTAAAGAAGAAGTGTACGGCCCATGGGGACATTAACGTGTGTTGTTGGGCCTTACAAATAAATTTGATTTGATTTACAGTACCAGGCGAACATACACATCTGACAAGGTGACCGAGCTCACCTGTAAAATGAGGTTCCTCACTGCTAGGAGGCGGCCTTGACATGCAGCGTCATGCAGGCGGGAGCGGTCAGCCCAAGACCCTGCAGGGAAAACCACACCTCAACATCCTCCTCAAACCAAACATTTAAAATATGTATATTTGTATATTTAAAGTCCTTCTTAACACTTTGAGTGCCAGCAGGGGGCGCCAGGAATAGCGCTTGAGTGCCAGCGCTGCAGTCAATGGGAGGGCGATCACATTTGCGAACGCATAAACTATATCTTAAATTATGGCTATGTGTCTAATACGCCCGTCGATTATCAATGACTTGTTTGCAGTCAACATTGTCGAAACGGATTGTTTTTTAATCTGTTCATTTCCGTTTTATACCATTTTGAAAAACGCTCGTTTTTTGAAACTTCCAAGAAAAAAAGATTCTGCAGGAATCTCTCTTTACTGGAATACACAAAACACGTTGTAATTTTTTGGCCTATTTATGAATAGTTTTCAAATAAACGCTAGATTATCGATAGTATATGTGTACTTATGCACGCTAGAGAAGTGGGCTGAAAAATCGATTATCTTATTTCCTGATCAGTACACACACACTCACAGCCACACACACACATATGGGACACGCTGAGATATAGGTGAAAAAATCTCTGATTATCCCAAGACTGGTCAAATAGATTCCTTACCTCAGATCAGATGTTCTCCAAAAAGATTATTCCTGATCGCCATTCCAAATACCGATCGCGTTTATTGATCCAACACTGGGTACAGTGGTAACACATATTCCACGCTGTTCTGAGGGTGGGCAATGACTGGGATTGTCTCCGGTTACATGCCTGAAGTAAAATTTGGATTCCGGACTCTTTTTTTCCCATCCATTTCATTCAGTCCAATCCAATGGGTGCAATACCATCCGGAGAGACGATAGGGGGCGGTATTTTCCCTGTTCGAGCTCAGACAGATCCCCACTGGTAACGTGAGGCTAGATTGATGAAAAATGTATGGAAATCGATAATTAAAAAAATAACGATTAAATAACAAGATTTCTCGTTCTTGGCACTCAACGCATAGCATGAACTAACGAGATTTCTCGTGGCTGGCACTCAAAGTGTTAATGGCTCCATATTTAACTTTACAAATTTTTTTAACTAAACTTATTTTTCACCTCATGTCTCATAGCTTTAACAATTAACTACATAGACTACTGCTAGGCTGCAAGCATCATGGACGTCACCTATTGGTCCCAAGGCTCACCTTGGTCAATGTCCAGAATAACAGCAAATGCATTCCACACGGCATCGTCACCATTATTGTGCATTTCATTCATATATTCTATAGATAGTAACTGGCTGCTGTACATGTTCAGTGCTAGACTAACACTCCAAAATGTAGCACTGAATGGCACAGGAAGTCCTTCATTCCGACAGCCATCAGACTTTACAATGCATCACTGTGCCTCACTGCATCACTGCATCACTGAGCACAGAGTGACAGTTACCATCTACTTTAACTTTCAAAACAACATTGACAATATTACACTTACAGTACACTTAGATCTCTGTATAATTTTACTGTATATTTATATTAGAATGTACATAGATTACATAGGAAATGTGAATCCCGGACCGTACTTTATTTTATCTTATTATTATTATTATTATTCTTAGGCTTATTTTATTCTTAGGCAATCTTTTGTTATTCTTATTCGTGATTTGTTTGTCTACCTAAATGTTTACTGTGAGCGATTTGTAGCGCCAAATTTCACTGGGGTCAAGCCAGCCTGCAATTCAGATATCACAGTCAAGTGGTCCACCTGTTTATTTTCGTTTGCACATACACTTGCCTTATTACGGTAAAAAGGTTTTTAGTTCATGCTAACGTTACCTTTTCCTTAATGCCTTCCTGTGTACAGACAGTTGCCATCCTGTTTCCCCTTCACCCCTTTGTATCTCATACGATTTAGCAAGAGATGTTATGTTCAGTTACAAATTAATATTTCATATCGTATACTCGACGAGTGTGACATGAAGCGCTACATTCAGAAAGGGAAAAAAAAGCCCTCGGAAACGTTCAGTATTCTGATGTGGCATTTCAAAATAAAAGCCCTCGAAAATGTTATATAAATTTACCTCAACTTTCAGATTATAATTTAAAGGAAAGCACCCAAAGTTCAAGACCAATTCCACTTCAGAGTTGTAATGGAACACCTCAGAGTGTCACCCAGAAACGTTCAGTACATTCTGAGGTGGCATTTCAAAATAAAAGCCCTCGAAAATGTTATATAAATGTACCTCAATTTTCAGATTATACTTTCAGATTATAATTTAAATGAAAGCACCCAAAGTTCAAGACCAATTCCACTTCAGAGTTGTAATGGAACACCTCAGAGTGTCACCCAGAAACTTTCAGTACATTCTGATGTGGCATTTCAAAATAAAAGCCCTCGGAAATGTTATATAAATTTACAGCAACTTTCAGATTATAATTTAAGGAAAGCACCCAAAGTTCAAGACCAATTCCACTTCAGAGTTGTAATGGAACACCTCAGAGTGTCACCCAGAAACTTTCAGTACATTCTGAGGCGGCATTTCAAAATAAAAGCCCTCGAAAAAATGTTATATAAATTTACCTCAACTTTCAGATTATAATTGAAAGGAAAGCACCCAAAGTTCAAGACCAATTCCACTTCAGAGTTGTAATGGAACACCTCAGAGTGTCACCCAGAAACTTTCAGTACATTCTGAAGTGGCATTTCAAAATAAAAGCCCTCGAAAATGTTATATAAATTTACCTCAACTTTCAGATTATAATTTAAAGGAAAGCACCCTAAATTCAAGGCCAATTCCACTTCAGAGTTGTAATGGAACACCTCAGAGTGTCACCCAGAAACTTTCAGTACATTCTGATGTGGCATTTCAAAATAAAAGCCCTCGAAAATATTATATAAATTTACCTCAACTTTCAGATTATAATTGAAAGGAAAGCACCCAAAGTTCAAGACCAATTCCACTTCAGAGTTATAATGGAACACCTCAGAGTGTCACCCAGAAACGTTCAGTACATTCTGATGTGGCATTTCAAAATAAAAGCCCTCGAAAATGTTATATAAATTTACCTAAACATTCAGATTATAATTTAAAGGAAAGCACCCAAAGTTCAAGGCCAATTCCACGTCAGAGTTGTAATGGAACACCTCAGAGTGTCACCCAGAAACTTTCAGTACATTCTGAAGTGGCATTTCAAAACAAAAGCCCTCTAAAATGTCATAAACTAGCAATCTTTCCCCAATTTTCAGATTATAATTTAAAGGAAAGCACCCAAAGTTCAAGGCCAATTCCACTTCAGAGTTGTAATGGAACACCTCAGAGTGTCACCCAGAAACGTTCAGTACATTCTGATGTGGCATTTCAAAACAAAAGCCCTCTAAAATGTCATGAACTAGCAATCTTTCCTCAACTTTCAGATTATAATTTAAAGGAAAGCACCCAAAGTTCAAGACCAATTCCACTTTAGAGTTGTAATGGAACACCTCAGAGTGTCACCCAGAAACGTTCAGTACATTGTGATGTGGCATTTCAAAATAAAAGCCCTCTAAAATGTTGTATAAATTTAACTCAATTTTCAGATTATAATTTAAAGGAAAGCACCCAAAGTTCAAAGCCAATTCCACTTCAGAGTTGTAATGGAACACCTCAGAGTGTCACCCAGAAACTTTCAGTACATTCTGATGTGGCATTTCAAAACAAAAGCCCTCTAAAATGTCATAAACTAGCAATCTTTCCCCAACTTTCAGATTATAATTTAAAGGAAAGCACCCAAAATTCAAGACCAATTCCACTTCAGAGTTGTAATGGAACACCTCAGAGTGTCACCCAGAAACGTTCAGTACATTGTGATGTGGCATTTCAAAATAAAAGCCCTCTAAAATGTTATATAAATTTACCTCAACTTTCAGATTATAATTTAAAGGAAAGCACCCAAAGTTCAAGGCCAATTCCACTTCAGAGTTGTAATGGAACAACTCAGAGTGTCACCCAGACACTTTCAGTACATTCTGATGTGGCATTTCAAAACAAAAGCCCTCTAAAATGTCATAAACTAGCAATCTTTCCCCAACTTTCAGATTATAATTTAAAGGAAAGCACCCAAAGTTCAAGACCAATTCCACTTCAGAGTTGTAATGGAACACCTCAGAGTGTCACCCAGAAACGTTCAGTACATTGTGATGTGGCATTTCAAAATAAAAGCCCTCTAAAATGTTGTATAAATTTACCTCAACTTTCAGATTATAATTTAAAGGAAAGCACCCAAGGTTCAAGGCCAATTCCACTTCAGAGTTGTAATGGAACACCTCAGAGTGTCACCCAGAAACTTTCAGTACATTCTGAAGTGTCATTTCAAAACAAAAGCCCTCTAAAATGTCATAAACTAGCAATCTTTCCCCAACTTTCAGATTATAATTTAAAGGAAAGCACCCAAAATTCAAGACCAATTCCACTTCAGAGTTGTAATGGAACACCTCAGAGTGTCACCCAGAAACGTTCAGTACATTGTGATGTGGCATTTCAAAATAAAAGCCCTCTAAAATGTTATATAAATTTACCTCAACTTTCAGATTATAATTTAAAGGAAAGCACCCAAAGTTCAAGGCCAATTCCACTTCAGAGTTGTAATGGAACACCTCAGAGTGTCACCCAGAAACTTTCAGTACATTCTGATGTGGCATTTCAAAATAAAAGCTCTCGAAAATTTTATATAAATTTACCTCAACTTTCAGATTATAATTTATTTCTATTCTATTCTATATCATCTGTTCACCTCCTGTCAGCTCGCCCCTGATAATGTCCTATGTCGTCAAATTGTGAGATGACACTTTGGAACCAGGATACGTCACCTTCAGATATCAAAACATTTGAACACAAGTGAAACCAGATCCAATATACCACAACTAATTCATTGATCTTGGCTGAAGATAGATAAGATGCGATAAAAATTTCCTTGGGGAAATTCAGGGCGTCATAGCAGCGTGGGGGAGGTTGAGGTACAGGTAATAGTAGAAAGACATACATTTACGTAATCAAGTAAAGATAGAAATAAGCAGTGTAAACAATATAATTAAATCTGAATATGAGAGTAAGTAAACAGTGTAATCAAAGGTGCAGATGAGGGTCTGTATGCCCTATCAGTTATATGTTACAATAAATATGGGAAATAAACACTTAGTGTTCTGAAGGTCCAGATTAAAACACTGAAAGTCTGCGTTTATTATTTTGTATAACTTATATATTGTTTATATATATAAGATATATATCTTCACGTCATCTGTTTTAAGTACCAGTATTTATCATTCGCCTTTTGTATATGTCCCATTCTTAACGCCATAGGCGCCAGTGCGCACCCCTCTAGACATGTTTCAGAACATGCCCAGACAAGCCCAGAGAGAGCGCATTGATCTGTGTGGGTGAACAGGCTGGGATCATCCCTATGTTCCCCGGGTCCTATGTTCCCCGGGTTCTATGTTCCCCGCTTTGATTGATTAATAGATTGAACATTTTATAAATGTTTATTATTTTATTAATTATTAATGTCCGCCTTGTTTCGAACGGTTAAGCTTAGGCCCTCGTTCGAACTGGTTAAGGTTAGAGTTTGGAATCAGGGCTGGTGGTCTAAAATGTTCAATCTATCAATCAATCAAAGCGGGGAACATAGAACCAGTTGTAAACAGGACGGCAAGGCAACGTATCGTTATAGAGAGCCCCACGGCTAATTAGATACAACTATAATATTGTCAAGCCATTATTGGCACAGTATAGTGACTTGTGTAAGCGAAGTAACGTGGAGAGACTTATAGTTGAACCCAGCGACGTTCTGGACATAACTACTCATTGAAGACTTCCTGCGGGTTAGCTTTAAGTACAAACGGAGCTAACTAGCTATCATCCATGCCAACGGGCTTTGGACTAATAGCTATTAATCCTGCCATCGGGCGCTAGGAATACAAGGACCAGTCCGTACGAGACCCTCTTTCCCAGCGACGACAGGATTATCCCACCAGTCTGGAGTTTCTCTGGAGTCGGAGCTCCAGAGAGAAGTACCGTCTCCATCTACCATCTTGCTTTTCCCTGTACTGCTTCGTTTCGTCTCCGTCTCACTCCATTCAGAGCTCCAACGGTCGGGTACCCGTAGCCGTAGTATAGGAACTATCGTTACCGCGGACATTGTGGCATTGATATTAAAGTAATAACAGGAGATCTGTGTTCATATTCTATGTATGCTTTCTATCCCTATTAAAGTGATTGTTTAACTCGGTTTCCCTGTCCCCTCGCAGTTAATGGAGTGTCCGCCATTTTGTGTAACTATATTGTCTGGCTAACGAATATCTCTAGTAGTGGTTTAATCTAAACATTTAAATACAGTCAGGGTTGTGTAGCCCCTTAGCTACACTTAGAATATAAATATACTATGAGTAAGTAAAGTATACAGCTTTACTTACTGGTAAGAGAGTCACCAGCTTTGCATAGTTTTATACAGGGACGCTAGGGACATGTCCCTACCAAAACCAACATGAATTGTCCCTACAAAAAGAATTGCAGAGTGAAAACTGTAGTTTTTAGTATTATGATTCACAACATCTAGCCTTTTCATCTGTTGCAAGATTGTAGGTTGACAGCTACATCAAGAACCTATCCGCAAGCTATCCTTATCTGCAATATCCAATCAACAACCTGGACTTTCCTCCACTCGTTGGTTACTCACTCTCATGCGAGCGCTTCATCAGAGGGAATTTTGATTGGCAGGAAGTACGTTTGAAGTTCTCGAACAATAGGGAATAGAATATGTTGACTGACTATTATTTCTCTGTACTCACAGTTGTATCAATGATGATGTTCTTTGTAGCTACATTTTTTTTAATTTACGCTCAAATTAGTGCAAAACTAATTTCTAAGTGGCCGGATATTATATGACATTTTGTGTGCTCGCATAAGTGTCCCTACCTACACCCCTGAACCAGAACCAGAACCATTCCTTGGAGTGATTCCACTTTTTAATGGTATTTATTTTTCCCTTAAGGGAATCCTACAGATTATGCTGCCGCTAGTATTTCTGCAGTATATTTCAGAGAATCTGTTTTCAAACTGTCCCCAGAGAATATGAAGTGTTGATTTGGTGTGTGTGTGTGTGTGTGTGTGTGTGTGTGTGTGTGTGTGTGTGTGTGTGTGTGTGTGTGTGTGTGTGTGTGTGTGTGTGTGTGTGTGTGTGTGTGTGTGTGTGTGTGTGTGTGTGTGTGTGTGTGTGTGTGTGTGTGTGTGTGTGTGTGTGTGTGTGTGTGTGTGTAGTATGCAGCTGAGTATGGAAACTAGGGCAAGTGAGAGGGGGGGTTAGGGGGATGGCTGTGCTGTGATCCCGGTCTATTAATACATTAGGGGGGGAAATCCACTGTATACCATTGTGTCTTAGGTTAATATAGCATGTACAGTACAATTTTAATAGGTACCTACCTACTACAAGGCAAAGAAAATCCCCATTTTACATGTAATTTAACCTTGAATTTAGTGTTAGAATGTAATTATATTTAAACAAGTTAGTTTAAATAGTTGAAATAATTTCACTTGTTCCAAAACAAATGAGATTGTTTCAACGATTTTCAAAACAAAATGTGTGACCTGCCTTATTTCAAGATCATTTGTCACTTGTTTCACGAAAACATGTTTTCTGAAAATAAGATTTTAAGACATATAAAAAGAAAAGTGAGTGTGCCGCTAAAGTCACTGTGATCAATGACATTTACTCAATAATACTATAGTATTTATAGTAGAGAATAATATTTTAATTGAGTCAGATTTTACATACACTTAGAAACCTGGGTTGTATGACAGTATTTTAATCTAAGTGCCTACTTACTGTACACAAGGACAATGACATTGCATATGTGTTAATGGAATCTGGTTGTCCCGTCCAATGTGGATGTGCTGTGTATACTGACAACAACAACAACAACAACAACAACAACAACAACAACAACAACAACAACAACAACAACAACAACCACAACCACAACAACAACAACAACAACAACAACAACAACAACAACAACAACAACAACAACAAAACTGATTGGGAAAGGCCATGGTGACAAACCGACTGAACTGACGGAAGCACTTCAAGGACTACTGCTGTCACCGTACTCACTGCGCTCTAGGCCATGATCATAGAATTCCGCAGAGATCCTGGCGGCCTCTATGCGGTTTCCTCGCACAGCGTAGAAGTATGTGAGCAGGTTGAGGGTTATCTTCACAAAGAGCTTGAAGCAGAAGAGAGCCAAGATGCTGAGGTAAACATTGGACAAGTGCTGCAACCTGCTGCTGAACTCTACTGCTGCCGGCTCTGCCATTACCATGTTATGACGGGGCTCTGGTCGTAATGAGGGGCAGGGATCATATGCCACAGCAGGCTTCTCCCTCAAGTGACTGACTGGCTGGCTGCTGCCAATGAACTGGCTGAGAAAAGACTGCAGCTGCTACTACCTGCCTGTGGGGAAATAGGTGTGGTGTGGTTGTATGTTTTCCACTAAATTACAGATGAAAATGATTCTATTCATGAATGTGAGGGGAAATGCAGCCTGGTATATAAAGAAAATGGTATATTCCAGTAATAGCATGTCATTTTGAGACTCAGAGCTGATCCGTACTATCAGCATTGTGCATGTAGTGGCCCTCACCACCGATGTGTTGGACCCGGCTGCCTGTTTGTACTCACAGTAGGGGTGTAAAGGTACACGTATCCATACCGAACCGAACAAGTTTCAGTGTGTACCGTACCGTACTGAACGGCTGTGTAGTGTACCGAACGAATACAACGGTATGTTAACCACTAACGACCGCCCACCGGGGGCTGTTTTTTTTTTTTTTCTTTTTACTTTTTAAATTATTTTATCTGGGTTGAACATGATTTGTGGAACTCCCTCTGGTGTTGTGGTCGTGGTATTCACTGACCTTTGGGAAGTATTTCGACATGCACATGGGTATCTTAGTGGTGTAGTGTATCTTGTAGACCAGGCCCATTGCAAGTTGCTGTACTCTGTCGTCTACTTAAGCCATCCTAGGTTGTCAAAGTGGGCAGGGGTGAGGTGGGTTTTAGGAGTAAGGTCAAGCAGTAGTCTGACCAGTTTGTTTTGTGATGTTTGTAATCTTGTTTTTAGTGCCTTTGAGGTGCTTTGGTACCATGAGGTGCAAGCATAGTCGTAGTACCCTTGAATGAGTGCTCCTGTTAGAGTCTTCAAGGTATTCTTGTTTACCAGAGAGGAGATCCGGTACAGGAATCTAGTTTGTTGGTTGACTTAGTTTTATTACATTGGATCCCATTTTGTCACAGGAAAGATTTGCCTCTATAGGATGGAACCCAGGTACAGTAGGTAATTTCATCTTTCCTTTTAAGATAAGATAAGATATTCCTTTATTGATCCCCTTGGGGAAATTCAGGCATCATAGCAGCATGGGGGAAGGGGGGGGGGGGGTACAGGTAGTGAAAACAACACAAGCAGTGTAAACAAATGGGTCAATATAATTTACTATCTAACTAACTGAAATATATTTTCACAGTATTCACAGTGTCACATAAGGTGCAGTATGCATAAGGTAGTGTTATAATTTACTATCTAACTAACTGAAATATACATTATTCATTATTCACAGTATCACAGTATCCACATAAGGTGCAGTATGCATAAGGTAGTGTTATTGTCCTACTTGGGTTCCTATTAGTTCTAGGTCGATGTCTGGCAGCAGTCCCTGCCCACTGTTGTGGAGCCTGATGGCCACTGGTATGAAGGACTGTCCGAGGCGGTTAGTTGAGTGTCGGGGGGTATGAGTCTGTGGCTTCCTAGTCACCTTCACCTAATATGTTTTGATCTGGTTAGGTGCGCTGTCACCTAATATGTTTTGATCTGATCAGGTGCGCTGTCATCTAATATGTTTTGATCTGGTCAGGTGCGCTGTCACCTAATATGATTTCATCTGGTCAGGTGCGCTGTCACCTAATATGTTTTCATCTGGTCAGGTGCGCTGTCACCTAATGTTAATATGTTTTCATCTGTGTCCACTGACCACTGACACACAGTGGGGGATGTTTTAAAAATATAATTTAATATATAATATAATATAATGCTTCACCTAAAAATTTGGTCAGCAGCCTCCACTGGTTACACCCCTACTCAGAACTGATCGGTACTATCAGCACTGTGCCTGTAGTGGCCCTCACCACTGATGTGTTGGACCCGGCTGCCTGTTTGTACTCACAGTTAGTCTCTGCCTCCTGGCGTGACTCATATTCCGAAAATCTGCCCTCACACTTTGCATCGATGACACTATATGGTAAATGGCAAATGGTAAATGGCTGCATTTATAGCTCCAGGACCACCTTAAAAATAACACCATGTTCGAGAAGTTCCAGTCAGGCTTTCGCTCATCCCACAGCACGGAAACAGCTCTGCTCAGGGTGACGAATGACCTTCTAATGACCGCTGACGCAGGATCACCATCACTTCTCATCCTCCTCGATCTGACAGCGGCGTTTGACACTGTGGACCACACCGTCCTCCTGGAGCGCCTCCACAACACTGTTGGACTGTCGGACCATGCACTGCAGTGGTTCCAGTCCTACCTCTTAGGCAGGACTGAATATGTCTCACTGGGAAGACACAAGTCCAGGCTGCTCGATGTCACCTGTGGTGTTCCGCAGGGGTCGGTTCTTGGTCCCATCCTATTCATCACCTACATGCTCCCCCTCAGTCGTGTCATCGGCAGACATGGAATGTCCTTCCACTGTTATGCCGATGACACACAACTCTACATAAAAACGGCCCCAAACCCCTCTGCAGCTCTGTCAGCTCTGGTTGAAGTCTTGAGGAGATAAAGGCATGGATGAACAGCAACTTCCTCCAACTAAACAGCAAAAAAACCGAGGCACTTCTCATTGGCAACCCTCACCAGGTTCAGTCTTCATCCATATCCCATCTCACCTTTGACGGCCAGGTAATCCCCCTCTCCCCCTCAGTCACAAATCTGGGGGTTCGATTTGACCCCCACCTGACTTTCAACATCCACATAAAACACCTCTGCAAGACCTCATTCTATCACCTAAAAAATATATCCAAACTCCGTCCCACTTTAACCATGTCAGACGCAGAGAAGCTTGTCCATGCCTTTGTCTCCTCAAGACTGGACTACTGTAACGGACTCATCATAGGTGTTGTGAAGGGCCAGATTAAAGTTGAGAATCTACATTTATTGTTTTATATACTTTGTATATTATTTATACACGGTATATCCCTTTAAGCCTGCGTGTAAATCATAGTAACATTCACTTTCCCTATGAATAATGCCCCCCTGATGACAGCGCCAGGCAGTCTCGCACTCAGACAGGTGCAATTGGCGAGTTTGGGGCATGTCAGAACATGCCTTTGGCAGTGTATTGATTCAGGACCAAAGTGGTTAGGTTTGGTACTAGATAACCACTTAAGTATATATGCTGGCGCAGGTGCGCCCAGCAGTAGTTCATTCAGTTCGTCTAAAGCAGCAGTGTGACAAGTTCGGTAACATTGAAGTGAGCAACCGTGCGTTTAGAACATGTGTGAATAGAATAGTAAAAGTGTCAGAGTTTAGTGAAGTAACGTCAAGTTCGACCTAGTTTAATGTGAAGTATAGTGCACAGGAGAACCAGCGTCGGCGATTGCAGAACCATTCCTGGTTGGATTATATTGATTTGGGACGTGACCACCGGAGAAGAGCATCGTTGATTTCCACTATCGTTTGGGATTCAACCTCGTGAGGATTACAACTCGGGCCTGCCTCGTGGACGGGGCTGGCTAGCTGTCATCAATGCTGTTCGAGCATCTGGATTACAACTATTGCTTTTGCTGCTGATCAAGGGAGTTTACAAGGACCAACTCCTGTACCTGGAGTCTCTTTATTCTTCATTGAATCAGACTGAGTATCCGAGCATTCCTCTACCCTCCAGGCCTTACACCCCCGGAGGGAACCCATTGTCTCCAGTCGGTACCAGTGTTGCCCTATATAATTGCTACTATACAACAGGTGGCGTCAGCTTAGACCCATCGTAGGATTCCTGCTATTCTTAGTGACTTATGCTCTTGACTGACTTTACGTATATTCTTCGCCATACAAGCGCGACCCTAATTCTCATTCTGTAACCTAACGTTGCCTAATAATAATAAATTACCCTCCAATAGTATTTCTGTGTCAATGCCGTGTTCTTGTGGGTGTTCACCATCTATATTTGATGTACTGTCTGGCCAGTAATTAAAGTACATAACTAGCAGTGGTTTAATCTATCACAATCTTTAATACAGTCAGGGTTTTGTAACCCCTCAGTTACAATAGGGATTCCTGGCAAGAGCATCCAAAAGCTGCAATACAAAACAGCGCTGCTAGGATCCTGATGAGAGTCCGTAAACACGAGCACATAACCCTCATCCTCCACTCACTACATTGGCTCCCTGTCTCATCCCGGATCAATTACAAAATCCTGATGCTCACCCATAATTGCATAAATGGACATGCACCCCTCTACCTTCAGGAACTCATCACTCCACAATCCTCCACCCGTACCCTCAGATCTGCAGGTAGCCTGCTCCTTCGGGTCCCCAATACCCGGCTCTGCACCATGGGTGACCGAGCCTTCTGCTCGGCTGCACCACGCCTGTGGAACAGCCTCCCCATCCAGCTGAGGGCACGACAGAGCCTGGACTCTGTTTCAAAAGGCCTTTGACTGTTAGCTTTTTATTTAAAAATGTTTTCTTGTGATATAATTTTTTTTCTTGTGCTGTTGTCTTTACTTTTCTGTTTATACTATGTTTTTATGTTCTATTTTGATCTTATTTTTATTCTGTATTTAATTTTTTTACTAATTATTTTTTTTTTATTATCAAATATATATATATTTTCTTTTTTTCAACATGAAACAAAATATATCACAATACAATAATAATAATAATAATAATAATAATAATAATAATAATAATAATAATAATAATAATAATAATAATAATAATAATAATAATAATAATAATAATAATAATAATAATACATAAAAAGACATCCCAGAACAATAACTTAATACAACAATGACAAGACAATAATTGAGACAGATTGTACAGTGATCATCCTGAGCCCCCTCCATCACCATCCACCGCAGCCACAATCCCCAACCCTCGAGGACCCCGAGTCCGGCACCCCAGCGAGTCAAAGCATCATGCCTTAACACCACGACCCGCCGAGGCACCGAACCAGCCCCCCCCCCCCCCCCCCCCACCCCGAGCCTGTGAACATCCGACCCAAAGCCAAAGGGGCCCAGAACATACATAATTAATTATACAAAAAACACAAAAAAAACGAAAAACCGATATACATGGACACTCGCTCGTTCTCCCCCCGTGAGGATAACCGAACATTTTCCCAGACTGCATCCCAATCAAAATCTACATCCAACTCCGGGACATCCTTTCTCCAAATCGTATCCAGGGGGAGGTCTTTATACGAGGACATAAGTAAATGGCGATAAAAGTCAGAAATGAAGCCTCTCGATGTCTCTTTGTCATAAAATAATTTGTGAAAACGGTGATGCACTAGTGGAACGTCCCATGGAATGCCATGAGCCTTCAGAGCTGCTCTTATTTGTAAATAAAAGAAAAAGGAGGTACCGGGGAAATCCTGGAAAGAGCGGAGACCAGAGTTATCGAAGATATCCCCCAACGT
Organism: Notolepis coatsorum; assembly: GCF_963971535.1. Taxonomy (NCBI): domain Eukaryota; kingdom Metazoa; phylum Chordata; class Actinopteri; order Aulopiformes; family Paralepididae; genus Notolepis; species Notolepis coatsorum. The sequence goes on along the minus strand of NC_140180.1, from coordinate 30,791,177 downwards.
GTGGATGCCTTTCTTTTCCCATCTAGGGTACCTAATAGGTTGTTGTCCAATAAGGAGGAGATTGTTATTGAATAGAGGGGAATGCGTGTGCCATTGATGGCGGTTAGTACCCACTTTCTGGGTGTCATGCCAAGTCTGGATCACATGTCTGATAAGAGGGCCAAATCGTAATTTTCATTGCTTAATTGATGTGTTGGTAATACACAATATCCTGAAGTCTATATGGGGACACCATCTTCTCCTCCAATGGTCGCCAAGACACGGCTGCTTGAGCGTCAAACCAAGTGATCAGAGGTCTCAGAGAGAAAGCTTGAAAATAATATGTAAAGTCTGGAAATGCTAAGCCCCCATCGAGTTTACTCCTTTGGGCAGTTGATCTCTTCAAGCGCGGGGGCGTTTATTGTTCCAAATGAATTTATATGAGGCAGAGTGCAATTTCTGCCAGTAATCAACAGGAGGAGGTAATGGGAGCATGGAGCTGATAAAGTTAATTCTGGGTAAAATATTAATTTTAATTATTGACGCACAGGCCTGTAATGATTTTTTTTATTTGGACCATCTGTTAAAGTCATTCATAATCCTGTCACCCAAGCTGGAGTAATTATACCTTACCGTCTGGCTAATAGTGGGGAATATTTAAATCCAGAGACATTTAAAGTGCTCCACCATAAGTATGTTTGCAGGTAGGATGGTAGCCTTTGCAGGCTCATTAAGTGGAAGAAAAGCAGATTTTGGCCAGTTGATCTTAAAGCCGGACAGGCTGCCAAATTCATCTATCACGCTGAGCAGATGAGGTAGAGAGACGGAGGGATTCTCCATAAACAGGAGTACATCATCTGCGTATAAGCTGATATGGTGATGTGTGCCCTGAATTGAAACATGATATATAATTTGGGATTGTCTTATGTATTGAGCTAGAGCAGGGGGCGGCAACCTGCGGCTCCAAGGCCGCATGCGGCTTTTTAGCCAATCAGCTGCGGCTCCCTGGGCAAAAATATAAAAATAAAAAAAGATTTTTATTTTTTATTTTTTTATTTTTATTTTTTATTTTTTTCTTATTTTGGAGATCGATGTCATACTGTGACACTGAAATGAAAAAATATTTCATCAACTAAGATATTTAGTCAACAAAAGGCTTACCTGTATGCCTGATATGTGGTGCGAAATTTGCGAACAACGCAAAATTTACTTTTTATTTTATAGATTTTCCACAAATAAGGGAAGGACTCTAATAGAGCTGCATCGTTCAGGGTTTTATTTCAAAGGAGGTCTACAGATGCCAGTGTTTTTCTCCTTTTCTGTGTTTTATTTCAAAGTACGTCTACACATGGTAGTCTTTTTTCAAAGTGGACTACTTGTTATTCTATAAATGTTCCACAAATAAGGGAAGGACTCAAATATACCTGAATAGTTCAGGGTTTTATTTCAAAGTCGGTCTACAGACACCAGTGTTTTGTCTCCTCTTCTTTGTTTTATTTAAAAATAGGTCTACACAGCCAGTATTTTTTCTCCTCTTCATAAGAGTTTGAGGTTTTCCTTTGTTATAACAGGTAAAAACAGCAATAAAAAGTCAAAAATTATTTTTGTTGCTTTATAATCCCATTAATGCAACAAACTGTGTGCTATAAGTATAAAGTATAATAAATCGCAAATTACTTCTCCATTAAGATCATGGCCGAAGGCCCTGTGTAGAGAACTTTGATCATATGAATGAAACCCTCACCCAACCCCATCCTTCTAAGAACTGCCCACAAGTAAGACCACTCCAATCTGTCAATTGCGTCCAAGGACATGACCGCTGTAGGGACTGCAACATCCTTGCTGGCATCAATCACGTGCAGTAACCGTCTGATGTTGTCAGTAACCAGGCGGCCTCTTATGAAGCCGGTCTGATCAGGGTGAACTAGAGATGTCATATGCTTTTGAAGTCGGGTGGCTAGAACCTTGGCATATAGCTTTAGATCGGCTCCAAGGAGACTTAGGGGCTTGTAGCTGCCACATTCGGTGGGGTCCTTATCCTTCTTGAGTAAAACAGATATAAGTGCCATATTGACATCTCTGGAAAAATTGCCCTCTTTGATTGAGTGTAAAATCATTGAGAGTAATAAGGGACCAAGTACATCCCAGAATGCACGATAGAGTTCCGGTGGAATGCCGTCCCATTCGGGAGCCTTGCCCCATTGCATATCCGCAATCGCCTCTCTAAGTTCAACTAGCGTGACAGGTGCAGCTAACAGCTTAGCACTATCGTCCGAGATCTGTGGTAGGTTGATTTGATCAAGAAAATCCTCCAGCTTGGTATGATCAAAGACCACCTCTGACTTGTACAGGTTGGAATAAAAAGAGCTAAATGTATCATTAATCTTTTTGGGGTTGGTGGTTACCTCCCCCGGTTGGTTCTTAATGGAAGGGATATCCGCAAATTGCTCACCGGCATGTATCTTCATAGCTAGTAGGTGACTAGGCCTGGAGCCGTGTAAGTAGTAGTGCTGTCTTGTTCTGTGCATCTGAAATTCAGATTGTTGTCTTAAAATGGAGTTAATTTCTTTTTTCACTACCTTAATTTGAAGCTCCAGTCGACTAGAGTAGTTGTGCTGCAATGAAGAGATCAACATGGCATAAAGCTTTTCCAGTTCCACCAGCTTGGAGAGACGTCCCTTGCGGAGATTAGATGCAAAGAGAGTAGTGTTACTTCTGATAAAGCTCCTAACCGAATCCCATAGAATTCTGGGGTCCTGTACCGAACCAGCATTAAACTGCAGGAATTCAGTGAGCTTCTCTTTAAATTGCAAGTTAAACTCTCCGTTTTTCAGTAGTGTTGAGTTAAACCGCCATCTAGGGGCGCGGGACGTTATTTTACTGAGTGAACCCTTGAGGAGGATACCTTTGTGGTCTGACAGTGCTATGGGCAATAAGTCAACATCAAAGCCATCAAAGAGACGTGGGGAAGAAAAAACATAATAAATTCTGGAAAAGGTCTTATGTCTCGACGAGAAGAAGGAGTAATCTCTCACGGATGGGTTGAGCGAACGCCACATAAGAATTACCCCTGTGTCCTTAGACCAGGTCTGTAGGGCTGTGGTAGCTTGCTTCTGATCAGAGGTTTCCGCGTGATTGGATCTATCAATCAATGGATCCCAAACTGCATTAAAATCAGCTCCTACTATTAATGAGTAATCAGGTAGTTTCAACATAGCTGCAGTTAGTACAGCATAAAAGTTAGCGTCATACAAATTTGGGGCGTATGCAGAAATCAGCACAATTTTCCGGTTAGAGCATTCTATTTTAGCAATAGTAATTCGACCCTCTGCATCACACCACACATCCAACAGTTTAATATTCAAATTTCGCTTCGCTATTATGGCTACCACTCTGGCCTTGGTGCTAAAAGAAGAAGAACTTATGTTATGGTAAAATCTATTTGCCAGTCTTGCATTATCCGCCAATAAAAGGTGCGTTTCACTCAGTAAAGCAAGGTCCACTTCCTTCCTTTTTAGCCATGTTAGTACACTTGTGCATTTATGCGGTATATTGAGACCCCCTGTATTCCAGATCAGGATATTCAAATTAGCCATAGTCTAAAAAGGCTGCAGTATGATTGAATGTAATTCGTTTGGAGTAGAACACTATAATAGATACATATCCACTTGTTAAGGTCCTATTGAGTACTGAGCGTGAGCGTGAAAACAAAAATAAAACAGAGCGAGTCGACTGGAAAGAAAAACAACACAATCCCCCATTCCCTCCCCCCTCCCCCCATCAGAATACTTGTCCGGTATCGATCAAACATCAGTTGGTCACCCTTGACTGAGCACAGCAACCACAACAACATTGTGTAACTTAACCATACCAATAACTTGTAAGGTACATTGTAACAATTTAGAAAAAAATTAAAGCACAGGTCATCTGAATTATACTTGAAAATAGTCAGTATGCATACCCATTTCTGGAATAATACAGCGTAGATAAACCTTGATGTTACCGTTTTGTTGGTCCGAAAAGCTGCGGTAGGCGAGTGGTAGCGATAGTGTTAGCTTGGATAGCCGGAAAATAAGCACGAAAATAAGCACACCAGGGCTCCGGGCCTGTTATTCCCCGATTCCCGTAGCCTGCTCCACCGGGGCCGGCTCGCCTCCCTCGGCCGGGGTGGGGCGTTGTGCCGCTTCGAAGGAAACTCTCCGCCTCGGACGGCGACGTGAACAGGCGGTTGCAGGAGACAACTCTGCGGCAGGCCTGGACTGGCCATCTGGCATACCGGGCATCTGCCCGGTGGGCCGACGCATATTTGGGCCGTTATGATTTGATAAAAAAGTGTATTAAAAAAAATAAATAAAAAATAATTTGGTCAACGACCAGCCCACTACTAGGCTGGGACAGCGGCCCATTGGTACTGACTGACACTGGGCTGGCCCAATCACATATATTACTAAGCACCCCCCCGCCAGTCGTGCAGGTACATGACTGAGAGGGGGGCTGGTACATGACTGAGATGGGGCTGTGGTACATGACTGAGAGGGGGCTGTGGTACATGACTGAGAGGGGGCTGTGGTACATGACTGAGAGGGGGCTGGTACATGACTGAGAGGGGGCTGGCTGGTACATGACTGAGAGGGGGCTGGCTGGTACATGACTGAGAGGGGGCTGGTACATGACTGAGAGGGGGCTGGTACCATGTATTGTGCATCATTGTAAGTCAAACCATTAAAAAGTTAATTTCCACAGCAGCCATTTTGGATTTTGGTCTCTCACAAATTCCCCCCGCCTTTTTTAAAAATACACCCCGGCTAAATTTGTTTATTAACCCTCCTAGATGACAAATCCATTGAGAAACGAAGTGCCACAGATGACCCAACTACTAGGTCCATATCGTATCATCATAATATTATTTAAAAAATCATTAGGATAAGGGTTCCCTTGATAAAGATGCATGAAAAGGCTGTATAATATACAACACCTGTAGCTCAACTGCAAAAACTGCTTTTTTGATTTGATTAGATTTGTATTTGGAAATTAAAAACACATCATAAAAAAAAGATTATCTTGACCAATTTGTATTCCTGAGGATATCACCTAAAAGCATTCATTAAAACACTTATTTCCAAGGTGGTCCTCGATGGAAGACATAAAAACACAGCACATATAGCCAGGGGTTCCCAAACTTTTCAAGCCGCGACCCCCACTATTATAGGAGGTAAAACATTTTATTTGTATTATTTAATTTTTTTTATAAATGGAAATGTATGGTTAAAACATGCAAACGTTCAAACGCACACACACTAATAGCATTGGAGGCTTTTAACCAGGGCCGGACTGGGGCAATCATTCAGGCCAGGAAATATAGTGCAAAATATAGCCCCAGTCAGGCCACTTTTTAAGCTTTTTAGTTACAAAGACTTCATTTCCTGCATTCTGGTGAAGGCATTTTTTTTATTTGTACCCTTTAAATGCCAGTGTTTGTGATGGCATCACAAATTATTGTTAAAAAACAGGCTAGCATATGTATGATTAGCAACAACACTGATTTTGATGGATTTTCAGTTTTTTTGTCAGATTGAAAAGAAATACAATCTTTTATTCAACTTCAGACCTGATCATAACACCACATATTCATTTTATAATTCTAACCCTTTAAATGCCAGTGTGTGTGATGGCATATATTTGCAATATATCAAATGCAAAGTAGATTTTTCTGGGGGGGATTATTACAGGCTAGCATGTGTCAATGATTAGCAACAACAGTTTTTTGTAAGGGTCCCGCCTCCACCAATCACATGCGGCTCCCTTTGTGTGTGTGTGAGAGCAAGAGAGAGAGAGAGATAGTTCTCCAACTTGTGTGAGTTGCAGTGATCTCCTGGTTGTTCCCCACCTAGGTTATAACTATTGCGCTGCAACTAGAAACACTGGCCTGGCCTGCTTCTAAGTTCAGTGGCCTGACTGCATAAAAAAACAAAAGAACGAATTGGATATATTTTTTTTAATCATCTGGCGACCCCCCCCCCCCCCCCCCCTTTGGGAACCCCTGGCTTACTCAACTGCTAATTTTTGCTCAACTGCAAAAATGTATGCCTATTTATGTATTAGCCTACAGGGGAAAACACATTCACAACAGGAAGCAACGTTTATTTTCAGCCAAGTATGGTAATAAGGTAACTATTAGGATATATATGGTATGGATTACTTACTCTTATAACTTATTACTATCTGTGGTATAGCTCTAGTCTCCACCTACACAAAAAAATGTTGTACTGTCCATTGATCATGCGCCTTCACATGGTAGGCACATTAACTGTAGGTCAAACTCCCCAAACAAACAAGCACACCATTGATTTAATTGCCATATAAATCACATACAAAGATCTAACTATTACTCCTTTCTGAACATGAATATAAAACAAGAAGGTGATCTATTAACTGTGTAAACCTTATGCAATATTCATCATTGATATTTGAATACTTGAAATCTGTATGAACTGAGTAGTTAGTATCAAATGAAATAAGATGGAACAGCTCCATGCATTCATTGAATAAACAACTATTTGCTCATTACCAGTATGGTATTGTTTAAATTGTACAGCCTTTTGCACATCTTTGTCAGGAAATTCCAACAATTCTGGACCTGAATGTACCAGTTAATTGTAATCATCTCTCTCTCCTTGTCTCTAGTCAAGCCAGGTTGTAGAGGAGAGAGACAGGGATGAACAGGCTATAGACTACTTTGCCCATCCTGAGCCTGCTATGATGCAGATGTTTTTACATCACCACCCAAAACAAGATTCAGCCAAGAGGGAGTGAGTACACTGGTCCACTTGCACTGGTACACTTGTCCATGGCACTTACCCAGCTTTGTAGTGGTTTGGGGGAATGTACAGTAAGTACGCATATTTAAGGGGACCGCAAGGATGGTGTACTGGTGGGTGGTGTTTGACCAATTATGGTGGGCCGGTCTGGGCCAAAAATGTCAGGGCAGATTTTTGGTCCCAGTCCAGCCCTGCTCCGCAGCCCATCTTGATCTTCAAAGTTGCAGGGTATAGTAGGTAAACCGTGATGCGCCTCTCACGAGCAAATCCCATAGCCTTAGAGAAGGAAGGCCCTGCGACACCTGGCGGTGTAATCGCTGAAATCCGTGGCGAATCTAAGGGTATAATTACTCACTTTTGGAGGGTGTTTCCTGGCCTCTTTGAGAATAGTCTGGTGTGTACCGCAGGCAGCAGAATATAAAGGCGCGTGGACGTTCGCCCTTCTCCGGGGGACCGTTCCTGAATATTCTATGCGCCCGCTCAATCTCCGGTAGAGTGACGGTCGGAAACCACTGTGGAATCATCTTTTCAAGGTACTGAATCGGTGCATCGTTTTCAATGTTTTCGGGCAAGCCGTATATTCTGATGTTGCACCTTCTATTCCGGTCCTCTAGGTCAGCCATCTTATTTTCGTAAAAAATAAACTTGTCTTCAATCGCCGAGATTTCGGTGGAGTTGGTTTCAGCTACAAAAGTAACCTCTGCCATCTCTTCTTCCACTCTAGTGAGCCGCGTGGTCGCGCTAGCTACATCCTCCTGGAGCGAGTACAGTCTGTTGGTTAGCTGCAGCATGCTAGCATCAAGCTCAGCACGGAACAAAGTCCTGATAAATTCACCGTCAACCTCATTTAATGTTCCAATCTTGTTCTGTATTTGTTTAGCCATAGCTACGAAGTATAATGTGAGCGTATGGCGTAAAATTTGCGTCGTTATCAATATTAATGTGAAGTGGTCACGGAGCTCGGAAAAGTCACGCAGTCATCTGATCCGAGCGTAAACCGGAAGCCCCAATTATTTGATTTTTTTACTTTTTTTTAATCCTGTAGCACTTTGGGATCCTAGTGAACAAAAAGTGGAATAGAAATTCAATTTATTATTATTATTATTATTATTATTATTATTATTATTATTATTTAGCGCTTTTATCCAAAGCACTTTACAATTTGTTCCTCACATTTTACCCATTCACACACTGAAGGCAACCATGCAAGGTGCCAACCTGCTCATCGGGAGCAATTATGTCTTGCTCAAGGACACATCGACACGTTGCACGGGAGGAGCGGGGATCAAACCGGGAACCTCCGGATTGCCAGACGACTGACAGACGACTGCTCTACCTCCCGAACCACTGTGTCATTGTGTCTTTTTTGTTCTTTTTCTTTTTCTCATTCTTCTCAGTTATATAATTGACTTACATTTGCTCCTGCATCAGTGAGAGCTCTGGCACAGACAACATGGTCTCCCAGACAGGCCCCGTGTATAGTGGACTCACATGGTCTATGGTGAGAGCATTCACATTGTGACCCTTTGGATGAAAAGAAATAGTCAAGAGTATTGCGGTCAGGAAGCTTCTCTTTCACATTGAAACACGACACATCTGTCATGTTAAAACTACAGTCTCTGTGATTTTATGCTTTTACTTTATTTTCAATTGTACATGGTTGTATATTATGTATAGGTTGACCTTAATGACCCTAGAAGTGAAAATGTATTTCTTAATCTTGTTAGCTCATGTACTTGGATGTACTACAGCTATAGATAGATATAGCTGTATAACTCTATTTTTACATCACCATTTGATTCGCCTCTAAGCTGAAGCTCTGTTCAAACATTTTGTTCACAGATTCGGATGGCAAAGAATGTCATCGTTTGCAGCCCTAGTGTGCTTTTTCTAGTGTGGTGCAAGCAGCCTTGGCATGAGAAGGTAACTGTGTGTGCATCGATCCTGTTGATGATCATCTCTTTCTTACATTCTATCTAAGAAAACATTGATCTCTGCTGATGGTCTCTCTCTCTCTCTTACATTCAGTATGTAAGAGAACATTGATCAGTGCTGATGGTCTTCTCTCTCTCTCTCTCTCTCTTACATTCTATCTCAGAAAACATAGATCCTGCTGATGATTTTCTGTCTCTTACATTCTATCTCAGAAAACATCAACCCTGCTGATGATCTTCTCTCTATGCCATAACATTTTTGTGCTCTTACAACCAAATGAGATTTTAATCACACAGGCATTTTATGGCCTCATAAAGTCAGAGCCCTATTCGCTGTCTATGGAGCAGCCCCAGGTTTGACATTGCAGTGACATCACCTATTGGAGGGTTCTCTCTCTGATTTCCAGCTTTAGGAGAGAGTATATGGTGTGTGTTCACAAATACTGACAGAACTGTCCTGGGGCACAGGAAGAACACATGTGAATTCTTAAAATGGGTGGTATTCCCCTTTAACCGATTGATAAATACACGTTCTGACCATGTTCTGAATACTGATTGATGTTACAATCCTTTTATTATTCTTTGTATTATTATTTTTACTTGAGATTATTTTTAGTTTTAGTTAGTTGATTTTGTTCTTCATAATCAAGGGAATCAGGACTACCAAAACTTGTCATTGAACTGCAGGCTTGGTACAGAGCACACATAGGCCGCCTACTGAGGATTTGATAGAGTAGTTTGCAAAGAGGAAGCCAGGATCTTATCATCACAAAGTCTCTGTTTTCAGAGAGCTGAGAATTACACAAGGGGAAGTAACAGTGTCTTCCTCATTTCTTTGAATGTGCAAACATGTCTTCTCTTCGCAAACAAAAAGTTTCACTTATTTATAGAGATGGATGCTTTTTGGCTGATTTAGGCTGCTGTATTTCTCCATCATCGTGGATTGATTTATTCCAGTTTTCAGTTTTACTTGCTGTGCTTCTAGAAAGTAGGCTACATGTTGGGCTCCGTACAGTAATACGTACAGGATGTACTATCTTTGAGCACTGACTCAATGTTGATTTAGTCCAGTTTGCACCATGAGTATAGGATGAATAGTGAATAGTAAGGCACATCAAAGTTGAAGAGCAATTAGAATGCTGGTATTGGATAGCCATTGGGCAGTCAGGTCGGGTCGTCCCAGAAGATGCACATTAAGCCTACATAATAATTTAATTTCCTAGTTTCATCAATGTCACATGATCTAAATGGTAAATGCTGTATTTGGCTGAGAAACAAACAATAAGAATAACTTATTTTGCATTGTCATAATAAAATTAGAAATAAATATAATCTGGAAGAATGAAAAATAAGCCATTACAATGGATTTAAAGAATAGTCTATGAGTAAAAGCTATAGTAGAATATATAAAATGTGTTTTATTGTTTGCGGTTACCGTTACATTATTTTGGTTTATTATTATTAGTAGTAGTAGTAGTAGTAGTAGTAGTAGTAGTAGTAGTAGTAGTAGTAGTAGTAGTATTATCCATTATCTGAAATGATAAAAAAAAAAAAAAAAAAAAAAAAATCTAACCCTGACTAACCTTACTGTCATGCACTTGTCCTAATAAACTAACCTACACTGTAACACGCAACACTTGATGAACATTGTTACTCAGCTGATAGAGTTGTACCCTTCTTGCTGTCTTGTCGTACAGAACTTGTAAGTCGCTTTGGATAAAAGCGTCAGCTAAATGACTAAATGTAAATGTAAATGTAGTAGTAGTAGTAGTAGTAGTAGTAGTAGTAGTAGTAGTAGTAGTAGTAGTAGTAGTAGTAGTAGTAGTATAGTAGTAGTAGTAGTAGTAGTAGTAGTAGTAGTAGTAGTAGTAGTAGTAGTAGTAGTAGTAGTAGTAGTAGTAGTAGTAGTAGTAGTAGTAGTAGTAGTAGTAAGCTAGTAGTAGCCTAAGTATTGGCTATTATCATTATATAATATTGTATAATATATTATATATAATAATGTTAAACATATTACTATTATTATTATTATTATTATTGACAATACTACTACTATTAATAATAATAATAATAATAATAATAATAATAATAATAATAATAATAATAATAATAATAATAATAATAATAATAATAATAATAATAATAATAATAATAATATAATAATAATAATAATAATAATAATAATAATAATAATAATAATAATAATAATATAATAATAATAATAGTAGCCTATTGTTATTGTTATTATTATTATCGTCGTTATTATTCATAGTACTACCTTTCAAGGCACCCCCCTGCGTTATTTCTAAACCTAGCCGCATTTCTGGCAAGACGCTCTCTGATTGGCCGACGCCTGTTTCTACACTGGTTAAGCTTAGGCACTCTTCGAAGTAGGTTAAGGTTAGAGTTTGTCTTAGAGCGTGACGGCAAGTTCTTTCGACGGTTAAGCTTAGGCACTCTTTCGAAGTTGGTTAAGGTTAGAGTTTGTCGAGCATGGCCAGGTAGTTTGCAGGCTGTTTGACGTGGAAATGGGCAAAGACACAGCTCGTCACGCGATTGGGCAAACGCGTCAGTGGCCAATCAGAGAGCGTCAGTCAGTGCCAATCAGGAAATGCGGCTAGGTTTAGAAATAACGCCACCCCCCTTTCTGTTTAAATCATGACGCATGCGCACATTATAATTATAATAAAGTTTCCTCATTTGAGTTCAGTGTCAGTGAACACAGAACACCCATGTGAACACCTACTTCTGAACTTTTACTCGTTTTTTGATCTCCGGAATTTAGCCTACTTTGAATCTCAAATGAGGGGTGGCGAATTATTCTTGGCAGTCCCTGTTTTTGTAGCCCTTTCTTTATTTTGTGAATGTGTGAGCTTGGAGAACACTTTAGCGAAGTGTAATAGTTCAGCACAGACAGACGCTGCTTTCGTTTCGTTTAGAGAACAATTTCGGCGCAGCTATGAACTCAACAGCGCTGAATATGATCGCCGTCATGGCTATTTTCAGGTACGGTAGGACAATCGCGTGGCGTACTATTTGGAGTGAGAGATGACACAGGGACTGTAGGCTACTGGATAGATTACAGTACGTGTTGTGTTGTGTATCAAACATATACTGTAGCTAAATGTAGATGGGTTACACGGAAGCATTGTTGTCGACCACTGCTAGGGTCAGCAGTTACATGATCGAGGGCTTGACATCTTTGGGTTGAAGACTTGAACTCAAGTTCAATTTCAAGTTTTGTTTTATTTGTCACATATAAAGATAAAAGTACATACAGTGAAATGCTTGGTTCTGTATGTGCACCATGAGAATACTGTAAAACAAGTAAGATGAATAAGGTCCAAACACTATACAAAATATACAATACAAACTAAAGTACAAAATTAAGTACAAAATGCAAACATTTTAAAATGCAGAGATTAGGTATGGATGTAGTGCAAATCTTTTTGTAATAAATAGATACAAATATGGTGTAGTTTTAAAGTGTCTAAGTGAATGTAAACGGTGAGTGTTTAAAGTGAGTGTCTGCATGTGGATGTGTGATGGATGGGTTAGTGTTGTCATTGAGCATTCATTTTCACTATGAATTGAAAATGGGGGACCCTGATGTAAACAAGACAAACGTCTTTCTCTGGTCTGCATCCCCTTAACAATTGTGTGTATTGAGCCGTACTGTACTGTACCCATTCTGCAATCTGTTAAATAAAGTTTTCATTAATCCATTCATTCATTCAATCCTTGGGATAGAAGCTCCGTTTGAGTCTTTCTGTACTGGCCATGAGACTCCAGTGTAGCGGTTGCCTGACCGCAGCAGTGCAAAGAGGCGGTTGTTTGTGTGGCTAGAGTCTTTGACTATTATCTTAGCCTTGGCCCTGCAGCGCCTGGTGTAAATGTCCTGGCGTGTGGGGAAAACCACATCTAATTGTCCGTGCGGGTGATGATGGAGCCACTCTCTGCAGTCTGCTGTGTTCGTGTGCAGACCGGTGCTATTCCCAAACCAGTATTGTAAATATTGGTATTGTTATTCTACATGCGAAGAGTATCTCATTGTCCAACTGATTGCAAAGAACATAGTACCCAGTCTCTGAAATACACATGGTAAATTAGGTGCAAAGACGATTCAACATGAAAAGCACATTAGTCCTCAAAACACACATTTAGCTGCACATTAAAACATATGTTATACATATCTTAGTTAGGAGAAGGATTGCTTTCAGAATTGTCTATATACATATTACTGTCCAATCTCTGGACTCTGGTGCTTTTATTTGGAGATATCAATGCTGGGACTGGTAGAGCACAGTATTACAAAAGCACAGAGGGCAACAGGTGTATTTGAGTGATCATGCTCTATTGATCTATTGACCCCCCCTATTCAGAGTGAAAGGAACCGTTGTGGTAGTGTTGGACATTTGCAAACGTCTAGGTCCATGGTAAATGGTAGGACTATAGGGGTGACTCTTGTTCATCAATAGGATACAGCATGGTGGATTATACCATCACTGGCCTGGAACCAACACTATTAGTGTCTTTGTAGTCAAGCCACAGCTCCCAATATCTGATCACTCTGCTGTACTTAAGCGGTGTAAGACTCCAGCAGTAACTTCCTTGTCTGCTGAAAACATTAACCTCTACACACCAGAAGTGGAAGAGTTTGAATTGGAGAACTATCTGCACATTTTGGACATGCTATATTTTCAGTTCAATCTCTTTCCCACCTAATCCTGATGGGATTTGTTTGAAACATTAACCTCAAGATTAAGAGTCAAGATGGAAAAACACAGGAAGGACAAAGTAGAACAAATTGAAAATAGCAATCAATTGGAATGTATTTTTGGAACCCGTACAAAATGTGATAACCATAACCAGAATTGGCCATTAAAAATGACAATCTGGAAAGAACATTTTGAAAACCTTTTATTGAAAATGGTATACTCCTTGTCTTAATATCAGGCCAACATTAAGCAACATCTAGAACATTTACTCATCTCAATAAATACCAGGTCAACATTAAGCAAATCCTAGAAAATAATAATAATAATAAAAAAAAAGAGAAATAAGAATAAGAATTTAACCATACCAGAACCCTCTTGACCACCCAATCAAAATCAAAACCTTGAAACTGAAGTAGGCATGTGGTCCTGACAACATCAGTAACAAACTGAACAAACTGAAGTAGGCATGACGTGGTCCTGACAACATCATAACAAAGTGTTAACATCCAGCAGTCAAACAATTATGGAGGTGTTTGTGTCAGCAGTAATCTTGGTAAGGTGTTCTGTGGTATAATCGACACCTTCCTGAAAAGAGCACAATATATTACTAGTCAAACCGGCTTACTATCTGGACATTGCACCTCAGGCCATAATATATATATATTATATATATTTGCATGCTCCGCACCTTAAAAGTAAAATACAAAAGAGATTAGTGAGCGCCGCACTGGGTCAAAACAATATAATGGAAATGTTGAAGGTAATAATTCAGGTGCTCTTCAAGGATATACGGCAAATAATATAGGATTAAATAAAGTGACTGTCCATCTTACTTAAAAGGAAGTCCACAGCAGAGATTGGCAATCTGCAGAAGAATCTGAGGCACTCTTTTGAATTAAAGAAATCTTTATTGATGCAGGGATCACCGAGGTATTGTTTTGACACCCTGATGAAGACTCGTTAAGTGTCAGGATTTTTTATTCACAGAGTGCCTCAGATTCATTTTTCAACCATGGACTTCTTTTTAAGTAAGATGGACAGTCACTTTATTTAATCCTACATGAGAAAAGTATTTGCCTGTTTTGTAGACCTCAAAAAATATATTTGATTACATTTGGTATGATGTTTTATTATATAAATTGCTACAAAATGGTATAGGAGGAATATTTTGAGACAAAAGAACAGAATACTTTAATCAGGGACATGGGGTGAAGCAAGGTTGCAACCTCAGCCTGACACTGTTCAATATTTATATAATGATCTGGACCAATGTTTCAAGTTTTGTTTTATTTGTCACATATATGTACATTACAGTGAAATGCTTGGTTCTGTATGAGCCATCTGAGAATGTGCTTCATACAGTAAAAAAAAGTCCACACACTATACATAATATACAATACAAACTAAAGTACAACCTGTAGTACAAAATTAAGTAAAAAATGCAAAAAGTGTCTGCAGTCCGTGGCATTACCTTATGTGATACAAAAGTCAAATGTCTACTCAACGATTTAGTGATCCTACAGTATCACCTACACCAGAGGGCCACAAGAAAGTGTCAACCTGTTGGAGCAGTAGTGTCAGAGACGTAGTACAACACAGGTAATGATCCTCCAGTGAATTGAGGGAAACCTTGACAGTACAAGCTACACCTATCTTGGTCTAGACTAGAGATCATGGAGCTTTGGCTAAAAAAGGCATTAAGGGAAAAGGTCCAAAGAGCTTTTTATGTCTTTTTATGAGTTCCAATAAAGATTTAGCTGAAAATGTTAAAGTCTGTCCTGACACCAGTGGTCTTTTATATGGTAGTGATGTACGGGGACGTGAATCAGATACCCATTTGATTCTAACAAATGGGACACAAGCCGAACTAAATTATTCCAATTATACTGTCTTTTGAGCCCAAATAATGCCTGAGGGGCAGAGCTGGGACTGGTTCCAGTGATTCTTGAGACAAAGAAAAGAGGTCTTAAATTCTGTCAATAATTAATTTCATTATAAGGCTCTAATGAGTTATACTGTGTCCAGAATCAGATTAACTGGGTCAACTCGTTAATCAGTTCATGTCACTGGACTGATCATCAAGATCAATAAAATAAAACATATTGAAAATCTACAATCTGACTCAATTTAAATATGCATATTATAGCACAAAACATGTCAAACAAGGAAAAATCAAGACAATTTAAATAAAATATGTTTAAACTTTGTATACCCCCAATATTACTTTCATATTTATTTGGATACTTTCTAAAGTCTATATGTCTGCTCTGCCTTCAAATCACCTTGTCCTCAGCAGGAAATCATCATTTAAAAACTGCCCAAAATATATTTAAAATGTTTATTAAAAGGATATGTATTGTATTAAACAAGGCATACCATGAAGTTGAACCTATATTGTCTGTAACAATCAAAATCACGTCCTCAATTTCTATCACCACCGTCAGATTCTTCTATATAAATATGGAAATGACATGGGCAGATTGCAACAATGCCATACATGGTCTGGAAAGTTTTATATTTTCAATAAACAAATTTTTTTTTGTATCACCTTTTTTCTCCTCCTTTTTTCTGTGATTTCTCTCCCCATCCCAATTTACCTCTCGTGCCAATTCTCCCTCCCCTCCCCTGATTGTTGCTCGCATATGCCCCCCACTGGCCGGTTGTAGGGAGGATAGAAGCCTTGCATCACATGTCCTCTCCGATACATGTGGAGGCAGCCTGTCACATATTTTCACCTGCCAGCACGGACTCTCATTTGGCGAGGAGTAACGTGTAGGAGGCTCACACTGCCCCCGCCATTTTCCTGACTTTGCTGTGCAGGCGCCCCAACCGACCTATAGGAGTCGCTGTTCACAACGACCAGACTACCACCCTTCGACTTCCCACCCTCTAACTTCAGTTAGTATGACGGCCGGCCCAAGCCGGAGGCAACGCCGACAGCCGGATTCGAACCCGGTGTCTCTTGCGTTGGTGACGAGCGCAATGTCCGCTGCGCCACCCAGCCGCTCCTTTAATAAACAATTATTGATATTACCGTAGTCACAGCTTTAACATGTGCAACACTGTCACTCCATTATGGCCAGAATTGAGAATTATGGAATAAATGTACATTTTAGTTTTTAGTTTACAAACAGCTAAACAGGAACAACGAAATGTCTGAGGCACATGGTTGAGAAGCTAAAACATGGCATTTTGTGTTTAGTTTAGTCTGTCAGGTTAGATTAGAGAAAATAGAAATAGAAAACCTGTCCCTTCCTTTTGTAGCTGAGACCTGTGTGTAGACATTTTAAATTCAAAAACAATTTTGGGAGGGATCAAACATGTTTTGTTGTCCCGGATCTCAATAATCAGTAATAGACTGGAAATGTCATATAAAATCACAAAATAAGTTACAATGCTATTCCACTCTGAACTGAACAATTAAACTATACATTCATTACAGAATGTTTCAACCTAGGAGATAATAGCTAAACATACTGTAGGTGTATGTATATACTGTATGTGTGTGTGTATATATATATATATACACATGTGTGTGGTTGTGTGTGTGTGCGCACATAATGCACATGGGCAGGTAGATTTTCAAAAGAAGCTAAGTGTGCATAAAACTGCACATAATATATATGTGCAATATGTTGTTGGAATATATATATTTTCTTTTATATCTATTCTTGGGGGACAACTTTCTCTGCCTGAGCAGAAGCACCACTTAAAAGAGAAGCATCTCCCTTTTCTTTTAACAGTGGACTGTGATGAGAGCTGAAAGCTTAAGACATAATCAGTCAACTTTATTGACGTGTGTGTGTGTGTGTGACTAATGCCTATAATAAAAGAACAAACAGCATTACTATGTAACCTGATATACTGTGGTATTGTTTTTTTTAAATGTATGCAAATCTAGCTGATATAGTTTCCCCTTTATTTAGTTATTATATGTATGTTTACATGTATCTTTAATACACAACTGTAGTAGTAGTAGTAATAATAATGAATACATTCTCAGATATTAGGTTTCTACTGTCTAATGTATTTATTTGCCATTTTTCAGAATGCCATAAGAAGGCATGAATACCTGAACTCATTTTCAACAGCCCAAGAGTTGGCCAAGTATGGCATCAACCAGTTCTCGGATTTATCACAGAATGAATTCAGAGGTAGTCTGCCATCTCATATCATATCATACTGTACCTCATCTGATCTCATATCACATCATATATCATATATCTCATATCATATAATATTACATCATATCATTCATATCTAATCTCATCACATCATTATCTCATATCTCATCTTACATCATATCTCATCTCATATCACATATCTAATCTCATTTCACATCATATCTCATATATCACACATCTCATCTCATTTCACATATCATACCATATAAGTTAAAAGGAGTAAAACAACACATACTATTATATCGTATTTTAGACTATATCATTTTCCTCCCTGTATGATGAGGTTGGTTAGTCTTCTCTGGCTGAGAGACGGAACAAACATTGGTATTTGTTTATCTATAAAGCCCTTGTTGGAAAACAACTATCTTACATCACAATCACGCTGGATCAGAACTTTGGACCCTATGTTACCTGTTCAAATGACTGGCATATAAACCACTCCGTGTCATTATCTGTTTTAACTGATTCTTCATTCTTCATATATATATATTCTTTATATATATACACGTATATATATATATTTTTTTTTATATATATACGTATATATATATATTATTATTTTATATTATTATTATTAGTAGTAGTAGTATCTCTTTCTTTTTTATTTCTTGTGTTTTCACTTAGTCTTTGTGTTATCTTATATAATAGTGTGGATTATATCTACATTATGTTTCATATTTTCCTCAGAGCTCTACTTGAGAGCCAGTGCTGACACGGCCCCACCGTTCCCCGTACGGCTGAAGAAAGAGAAACTACCAGCCAAGTTTGACTGGAGGGAGAAGGATGTAATTGCTCCAGTCCGGAATCAACAAGCAGTAAGACATCATAGTACTCAAGATAAAGGTGTGCTAGATTATATATTTTGACATTAGTGACGACTGTTGGTAACTGGCTAAAATCAATCCCCATCAATAATGACTGTTTTTAGATGGAGGTGAAGTGAAATAGACTATTGCCCAGTCTTTGTGTCAAGTGGTTCCTTTGTACCCTCAGTGGAAGACCATTGTTTACCCTCAGTATTCCTGTCAGTAGATGGCAGCAGAGAGCTAATTTGAACAGGTGACTCAATATCAAACACTCCCCGCCCAGCCAGGGGAAACCTGTCCATCGCATCTCTTTCTGAAAATCTGAAGGGAAAGTACAAGGATTGCTACCAAAATGGCAATAGAATACAGACAATATGGTATTTGAATCTATCATATTTTGGAATACATTTTGTTCATGCCACAATCTGTCATATTACATGTTCCTAATCTTTCGCCGTCGACTGAAGACATGCTTCTTCATTCAATATCTGAAAAAAAAAAAAAAATAACCTCCCTACTCTTCCTAGTATACTAACATACACTCAACACTATAGCACTCAAGTCTTAACACTTTGATGATCATTACTCAGCTGATAGAGGTGTTCCTTCCTGCTGACTTGTCATACAAAACTTGTAAGTCACTTTGGATAAAAGCGTCAGAAGAAGAATAGACTTTCTTAATCCATCATAAAACAGAATATAGGTCCGTTTTACTTAACAGTGTTTATATCCCAACATGAGCACGACATAAGAGCAAAACGGCTGCTGTGTAAATAATGGTCAATTGAGCAGAGGTGAAAAGTCAAGGGACCCCCATGAAAATGGCCAATTTATCCCCTTTACGTGACAAGCTAGCATGATATGGTTGATATCTCCTGATTAGTCAAGCACGACTGCTGCCATGGGCTATGCATGGCAAATTGTGGTCATTTGCTCACTCACTCACTCACTCGTGGAGGTTCTGTGAGGGACATTAGTAGAACACATGCACAGATAATGTAGGCGCTTCTAGCAACGCCTTTCTCTGCATCTCTAAATCATCACCTCTTAATTGTATTATCCACATTATCATTCAATTGCAAGATATTAAAACACAACAAGCCGCCCCCAGCTGCTAAAAAGCACTCTGGTGCGAACGTCGGGGTGCGCACAATCCACACACTGCTAAAGGAGGCTTCTGAGCAATTACCCCTTTTCAACTTTTCCTCTGGGATTTGTGTGTGTGAGTGATTAAGGTGATAATCTACTGACGTTTCTTCAACTTTAGAGCAAGTTTATTTCCCGTTAACATGGATACTGTGGCGTTTATCTGACTAATGAAATAATCAATAATGAAAGGTAGAAAGCATCTTTCAAAGGTTTATTCAAAAGTGAATCAAGCACAGGGCGCCCCGGTGGCGCACCACGTATATATACGCTCAGCGTAACCGCAGCGTCCTGGGTTCAAAGCCGGCCCATGAGTCACATGTGCTGCATGTTCTCCCCATCTCTCTCTCTTTCTCTCCCAATTTCCAAACTGTCCTATCAACAATAAAGCAGAAAAGTGCCATACAAAATATCTTTAAGAAATCAAGCATAAGTTACATACAGGAGTACGTTGCAAGGAAAATGGACATTGCAACGGGCAGACATTCTACATTCTGCCAGTCTGCCCAGAACGCCTAAATATTAAAAGGCAACCAACTTGTGTCTAGCCACGCCCAACTTGCGTCAAGCCACGCCCCCGCGGCGACGCGGCAGCAGCAGAGCGGAGCGGCAACTAAGATCTACAACTAACTAAGATCTACAACTAGCTCAACTGGCAGCGCTGCATTGCTGTCGATCCTGCGGTCCGTTGGTAACAAGTTCGATTCCCATCAATTTTTATTTTTTTAACGTGCATTCTTTCGCCGGTTAAGTTTAGGCATGTTAACTTTAAGCATTGTTTCGGAGTTGGTTAAGGTTAAGGTTAGGCATAGTTTCGGAGTTGCTTAAGGTTAGAAGGGTTAAGTTTAGGCACTGTTAAGAAGCTGGTTAAGGTTAGAGTTTGTCTTAGAGAATGGCAATATTTTCGAACGTGCATTCTTTCGCCGGTTAAGTTTAGGCATGTTAACTTTAAGCATTGTTTCGGAGTTGGTTAAGGTTAAGGTTAGGCATATTTTCGGAGTTGCTTAAGGTTAGAAGGGTTAAGTTTAGGCGCTGTTAAGGAGCTGGTTAAGGTTAGAGTTTCTCAGAGAATGGCAATAGACAGCCTATTTCCGCTGCAGCTCTCTCGCGCTGCCGCGGTCACATGGGCGTAGTGGCCAATCAGAGAAACGCTAAACACAAGTTGGTTGCCTAAAATATTCACGCGCCCAGAACAGGAAGAATCAAGCTTCCTATATGTCGTCACTAAGCCAATGAAAATGCTTCTTCAGAAAATGCAATCAGAATACAGGGCTAACACATACATGGTTATAGTTAAAATAGCAGTTCAACAGTTTACAGTAGATCACAGACTCTCTGGTGCTGTTGTATGGAATTCCCTGTATGAGCACACAGAATTTGCCAGCTTTAACACAGTAAATAAGTACATTCTAGACGCTGTTTAAGTCATTTACAATTTATAGAATTATAGACAGATAGATATGGTAGATTTATAGATAGATACTTTTACATTAGCAAAAAACTGCCAAAGTCTGACAATACCTGTTTCTGGAACACGAATTTACTTGCAATGGGATGCACTAGCTTACACTGCATTATGCATGATTGTTGAATAACCTCGGTTCTCTGAATTGACGTGCCTCAACATGAGCGAGCTTCAACTGTGACTGGGCAGTAGTTTAGGTTACGTTTATAACCTCTGTTCTCTGAAAACCACCAAATTTATCATTTATATAAATTGAGAGCTGTTTTCAACAGATATGCTTGTAAGACTTAAGATTATAATTGTGTTGCTAAGCTAACTGCCTACACAGCTAGCATTAGCTGCCTCTCAACACGATTAAAGGTTAGTTATGCCGTGAGTCTGGATGGGTTCATCCTTCACTGCACTGTCTTTGTCCCGTGTCTGTTGTTGCTGTTTGTTATGTGGAAAAAAGTTATCTATGTAAAAATGCATATACTGTAATTGCCGTAACAATTACCAATGTGTTTACACTAGGGATGTCCGATATTATTGGCCTACCGATATTATTGGCCGATATTGGCATTAAAATGTGATATCGGAAATTATCTGTATCGGGTTTCAATTTTTTTTTATTTTATTTTTTTTATTATTGCAAAACAGAAATTATTAAAAGTCAGTACTCAACACATAATGCATAATGAAACTAACAGTCAAGGTGGTTAAAATTACATGCAAGTACAGAAACAAGACAAAAAAAAAGTCTATAATAATATTTTAACCGTATACAGTGTATATCCAGCGAAATTAACAATTATACAAATGCTTATATAGGACATACCCCTAATACCTATTTTCTAAAACCCTACACACATATGCTCCAACTCGAACCCCCCCCTCCCGGACCCCTCCTTGGATAGTACCTCCATTATCCCTCACTCCTAACCAGACACCACCATTATAAGCTAGCTTTTATTCTCTCCACCACTTCTACCCACATTGACATTTTGGATTCGTTGAGACCCAGAATTCTTGCTGTAGATATTTCTTGATATATCACATCGAGATATGTAAGAGACCAAACTTTCCGGCACAAACCAGCGTGATGCGATCAGTTTTTTAGCTACTGTGATACCCGATAAGACCAATCTCTTTAGCTGTGGATTTACTGCAAACTCAAAAACATCATTCAAAAGCAATACAGAGGGGTGTACTGGTATATTCCAAGATACAAGTTTTGATAATTGATGGGTCACATCTTTCCAGAATGCCTTAACTGGTGGGCAGTCCCAATACATGTGCATAAATGTCCCTTCGTCTCCATTTGTACATTGGGAGCATTTTGAGTCCTGTTTCAGGCCCATTCTGTTCAGTCTTATAGGAGTCAAGTATGTCCTGTGAATATAGTTAAGATTGATTTGTTGATGGTCCGGGTTCCTTGATGTAAGACGGACATTTGCCCATGCTTCTTGCCAATCAAAGTCACTTTCCAGGTCTGGAATATCCCTCCTCCAGACAGTGTCTAGTTGAAGGGTTTCATACGAGGACGTTAGTAATTGATAATAAAAACCTGATACAAAACCTCCCAGTGTTTGTCTTTCATAGAAAAATTTGTGGTATCTGTGGTGTTCAACTGGTATGTGTAATGGAACACCGTGAGACTTCAAACATAGGCGTAACTGTATGTAAAAAAGCCATGTGGACTCGGTGAGGTTAAACTTTGTGCATATTTCTCCATAACTACAGAAGCCCTGGTTATAAAAAAGATCCCCTAATGAGTGTATGCCTTGCTCTTCCCATATAGGGAATCTTATAGGACGTTTTCCCATTAAGAGTGCATTGTTATAGGCGGTTAGGTGGCCGAGCGGAGATTGCGTTCGTCACCAACCCCGGAGCTGTGAGCTGGATTCGCCTGTTCGAATCCAGCTCACAGCTCCGGGGTTGTCACCAGCTTGGCTGGCCGTCTGCACTAATACAATTGGCTGTATTAGAGGGTGGGAGAAGCTGGCGGGGTGGGTCCGGGTCGTTGTAAACAGCGACTCCTACAGTTCGGTCGGGGCGCCTGCTAAGCGCGGATAGGATTTGAGGGGGATAGTGTGATCCTCCCACACGCTACGCCCTCTCGATGAGAATCCGCGCTGCCAGGTGAAAAGAAGCGGTGATTGGCTGGACGTGTTAGCCTGTGGTAGCCTCCACTCTCCCAGATGATCTGACTGTGGGGGGTAAGTGCGCAGCGACCAGGAAGGGACTGGGAATTGGCATACGACTAACATTGGGATGGGAGAAAATCGGAGGAAAATGGAGGGGGAAAAAGACCAAAAAAAAAAAAAAAAAAAGAGTGCATTGTTATTGAATATGGGAGTGTGATTATGCCATTTTTGAGGGTTAGGATATTTTTTTTGTGTTTCCCGCCATGTTCGGATTGCATGGGTAATTATGGGGCCAAATTTCCGCTCACAGTGCTTGATTGGAAGTTTAGTGTGTGCTAATTGTAATTTTTTGACATTTATTTAACCTTTATTTACCCAGGCAAGCAAGTAAGAACAAATTCTGATTTTATTTATTGTCAAAAGTATGCATAATGTTGTGTTAATTCCACAACAAGAGATATGTAATGTTAATTACCTGAAATTATTCCGTTTTGGGGGGGGGGGGCCTGCATATATGGGTATCAGTTGGTATCGGTTGATATCGGTATCGGAAATTAAGAGTTGGACAATATCGGTATATCGGATATCGGTAAAAAAGCCAATATCGAACATCCCTAGTTTACACATATTGACTTGACTTGATATGGCTCATTAAAGGAATCTGAATCTGGTTTAAATTGATCCGCGGCTAAGAACAGTGGGTCTCGGCTAGTTTTATTTTATTCTATTCTATTTCTATCTATACATTGAGTACATACGATTTTGTCCCATTCACAAATTATTTTCCCTGCTGCTGGCAATACTGCCCATGCTGTGTTTCGATGTATCCTGTTAGGCAGTTCAGTAGGACATAGTCCTTTTGTGGTTCCAAAATACAATAGATTTTTGATCCGATTTATTTTTCTACAGGAATTTTTGACGTGTGATGAGGTTCCTTCCTTGTTTACCTTGGATGACTTATTATTTTGGTGGAGTCTTCCTTTAAGTAAGAAGTGTGTGTGTGTGTGTGTGTGTGTGTGTGTGTGTGTGTGTGTGTGTGTGTGTGTGTGTGTGTGTGTGTGTGTGTGTGTGTGTGTGTGTGTGTGTGTGTGTGTGTGTGTGTGCGTGCGTGCGTGCGTGCGTGCGTGCGTGCATCATGTCACCTCCACAGTGTGGAAGCTGCTGGGCGTTCAGTGTGGTCGGGGCGGTGCAGTCTGCTCATGCCATCATCACAGGCCGGCCGCTGGAGCGCCTCAGTGCGCAGCAGGTCCTCGACTGCTCCTTCAACAACCACGGCTGCAGAGGAGGCTCCACCACCAGGGCCTTGAGCTGGCTCAACCAGGTGGGCTTTTTAACCCTCTCACTGCCACGCTACCGAATGACAGTTAACCCTTTCACTGCGACAACACATACCCTTTCACTTACACACGACAGCAGGTTAACCCTTTCACTACCACACTACAGACGGTTAACCCTTTACTATCACACTACAGACGGTTCGTCTGTGGTGTGATAGTAAAGGATTAACCTTCTGTAGTGTGGTAGTGAAAGGGTTAAAGGGGGCACACCGACGAAAACGTGCTTACCGTCTTCTTCGGAATGGTCCGTATCCGCTGTTGTGCTATAAGCTAGGCTTAGCTTGCAGCCCGGCAAGCTCTCTGCTGAACACACAGAGAGGAAATTGGTATCTATCTTCTTGTCTGACTCCGGAGAAGGTGGTAAGTGCATCTCTCATAATGTTGGCGTGTTGCTTTTAAAGGATGGTGTGCACTCTACGCCCGTCAGTATATTTGATTGAGATAGTTGGAAGGCTGAGAGGGGAGACAGAGTATGGGAGACACAGGAGAGAAGGTTCTGGTGCGATTCAAGCCTAGGCCAGCAGGGGCACCTGTGATTCCAGAGGCAGGGGCACCTGTGGTTCCAGAGGCAGGGGTACCTGTGGTTCCAGAGGCAGGGGTACCTGTGGTTCCAGAAGTGCAGACATATAAAATCACAGTTTTTCACATTAGGATCTAACATCCCAACAGGCCACCTTGTTTATGGTTTGATTCAGAATAAAAAGTGTAAGATAAAATAGACAGAGTAAAATAGTGCAATAATGCAGTGCAATAAAATAGTAGAATAGAATAGATAAAAAAATATTTCTTACAGTGCAATAAAATTGTTCTGGATTACTGTTCAACAGTTCAAAGTCGTCTCTACCTTCTCTGTTTGGTATCCACAGTTTAAAACTTGACAGTCTTCCCTCCTGTTTTATACCCACTTTGACCCTTCGAACCTCCCACTCAGGGCAAATCTCCCTCTCAGGGCGCAGTTCCCTCTCTCAGGGTGCAGTTCTAGGCCTGGGTCCTACACAGTTTTAAAGCCTGACATTCTCTTGTTTGATACCCACACAGTTTAATACCTGACAGTTTTGAACCTGTAATAAAAAGTAATAGACAGAGTAAAATAATACAGTGCAATAAAATTGTCGAATAGAATAGATAGTAAAATTATGCAACAACCGCTTCTCACAATAGTCGGTGCGTCCTACAGTCCAGCTGTGTTGCTGGAGGGTAACCCCATCCAGCCGCAGCAAGGAGGATTGTAGTTGGGAAGCATGTCAGCGGCGTGAGCTCCTAATACGAAAAAAGCGCTGAAGGTCGGAATGATCCAGACACTCCAGTAACGAAGACAATATCGCCGTATTTTCTCGAAAATATTGAGAGAGAAAATAAAGATATGATGTCAACGTATCTCCTTGTTCTTCCTTTCCTCAGACTAAATATTTTTCTCCACGTCAAGTGGGCATGTGAGCAGCACTTAGCTTGTGATGAAATTTGCGAAGGAGATGAGTGTGTGGCCCCACCCCTGCTTATGTAGGTAAGCGGATGGGGGTGTGGCCAGATGAATGCTGGCATGTAAAGGTACATGGTGGAATTTTGTATTCAGTGTATATACGCTGAAGCGAGATATATGCAGACAGGTGCTGAGCAAGCCATAACGACATAGAACTTCTCTTCTGCAATGTCATCTAGTACTCTTCGCTTTACAACAGTTACCTTTTTTGTCTCTATTAAGTTTAGGTTAGCATTGAAGAATACACAGTGATGGTCAGATATACTGTAGGTAATTCGATTACTGATACTTTATCAATGTTCAGCCTTGTGTCATCACTAAGTCTAGGGTGTTACCATGTTGGTGAGTGGGTTCATTTACATGTTGTATTAGCTCAAAGCTGTCCAGTAGGTTGGTAAGCTCAATAGCCTTGGGGTCGTTCTTCTTATTTATATGAATATTCAGATCTCCATGTATGACTAATATTTCACATCTAATGATACCGACTGAGATTAGCTCTGAGAATTCCTGCAGAAATATTGATGAGTATTTTGGTGGCCGGTACAATGTGACGATGGGCAAAGACAGTTCAGCTTTGAGCTCAATAGCAAGATATTCAAATGATGTAAATTCACCCATGTCAATGTCATTACATACAAACAATATAGATAAAATAGCGGCAAGCCCTCCCCCATTTCTATTTTGTCTGACCGATTCGCACAAGTAATGTAATTTAGCCAGGTCTTGACTAGGAACATGCATTGCAAATTCTTTTCAGTTATCAGATTATTGATTAGTAGTAGGCCAACATTAGGGATGGACCACTTTGATGGAGCTGGGGGCCAAAGAAAATCTTCTGTTGTCCCTTCAGCATGCACAACTCACATACACATACCAGTATGAAGGTAACCCTATGGTGTACAGTAATAAGCCTGACTGAATTTACTCCACAGTGCACACAAATTCACTTAGTGACCTTCAGTCAGCTTGTACAGACAGGCGCTTGACCCCATTGACTTTGCATTCGTTTGTGGCCAACTTATCGGGGTTAGCATGAGGAGCAGCATGGACTGCGTTGATAAAGGACCAATCAACAGCATCAGTGGTAAGTAGGAAATAGGGCCAGGCTTCCAGAATATCTCTTTAAGGTCAGGATATATTCTTCCACTGTGTGCCTGTGAAGCCCATTGAGACATATATGGTGATATTGAGCTATGCAAATAAATTTGACTCAATGTCAAAATGGACCTCTAATGGTTTCCAATCTCTAGGGTTCAATTGACAATGTTGTAGATACAGGAACCATTCGACTGTAGGAGGGAAGAGACAATTGTACACTATAAAAGAATCCAACATGCGGATTTATGGGTCTTAGATATGTTCAAGGTCATCACTTTCCATACACAGACTGAATACATTATGCACACTTATTGAAATGAAGCATCGTTTTCTTGCAGACCCGAGTGAAATTGGTGCTGGAGTCTGAATACCCATACAAGGCTGAGACGGGGATCTGCCATTTCTTTCCAAAGTCACATGGTGGTGTCGCTTTGAAAGACTTTGCTGCATATGATTTCAGGTAATAGACACATTTTCTATTGCTTTACCCCCCCCCCCCCCCCCCCAGAGTAAAAAATGAACATTGCCCCGCCAAAGCACGAGTCATGTGGAATTGTATGTTTCCCATACTTTCCAAGGCCGAGCAGTGGGTGGTATTAGTGTGGTGCCACTGACAAGCCTCTTGTTTACCCTGTCAACATGGACATGCATGGTTCAGCAGCACGCCGGCTCCTGACTCTCTGCCTGCCATGGAGGCCCAAAGGTTATTTTCAGCTTTACTGACTCAAAGCCTCTGTGTTTGTTTTAATATTCCAGACAACAGAGACACATGCTGAACGCAAACGTGACGCATCTTCTCCTTATTGTTCCATTTGATCCAAATTAGCGATAATAGCCGCGATATATTATATACGTTGTTCTGTCCGTCTGTTCATCCGTCTGTCCAATATTTAGATACATTATCTTTTTTTGTATCCACTTTTTCTCCTCTTTTTCAATTTTTTCTCCCATCCCAATTTCGCTGTGCCAATTCTCCCCTCCCCTGTCTTGCACGTTGCTCGCATATGCCCCCCACTGGCCGGTTGTAGGGAGGATAGAAGCCTTGCATCACGTGTCCCCTCCGATACACGAGGAGGCAGCCTGTCACATCTTTTCACCTGCCAGTGCGGACTCTCATTGGTGAGGTGTAACGTGTGGAAGGCTCACACTACTAAATTGTGTTTAGTATGAGATGGTGTTTGGCTGCTCAAGTCTGCTCAGACATGAAATTTGCCACAAATGAATTGATTATTATTAGACAACAGATATTACCCCAGTCGGCCAGGTAGCACTACTATAATTTCAGGTCAAGATTTTTAGAAGCCATAACTCCTGCGCCACAAGTTCGATTGACACGAACACGGTACATAAACCCAAGGGCATAGGTTTGATTTGGAAAGTGGTGGGGATGCAAATCGAATTTCACACGATTTTAACAAATAATAGTAAATAATAATCATAGGCGGCGGCTTAGAAAAACATTTGGGTAGGCAATATTTCGCGTGGAGCACGCACATTTTTTCCTTTTTTGTCAATAGACACACCCACTAGGCTATGCGAGGCAAGCCCATTAAGTGTTCAAATGAAGACATAATAATAGATTAACCATTGTCTTACCTTAATGCAGCGAAATGCGACGTTTTGTCTTGGCATCAATGATCTTTTCTGCTTTAACTTTGTCTGTGAGATCACTTTCAATGTGAAGCAGACTCCTGACGCATTGTTGTTCTTATAGCCAGTTTTGGATGTGATGTGCCTCATTGCTGAGAAAGACCGTTCACAACTTGAATCATGGATCATTTGGATCTCATCATGCTTTGAAAACAATGTACATACAGTTTACAGTAGCTCTAAAAAGTGTCCACAATTTGATGAACTCTGACTCTCATCATGTCCTCTTAGACTTAGAGCAAGCCCTGTATGGCAAGATAAAGCAACATACAGTGTCCGGTGATCCGTAGTTATGTCCGGGGGCAGCCCGGCGCAGCTTCTAAATTACTTTGTTTATATGTCTTGGAAAAATACTGTATATCCATTTTGCTTTTTGAAATTTTACTCAAAATAGCGCGCTGGTGCTCGCTACAAAGCCATCGGCGGGCGGAGATTCGGAATGCAGATGTTTGCTTTACTGCGGGATCAGGATGATCATATGAATGATGTGATTGGCTACATTATTTAACCTGAGCCTATGCATGATTGGTTACTGCCTGTACCTGGAATGTTAAACGCTGCCACCTAGCCGACTGACACCTTCGTCGTTGACACCTTGGCCAGCGGGCTGCAGCACATTATATTATATACATTTCAAGATTCCCAGGGTAGGCATAGCCTGGCCTACACTGTAAAAAATAAATGTTTTTTCACAGGAAATTCACTGTATTATTTTACAGATTACTTTAGTTTTTCTACTTTAAGTCTAAATGCCATACAAATACAGTAAATTACCTTTTATCAAAATATTAACCATTAAATAAAGGTTGTAATATGTAAATGTATTTGATTTGACTGTAATTTGACAGTACATTTACATTTACATTTAGTCATTTAGCTGACGCTTTTATCCAAAGCGACAGTAAGTATTTGGTAACCATTGATGCCAGACATTTACTGTTTTCTTGCAGCTTTTTTTCTTACAGTGTATTATACCCGCCGCCTATGATAATAATTCATCTTGGCATTCAAAAGGTTTCAGGAAACTATTTTTAAAAGTGCCATAATCATCCATGCTAGTCGCCGTCCATACCATTATAGTCACTTCAAGTCGTCACTCATTCCCACGTCAATGGGAGGCCTGGTTAAAGGATCACACATCTCTCCCTCATTTGTCTCCTGCAGTATCTCATGGAGACTTGTCCTTTCTTCATCTCCTCACTTCAAAGTTTCCACGATCTAAAGTTGCCCAGGTTACGTCAGTTCCTTGCTGTGTGCAATTACATCCCTCTCACGATTCCGGTTCCATGCGTGTTTCATGGTCTCCCATGGCGACGGCAAATTGAACGGGTATATATAGCAGTGGCATGAATTACCAGAGAAAAAGCTGGTTGAATACAAAGCTTCAACTGTACAGTATATGAATCTTTGTATCCGTATGACCAATAGCCTACCACCATGCCTATAGCATGAAGAAACTGAATCTTGTGAGCAAAATAATTCATAGTCATATAATCCAAGCTATATTGAGTTTCCTATAGTTGGGAATCTCGGGATATAAACATTCCCTAGCCATTTCAAAAGGGATAGGGCATTTACATGCACAAACTCATAGATGCAATCTCCTGAATTATTAATGTGAACCTGACTCACATCAATGAGCTCAATGCCGTATGGCATTCCAATACAAACGTGTTATAACAGAGATACCTATAGTTAAAGATGCATTTCATTTACTAAACAGACCAAGCCAATAATCACCAAAGTATAGCCCTAGCCTGAATTATACTGTAGCTCTAGCCTTTCCCAGGCACCTCCACACAATCCAAAGCAAACAAAGATAATACCCTACGTGTCTGTCAATAGGCTTACACAAAGACATAAGTAGACCTAAAGCTAATAGAATTATGTGCTCAACTACGAACGCGGGTGCTCCTCAATAGGTAACATTAGCCCAGTATGCATCATGCATAACAGCAGAGCACACAGACAAACACTCTTTTGTCTCTCTTTAACCGCACTTCATACTAAATGGTAGGCTAGGCAATGGGACATATACTGGCTAGAGTTTTACTAGAGTTTTCAACACTACGCACAATGAATGTCTTACCAGAAGAAGGTGCCTCTTTTTACAGCTGTCCTATAGTTACAGTGACAGTTTTGCAGTCAGATTGTCCTAGATGCAGCAGGGCCAATAATAATCCTCCTCAAAACAGAGACATTTTTGTTTCGAGATTGCTGAAGGCAGAGTCCACACCAGCAGGAATTGTTAAAAACACTTTGAGCAGTGTCCCTAGCTAAGTTAACGTCGCCATGGTGTTTCAGCTGAATTCTCATCTGGGCCACTTTTTGGTCGTCATTCTGCTGGGCAGCACGCATTTTCCATCAGGGCCTCAGGGCCTAGCTGGCATATTTGTTTTTGTAAATGTTCTTCTCAATGCAGTAATTTGGGTACAATCTGGGCCAGCTACCTGTCAGGTGCCTGTGTCAGGCGCTCTTATCACAATCCCACAGCGTGATAAATCAGATCTACCAATGTTTTAGTAAAAGAAACACAGCATAATACTTTTATACAGTATGTAATATGTATAACAATAAGTTAGAACAACACATTACAAAAGATAATGAATTCTGTGTTATAAAAGCAAGAACAAAAAGTCCTCGCTGAGGCACAGATGGGATGCCTGTGTGTTCTGTTTTCCTTTTTGCACACTGCCACTCACACAGCTGCTGCCACTCACACAGCTGCGTGTCAGGGAGGCGGGAGCAATAGGAACTCTATTCCTCCTCCAGTGGGAACGTGAGGGAGCCAATGGGACCCATATTTGATATAAACACATAATGCAATTAATATCAAATTAGTGGTGGGGACAATTTCAGGTAATCGAAAAGTGGTAGGGACATGGCCATGCATACAGTATACCCAGTTATCTTTGTTCTACAACTTTGCCTATACAGTAGGTCCACCAATCTGCCATGTTGGATTTTCTATTCATTATGCATTGTTTTGAAAAACGTTCTCAATCCCTGACCCATCAACACCAAGTGTGGAAGAAAGCAAAAGTATTCATATAGATTAGGGCTGTCCTCGAATAGTCAACTAATTGATCGAAAGGAGCCATAGTCAATGCTTAGTTGAATGCAAAAAAAGAAATTTTTTAATATAGGCTATATATATATATATATATATATAAAAATATCACTCTTTCCAAAAGCAAAGAGGCCTAGAAGCGTGGCTAACACTAATGGCGCGCATACAAGAGTGGCTAACTGCCTAAGAAAACGGGCACAGAGGCACTGAAAGAGGATTTCACCCATCTAATGATTCAGTCGACTCCTTCAGACATTAAGCACCCCTATAGCCCAAATGGAATGATACAAAAAAATATATATATATTTATAGTAGACTACCAGTACAAATCCTATACACTATACAAATCCTTAGTCGGGGACAGCCTTAGTCTCTTTTTATTACATTTTACATTTACAGTCATGCCTCAACAAGGCATTGTGATGTCTGAAAATAAATAAAAGAACTACACCTGACAGTGAATAAATAAATAAATAAGTAAATAAATAAGAACTAAACCCAATCACGCAGATATAGCTACAATGGAATATAATGGACACATCTACATTCTGCTCTCAGCACACCCCATTCCTTTCATATGCTATATATTTACCATGTTCTCTGTTGTTATTATTTATTGTAGGTTTTATTTGTATTTTTTGACATTGCTTATTAAAGAAACATGCCACTGCTCATCTTGCCCAGACAACAGACATGGGCAAAACAGAGTCCATTCTCTTCGGTTCAAATAACAAACTCAGCAAGACCGACGGCTTCTCAGTTACAGTGGGTGACAATATTGTCACAAGGAAAGATGAAATTACCTACCTGGGTTCCATCCTAGAGGCAAATCTTTCCTGTGACAAAATGGCATCCAATGTAATAAAAAAAAGTCAACCAACGAACTCGATTCTTGTACCGGATCTCCTCTCTGGTAAACAAGAATACCCTGAAGACTCTGGCAGGAGCACTCATTCAAGGGTACTACGACTATGCTTGCACCTCATGGTACCAAAGCACCTCAAAGGCACTAAAAACAAAATTACAAACATCTCAAAACAAACTGGTCAGACTACTGCTTGACCTTACTCCTAGAACCCACCTCACCCCTGCCCACTTTGACAACCTAGGATGGCTTAGAGTAGACGACAGAGTACAGCAACTTGCAATGGGCCTGGTCTACAAGATACACTACACGACCAAGGTACCCATGTACATGTCAAAATACTTCCCAAAGGTCAGTGAATACCATGATCACAACACCAGAGACCAGGCAAGACCCCCCGCATTTCATTGTATACTTGTATGCCGTGACAAATAAAACTCTTGACTTGACAGAGGGAGCTCCACAAATCATGTTAAACCCAGATTCGGCTCAAACAAGGGACTAAACACGTTTCGCAATTATGCCACATCAATGTGGAACGTCCTACCCAAAGCTGTAAAGGAATGTGAATCACTACCCACTTTCAAAACCACTCTCAAAGAACACCTACGGGAGACTGCAATTCGAAACTGGCCCCTGTAATGTACAGTTTTGCTTGTACAGTTGTACAGATATTTGGAATGGTGATCAGGAATTGGAATAATCTTTTTGGATAACATCTGATCTCAGGTAAGGAATTATTTTACCAGTCTTAGGATAATCAGAGCTGTTTTCACAGATATATCAGCGTTTGCCCTATGCGTGTGTGTGTGTGTGCGCGGTGATCGCTGATGAGGAAATGAGAGAATCGATTTTTCAGCCCGCCTCTATAGCGTGCATAAGTACACATATACTATCGATAATCTAGCGTTTATTTGAAAACGATTCATAAATAGGCCGAAAAATGACAACGTTTTTGTGTATGCTAGAATATTCCAGTAAATTCCTTTTATCACGGAATCTATATATTTTCCTGAAAAACGAGGGCTTTTCAAAATGCTATAAAACGAAAATGAACGGATTAAAAAAACAATCCGTTTCGACCATGTTGACTGCAAACAAGTCATTGATAAGCGACAGGCAGATTAGACACATAGCCATAATGTAAGACAGAGGTTCACAACACAGAGGCCCTCTACAGGAAGGGACAGAGCAGGCTGTTCTTCCTGAGGAGACTCAGGTCCTTCAATGTGTGCAACAGACTGCTGCAGTCTTTTTACCAGTCTTTTGTGGCCAGCATCCTCTTCTATGCTGTGGCATGCTGGGGAGGCTACATCAACTCAAGGGACACCAACAAGCTCAACAAGCTGGTGAGGAAGGCTAGCTCCGTGGTGGGAGTCGAGCTACCTAGACTTGAGGTGATGGCAGAGAGGGGGATGATAAGGAAGCTGGCTGCCATCATGGAGAAACCCTACCACCCCCTCTACGACGAGCTAGTCAAGATGAGAAGCTCGTTCAGCCACAGACTCATTCCCCCCCGACACTCAACTAACCGCCTCGGACAGTCCTTCATACCAGCGGCCATCAGGCTCCACAACAGTGGGCAGCGACTAGCAGCCTCCAGGCTCCACAACAGGGGGCAGCGACAGCGACTGCTACCAGACATTGACCTGGGACTTATAGGAACCCAAGGAGGACAACTTTTGATTGATTGAATAGTTTATTGGTTTAGAATGGAAAATCACACATATACATTTGATCACAATATGAAACAGGTATACATTTTCTCCATTTACCACCTACACTACCTTAGGCTTACTGCACCTTAGGTGGATACTGTGATACTGTGAATAATGTATATTCAGTGGATACCGTGATACTGTGAATAATGTATACTCAGTAGATAGTAAATTATAACACTACCTTAGGCATACTGCACCTTATGTGGCACTGTGAATAATGTGAATATTTCTTCAGCTAGTCAGATAGTAAATTATATTGACCATATTGACCAAATTGTTTACACTGCCTGTGTTGTTTTTACTACCTGTACACTGTGTTGTTTTTACTACCTGTACCCCCCCCCCTCCCCCATGCTGCTATGATGCCTGAATTTCCCCAAGGGGATCAATAAAGGAATATCTTATCTTATCTTATCTTATCATTGAAGTGGGTGCTGGCATTTAACCATGTTTCCCATGTTAATGGCTGGCACTCAAACTGTTAACAATTGTATGTATTGAGCTGTACTGTACTGTACCCATTCTGCAATATGTTAATAAAGTTTTCAATCAATCAATCAACCAATTCAATCACGTGCTGTCCAAGTCCGACAAGCGATTAATTGCATGGATGTAGGATGAATAAAGCCTTTAAACATGAATTTGCCTTACTTGATTTTGTCACTATTATTAGTCTCTCAATAACACATCACTTCAGGAAATTGTGCCTTTTATTTGAGCCACAAGTGCTTCCATCACCACCGCAGTCCTCTCCTGGCTGTTAGCGAACCTCTCGAGGCTGTTGGCGACCCTCTCCTGGCTCAGCATCGCCTGGACCATGTTGCCACGGGCACTGGGTGCACGCGTGGCACCACTGGTGGACGGTCAGGCTGAGGGGCACAGGGGGCAGCGCTGGTGGACAGGGGGCAGCGCTGGTGGATGGTCGGGCTGAGATGTAATTTTCTACATGTCATTTGTACTCTGGTTAGATGCCAAACTTATTTCCGTTGTATTGTACTTGTACTGTATAATGACAATACATTTGAATCTAATCTAATTTTGATCAGTCGCAAATCGCTTCCGCACTACCTGTTGAATACAGGGGTCAGCACTGCACAGATGCAATGCTGCGCCTCTCGCTTCCGTTTACACCGCTTATAAGGAGCTGGTGGGGCGTGTCTGTATGCAAATTCAGGTGTACGAGAACGTGCTTCGAGTTTAAGAATGAGTGACGTACTTCATTTTGGCAACTTAAGAGAACCTCTCCATGCGGTGATGACTCCGGGGGTGACTATCGTAGGTTTTTTCTTACAAACTTCCTACAAGGTTATTTACGAGGAAACTTACGAGAATGTTTATGCATGAGGTCCATTGAGAGTAATATATATAATATATAAATATATACAATATCATGTCAAATGTAGCACTCTGCTTTTGCATTTTTGCAAAGAATGTATCTTGTCATTTTCAATATCTACCTCTTTACACACGTGCTGCATCTACCTACCATTCTGTTCTATCTATTCTATATCTATTACCGGTATGTGTCATTGTCATTTAGCTATTTACCCCCTCGTGGGACAATGAAATGACCTGAATTGGACGTAAAGATTAGGAAACATGCAACATTTTATGGTATGAAAGTGAGCCATGATGTCGGTGACACCACGTTCACCAGGGAGAAGAACAGGTGGTTTCACAATACCGTCTACTCCAGGTCACAAAACAGGTCACCGCTTGTCAAGCACTATCTTACAGTACATGCATGTTTATTTGTACAGCACTGTAGACCTTCATTATGGATGTCACGACGGTCGGATACTGTGCTCACATACCCGTAAAACTACTCCAATACTACTACTCAGTTTGTTAAGGAAAACACACAATTGAATGTTAAAATTTTATTGTAATATATATTATTTGATATAATTTAATTTTATATGTAAGGGATAATGTATAGCTACGAGGTCATTGTCGCAAAATAATTGACCGACACGTAGTTTAAAATACCGAGCCGCCTCGGCGAGGTGTTTTAAACGTCAGTGAAGGTCAATTATTTTGCGATGATGACCGAGTAAAGCTATACATTATCCCGCTTATTACATGGCTAACTTACTAACAATATACCTAATTCATTTGACAAATCGCAGTTCTGTGGCTCTGTCAGCCCAAATAAAGTGATTATTATTATCGCGGGCAGCCTCTGTTCTGGCTCCGCTGTAATCGTCACACACACTCCGCTGTCAGTGCAGCCGCGGCAGGTGTGTCTGATTTGCTGCACTGATGTGGGCTTGATTGCGAACAGCTGCGCACATCGGTCATTATTGTCCCACAGCGGTCATTATTGTGTAATAATGACCGCTGTCGGGGGGCTATTGACCAATCACAAGCAAGCATTTCGACGAATGTGAAAACGCCATGTAATAATAATATATAACATGATGCCGTTGCTGACATTTCAAGGTAAAATGTGTAATAAAACACAAGATACTTGTGCTCAAACCTTATCATTAGGGCACGAGTATCTTGTGTTTTATTATACATTTTACCTTGTATATTTCATTTGTTACAGTCAGAAAGTGAGGAACATCTGATGAAAATAAAACATGTTTTCAAAGTCATTGTTAGAAAAGTAATGGTATTATTAAGTACGCCTACTCATATTGGTACTCCATATAAGCAAGTACCCAATTGTAAGTACTGTACTTTTTTAAATTTCTTTATTGGGAATAAGCCCTTGAGATGGACCATCTCGTTTTCAAGGGGGTCCGCAAAGACAAAATACAGAATTATTATATTTTGACAATCTTATATAAAAACCAACAACAACATAATAAACAACACCAACCAAATAAAAAATAAAAGCGTACAACAGTAACATGACAACAACATAAACAACAGCAACGACACATCACATTATGGGTTCATAGATCTGTCATTATGATGTTGAGGTCAAAAGCATGAACAGATCGTCTCACAGTGAGAGGACAGCATAGTTTTAAACAATTTAAAAGATGGTATTGAACGGATGTGGACAGGTAGACAATTCCAGTCGGATGGAGCTTTAAACATAAAATATTTCTTTACCAGCTGATTTAAAGGTTTTTGGAACAGAAAAAAAGTGTTGAGTACAATGATGACGTTGATAATTGAAAATAAAAGGTACCACATACTGTTTAAGGTATTGAGTATAATTAAAATAAATACATTTAAAAATAAACTGTAACCAATGTTGTTGTTGAGAAGGGAAGTTGAGATTTTTGTACATAATACAATGATGAGTAGTATATAAGATAAGATAAGATATTCCTTTATTGATCCCATTGTGGAAATGCAGGCATCATAGCAGCATGGTAAGGGGGGGGGGGGGGGGGTACAGGTAGTATAATTATAGTACAGTGGAGAAGTAAAAAATAAAATAGAATAAAAAAGCAGTGTAAACAATATAACAATTCAATATAATTAACTCTGGACATGTGCATATGGGCAACAAGGTGCGAGATGAGGGTATGTATGCCCTCTCAGTTATATTTGCCCTACAATAAATATGAGCAGCCAAGAACGGAAGGTCATTGATGAAAATAGAAAACAAAAGTGGACCTAAAGTTGAGCCTTGCGGCACACCTCATTGCTGCACTGTTAGATTTGAATTGTTACCTTGTATTGCTACACAATGGGCTAGATCCACAAAGAATGGATTGCACTGTGCTAATTGCACCCTTATTTACAATTCATTATGAATTGAAAATGGGGGACCCTGATGTAAACAAGACGAAAGTCTTTCTCTGGTCTGCATCCCCTTAACAATTGTGTGTATTGAGCCGTACTGTATTCTACCCATTCTGCAATCTGTTAATAAAATGTTCATTCAATCAATAACCTGCGGGGTGATAATGAATAATCATAATGAATTCTAAGTAAGGGTGCAATTAGCACCGTGCAATCCATTCTTTGTGGATCTAGCCCAATGTTTTCTGTTGTGAAGATAGGAGTTAAACCACAGTAGAGCATTACGTGAAAGACCAATAGAATAAAGTTTGTCCAAGAGAAGATAGTGATCGACTAGATCAAATGCTTTAGTTAAATCAATAAAGATTGCAAGATTGAATATGTCGTTTGTAAGTTTTAATAAAGCAGTAGTTGTAGAGTGATCTGAACGAAGACCGGACTGGAAAGGAGATAAAAGATTGTGTTTAGTGAGATAGTCTGACAATTGTTTGTAAATACATTTTTCAAAAATCTTTGCTATAGAGCAGATTATGGAAATTGATCTGTTATCCAATTCTCTGCCGGTTTTGTGCAAGGGAGTGATACGTGAGCATTTCCAAATAGAGGGTATTTCACAAGTAGATAAAGACAAATTAAAAAGATCACAGAGTGGATACATCAGACTGTGTTAAGCTAGTTTAAGAAATCTGTTTTGAATGCCATCTAACCGGGCTGCTGCTCACTTTGGGATCATTAATGGCATTAAGAACTTCAATAGGTGTGATTTTCCTGAAGTAGAAGGAGCTGTAACATGGTGGTGTATTGAATGGCACAGCGAAATGATCAGGCGTTGTTGGAATGCAGACAGAGGATAAATTATGGTTAAAAGCGTGAGCAACTAAAAAAGGATCATGTAATATTGTGTTATTTAGTTTTAGCTGATTACGAACTGTTTTATCTGGTGCAAAAAAATCCTAAATTGTTTAAGATTTATAAAATCCTGAGTGAGAGAATCTTTATAATAATTAGATTTGGCATTTCTAGTCATAGTTTTACTTTTATTTCTCAGCAATGTATATTTTTCCCATTCCTCAGGATCATTTGTCCTGCGAAATGAGGCCCAGGCCTTATCTCTCTGCTTGAAGATGCTAATTAGTTCAGATGTAACCCAAGGAAGATGGATGCCCTTAATCTTAATAGTTTTAAAAGGAACATGATTATCAATTAGCTGAGTTAGGTTCACATTTCGAATAGTGTTTTTAACATTCTTAGAGGATTTGTCCAACCAGTTCTTATTAAAGTCACCAAGTATTATAAGTACATTTTTATCTTTGGTTGAATTTATGGAGGAAATAATGCAATTGAATGATTCAGCAGGAGCTGAAGGAGGTCTATAAATGTTTCCAATGGTTATGGACTTGTTCTCATGGAGAATGACCTTAACAGAAATGCTCTCAGAATGTACAGGCTCAGCTGTAGTGCCTCTATCAGCTCTGTATAGTATATAAATTAGTTAGTTAATTTGATTTCATTATTAGATATGATGTTGGTGAGCCAGGTTTCTGATAAAGTAATTACATGAGGTTTGTGCTGTTCAACCCATAACCTAAGGTAGGTACAATTTTGTGTACAAGGCTCTTTTGCACTATCCAGATTGACATTTAATGTTTAAATTTGTTCCATCATTAATCCAACATAAATCACAGATCCACAGAGATAATGTGCTAAGCTTGAAAATAGAACAGACATTAATAACATATACACAGGACAACATAAACCACATCACAAGAGTAATTTGAAATAAAAACTATTGAGAGTAACAACAATGGGTTGCAGCCCAACACCTACATGACACAGAACAAATAAACACAGACAGACAGAGAAAAAAACTAAAAGACAAGAGAACAAAAATTAAGAAGACCAATCCATTTACCCATGACCCCATAGGCCCAAAGAGTTTGGTGATTAGCCTAAGGTTAACAATACCAACTGTTCCCTAGCCAGAAATTAGATAGGCAAAGAGATAGAGAAAAAAAAGAAAAGGGAGAAACGAATTACTGTAATCCTGTCGGAAGTCTTTCACTGATTGTCATGGCAATGGAGACGAGACACGTGGATGACATCATGTGTACTTGGTCTGAAAACAAGTGTTATCATCCCTAACCTTCATACCACGCTCTTTGGACGCTGTGACCGTTTGAATTAACATGTCATTCATGGTGATTCCTGGCATGGATGTCAGAGGTTAGAATTTCAAGGTTATTGAATTTGGCCTAACGAATGTCTCTCCTCAGGTTTCTGTGTCTCATCAACTGCTTTAACCCTGAGTAACCTCTATTCATCAAACGCAACACAATGACGCACATTTTAATGAAGTTATTCATTAAGTAATGTCCAAATGCGCCAGTAGATGAAGTAATACATTATACATTGCATAACTCCGACCTCGGTACCGGTGAAACTCGACTACTCACACAAACAGAAGAAGCTAGTAACCGGACGTAAATTAGACGAGGACCACACAAAAAAGCAAACACAGATAGAATACAGAACATGGGACTGGATTTACTTACATTCCACTTAACCGGTGGCGGCTGGCCACTAGGGGCGCTCGGGCGCCGACCCCCCTGGTGAACCCTGGTTAAAAGAGAGAACAACAAGAAATATTTATTTTTTGTTTTTTGTTTTATAGCCCTATAAATAATATAAAGATGTTTAAAATGAATAATATTTACTCATTTTAAGTATGTTTGTGTTTCCAATGCACAATATAACGTTAATATATCAAATAAAAATAATCGTTTTCCTGAACAGGAAGTGACTCACTGTCGCATAGCCGCATTTCTCCTAGCCGTATTTCTCTCGGCCCGGGCTAGACGCAATAGCGCTCTGAGTGCGCGTGCACGATGTGCACTGTTTCATCGCTGTATCCGTCGCAGCCAATCAGTGCGTAACTCGCTGTGCATTGA
Source organism: Notolepis coatsorum (assembly GCF_963971535.1). Classification (NCBI taxonomy): domain Eukaryota; kingdom Metazoa; phylum Chordata; class Actinopteri; order Aulopiformes; family Paralepididae; genus Notolepis; species Notolepis coatsorum. The sequence continues at coordinate 30,750,127 of NC_140180.1, read as the reverse complement.
AATATGATGTATTATGTTGGAAGCCGGGCGCGATTTGAAGCGGTCTAGGCAAGCAGCCTTAGCAGTTTTTTTTTTTGTATTTTATTTTTTTATTATTTTTTAAACAAACACATAAACAAACATGACAACACACGATAAGATATACAAGCATTAGTTGTCAGTGCACATCCAATGAAATCACATTTTAGTTAATTGTCTTATATAGGATATACCCCTAATAACTGTTATCTAAAAACCTACACACATATGCTCCAGCTCGAACCCCCCCCTCCCGGACCCCACCTTGGATAGTACCTCCATTATCCCTCGCACCTAACCAGACACTACCATTATAAGCTAGCTTTTATTCTCTCCACCACTTCTAACCACATTGACATTTTGGATTCATTGAGACCCAGAATTCTTGCTGTAGATATTTCTTGATAAATCACATCGAGATATGTAAGAAACCAAACTTTCCGGCACATTTTTTCCGGTTGAAACCAGCGTGATGCGATCAGCTTTTTAGCTACTGTGATACCCGATAAAACCAATCTCTTTAGCTGTGGATTTACTGCAAACTCAAAAACATCATTCAATAGTAATACCGAGGGGTGTACAGGTATATTCCAAGATACGAGTTTTGATAATTGTTGGGTCACATCTTTCCAGAATGTCTTAACTGGTGGGCAGTCCCAATACATGTGCATAAATGTCCCTTCGTCCCCATTTGTACATTGGGAGCATTTGGAGTCTTATCCTTAGCAGTTTTTTTAATTTCCGTAGCCGCATTTCGCGGAGACGCTCTCTGATTGGCCGACGTCAGTTTTTACACTGGTTAAGCCACTCTTCGTTCGAAGTAGGTTAAGGACAACTTAGGTAACGTTAGAGTTTGTCTTAGAGCGTGACAGCAAGTTCTTTCGACGGTTAAGCTTAGGCACTCTTTCAAAGTTGGTTAAGGTTAGAGTTTGTCTTAGAGCATGGTGATAGAACGCCAGGTAGTTTGCAGGCTGTTCGACGCGGAAATGGGCAAAGACACTCATTAATTGAATTCATCACAGTACTGTTGTGTTGTGCTAACAAGCTAATCTGGATGCAGTCTGGACAGAGTGGATAACTGGATATACATCAACAGTCTGGGGACAACAGTGACAAAAGCCCTCCTCCTCACCTGGTGATAGTTGTACTGTAACTGTACCTACTTAAATATCCGTATGCTTTTGGTTTCACCGACGCTCTCTGACGCACACAGTAGTGTGTGGTTTTGCGATGCGTGTGCACGCGCGTGTTTGTGTGCAGTGTGGCATTGTGCCTTGGTACATGTACATTTTTGGTATCGATCGACCCCCCAGGAGAAAAATTCATGAGCCGCCACTGCACTTAACATAAGCCCCTCCCCCAGATTGTGTGCTGTTACTTTTCATGTGTCTGTGGTTGTTGTTCTCCAGTGGCCAGGAGGAGGCCATGAGGGCCCAGCTGGTGAAGCACGGCCCCTTGTCCGTAACCGTGGACGCCATCAGCTGGCAGGACTACCTCGGTGGCATCATCCAGCACCACTGCTCCAGTCACCAGCCCAATCACGCCGTGCTGGTTGTTGGATATGACACCACCTCGGGTACATATGTATAGGCTACACTTACTGTCCATAAACAAAGCGCTATCGGTGTTGAATTGAAATATTTGTTGTTTTTTTAGTCGGTTCATTTGATAGCGACAATGCACATTAAAGGTATTCAATGGAGATTTCGATTTTTGAGATTAGTTGATTAATGTAGCGCTACAGAGCACGGTAAGAGAAAAGAGCTCCCTGGAAATTGATAAGATAAGGTATTCCTTTATTGATCCCCTTGGGGGAAATTCAGGCATCATAGCAGCATGGGGGGGGGGGGGGGGGTACAGGTACATGGTAATAGCAGACATAATAAAGGTAATAAAATGATAGTACAGTAGAAAAGTTTAAATAGGCATTGTAAACAATAACAATATAATTAGCTCTGAGAATACCCATATGAGCAAGTAGACAGTGTAATCAAGTTGCTGATGAGGGTCTGTATGCCCCATCAGTTATATTATGCATTACAATACATATGGTTACAATAGACACTCGAATCTATATGAATGAATGAATGAAGTTTATTTCGAGCCATTTAGCATGTACAAAAAACAACAACACACAAATCAAATTACAAGTTGGCCGAAAAGGTTAGGGCTGAAGCTACAAGCTTGTAAATGCCCTAACCCAGTGCATCATCTTAAATGTATCGTTGATCTTCGTTATCAACAAAAATATATAATAATTAACAACAATCAGCAATAAAAAAAATTAACAATTGATCTAATCAATTTTATTCGAAACACATGGTTAACCATCCACGGCATACTTCTCAAGAATAAGTTGTTTGTACTTCCTTTTGAAATTAGCAGTATTTTTACTTTCTTTTAACTCCTCTGATATACTATGAGTAAGTAAGTATACAGTATACACAGGTAGTGTGTGTCTTGTGTTCTTCCAGCACATGCGCGGGGATGCGCACGCGCCACAGGGTAGGGTCGAACACAAAGAGAATGCACTGGAGGCGTGTGAGCAGGCTCCTGTGCTTCAAATTGATATTGCTCTAATATATGCTCTATATTCATATTCATGCGCCCTCGTTTTCAATTACGTTGAGCACACATACATAATGAATACATGATAAATGCAATGAATATACAATAAATGCATAATAGAGTTTGTACAATCAGTTAAAACAACTGCAGATTACGGTGGAATGGTTGGCGATTAAGGACTTAAACTGTCCAAAGGATACCAAGGTATTGCGTTTTAGAGTTTGTTGTAAGATGTTCCACGTGTCAGGAGCACAGAAGCTAAAAGCAGATTTCCCAAGTACAGTACAAACTCTAGGTGCTTTAAGTGTGAGCCAATCATTGGATCGTCTACCATAAGGTCCAGATGTCCACTCCAATAGCGAAGTGAGCTAATTTGGGCAATCTCCAATAATGGCTTTAAATAGAAACGGATGCCAATGCAGCTCTCGCCTCTCTGCTATAGGGAGGACCATCCAACCCCATTATACAGGACACAATGGTGAGTACCATAACCATCACCGTCTAGAGTCTAAGGGCTTAGGAGTGGAAGCTGCTGAACGTCTATAAATTACATCTCCGTAGTCCAACACAGACAGGAAAACTGCTTCAACGACACTCTTTATGCTAATCATAGGGAATCTGGCTCTATTCCTATACTTGTATTCTTGCATGCTATTTAAATAACCAAGGACCCATTCACAAATCTAATCTAATCAAATATTTGTATAGCCCAAAATCACAACAAATAGTTTCAATGGGCTTCACAGATCAACAAGTAACATCACAATAGATCCACAATAAAAAACACCATCAAATCTAAAATCTTGCAACACCCCCAGACTTTCCCCAATGAAGATAAGGAACAACTCCCTAAAACCTAGCAATAGGGAAAACAAGGGGAGAAACCTCAGATGGGCACCGTATAATATGCAAGTCATGGTGAACAACATCTTTGGCTTTAGAAAACAACATACATTTAGTCTTACTAATATTAAGCATCCGTTTGAGACTAATAAGCACATCTTGCAAAGCATTAAAAGAGAGTTTCAGATTCTCAGTTTCCAGTTGGCCAGTTTCACAGAATCTACAGTATGGTACAATAGACAATTGTGTCATCCCTATAAAGATGAACTTGACAGCCACTCAGAGATGAGACACTATTATTAATATAGATGGTAAATAAGAAAGGGCCCAGGATTGATCCCTTCGGGACCCCCTTCGTAATAGGTGATCTCCCACAAAATCTAACAAGCTAACTGCCTGTCAATCAACGGAGGTGGGACTAGTTACAACTTTGCCAGACCAAAAGTGAAACTCATGGATTTAAACATTGCAAGCAAAGAAAATGGCAAAAATGGACTTTACAAAAGTTATATGAGGTAAGAAATGCATTCAGCATGTAGATTATAGAACAACAATAGAATACTGTATTTGGCTGGAAATGTGAATACAAACGTGAGTTGTTTAAAAGAAAAACTGTTGGATACATTTAATCAACATTAACTATATGTAAATGTGCTAGTTAGCTAAGCTTGGCAAATTTTCCTACAGTCAGAATGATAAATTATTATCCAGCGCTCTGGGATAGCGTAGAAGTTCATTTACAGTGCAAACAATAAAAACTGAGAATGCATTTCATTTGTCTTAGGGGATGTTCCATACTGGATAGTGCAGAACTCCTGGGGGAAGTCCTGGGGGAACGAAGGTTATGTTTACATTAAAATAGGAGGAAACATGTGTGGTAAGTATGAGCTCAGTTACACGTGCTTCCTGAGGCTGCTACTGTATTATATGTTGCTATAGAGAAATAAACTACACTCTCACAATGAGTTGTAGGCATGGCCGTAGCCAGCTATGAGGTCACCGAGGTCCGGTCCTCGGTAACTATTTGTAACTATTAAAAAAATAATAATAATAAATAAAATAAAAAAAAATATATATATATTTTTTGTCAACGACCGGCCCACTACTAGGCTGGGACAGCGGCCCATTGGTACTGACTGACACTGGGCTGGCCCAATCACATCTATTACTAAGCACCCCCCCACCAGTCGTGCAGGGTACATGACTGAGAGGGGGGCTGGTACATGACTGAGATGGGGGCTGGTACATGACTGAGATGGGGCTGTGGTACATGACTGAGAGGGGGCTGTGGTACATGACTGAGAGGGGGCTGTGGTATATGACTGAGAGGGGGCTGTGGTATATGACTGAGAGGGGGCTGTGGTACATGACTGAGAGGGGGCTGGTATACAGGACTGAGAGGAGACTGGTACATGACTGAGAGGGGGCTGGTACATGACTGAGAGGGGGCTGGCTGGTACATGACTGAGAGGGGGCTGGTACATGACTGAGAGGAGACTGGTACATGACTGAGAGGGGGCTGGTACATGACTGAGAGGGGGCTGGCTGGTACATGACTGAGAGGGGGCTGGTACATGACTGAGAGAGGGCTGGTACATGACTGAGAGGGGGGCTGGTATACATGACTGAGAGGGGGGCTGGTACATGACTGAGATGGGGCTGTGGTACATGACTGAGAGGGGGCTGTGGTACATGACTGAGAGGGGGCTGGTACATGACTGAGAGGGGGCTGGTACATGACTGAGAGGGGGCTGGTATACATGACTGAGATGGGGCTGTGGTACATGACTGAGATGGGGCTGTGGTACATGACTGAGAGGGGGCTGTGGTACATGACTGAGAGGGGGCTGTGGTACATGACTGAGAGGGAGCTGGTACATGACTGAGAGAGGGCTGGTATACATGACTGAGAGGGGGCTGGTACATGACTGAGAGGGGGCTGGCTGGTACATGACTGAGAGCGGGCTGGTACATGACTGAGAGGGGGCTGGTACCATGTATTGTGCATCATTGTAGGTCAAACCATTAAAAAGTTAATTTCCACGGCAGCCATTTTGGATTTTGGTCTCTCACAAATTTCCCCCGCCTTTTAAAAAAATACACCCCGGCTAAATTAGTTTATCAACTCTCCTAGATGACAAATCCATTGAGAAACTAAGTGCCACAGATGACCCAACTACTAGGTCCATATCGTATCATCATAATATAATTTTTTAAATCATTAGAATAAGGGTTCCCTGGGGCGGTCAGGTGGCGTAACGGAGATTGCGTTCGTCACCAACCCCGGAGCGGCTGGATTCGCCTGTTCGAATCCAGCTCACAGCTCCGGGGTTGTCACCAGCTTGGCTGGCCGTTCACACTAATACAATTGGCAGTATTAGAGGGTGGGAGAAGCTGGCGGGGTGGGTCCGGGTCATTGTAAACAGCGACTCCTACAGTTCGGTCGGGGCGCCTGCTAAGCGCGGATAGGATCTAAGTGGGATAGTGTGATCCTTCCACACGCTACGCCCTCTCAGTGAGAATCCGCGCTGCCAGGTGAAAAGAAGCGGTTGATTGGCTGGACGTGTGTCGGAGGAAGCACGTGGTAGCCTCCACTCTCCCAGACCGACTGTGGGGGGTAAGTGCGCAGCGACCAGGAAGGGGATTGGGAATTGGCATAACGACTAACATTGGGATGGGAGAAAATCTGAGGAAAAAGGAGGGGGAAAAAGATCAATAAAAACAATAATAAGGGTTCCCTTGATAAAGATGCATGAAAAGGCTGTATAATATTTGATTGATCTTTTATTAAAACACTTATTTCCTGCCTTGGCTCGGGCTGATCGCTATACTAACTCGTTTGGCTGAGTTAGGGGGAGGGGAGCCGTGGGTGGGTCCTGGGCGTTGTGGACAGCGACCCCTACAGTTCGGTCGGGGCGCCTGCTCAGCGAAGGTAGGATCTGGTGAGAGGTAGTGCGGCCTCCCACACGTTACACTCTCCCAGTGAGAATCTGCGCGGCCAGGCTGGCTGCCGGCTGGCTGCACATGCGTCGGAGGAAAGCATGTGACAGTCTCCGGCCTCTCGGACCAACAGTAGGGGAAAGTGCGCAACAACCAGGAAGGGGGTTGGGAATTGGCATAACGACTAACAGTGGGATGGGAGAAAAATCGGAAAAAGAAGGAGGGGGAAAAAGATAATAAAAAAAAAAAAAAACTTATTTCCAAGGTGGTCCTCGATGGAAGACATAAAAACACAGCACATATAGCCTACTCAACTGCAAAAATGTATGCCTACTTATGTATTAGCCTACAGGGGAAAACACATTTACAACAGGCAACAAAGTTTATTTTCAGTCAAGTATGGTAATAAGGTAACTATTAGGATATATATGGTATGGATTACTTACTCTTAATAACTTATTACTATCTGTGGTGGTAGCTCTACAAATTGTTTTTGTGCTGTCCATTGATCATGCACCTTCACGTGGTAGGCACATTAACTGTAGGTCAACCTCCCCAAACAAACACACCATTGATTTAATTGCCATATAAATCACATACAAAGATCTAACTATTACTCCTCTCTGAACATGAATATAAAACAAGCAGGTGATCTATTAACTGTGTAAACCTTATCTGATATTTGAATACTTGAAATCTGTATGAACTGAGTAGTTAGTATCAAATGAAATAAGATGGAATAGCTCATGCATTCATTGAATAAACAACTATTTGCTCATTACCAGTATGGTATTGTTTAAATTGTACAGCTTTTTGCACATCTTTGTCAGGGAATTCCAACAATTCTGGACCTGAATGTACCAGTTAATTGTAATCATCTCTCTCTCCTTATGTCTAGTCAAGCCAGGTTGTGGAGGAGAGAGACAGGGATGAACAGGCTATAGACTACTTTGCCCATCCTGAGACTGCTATGATGCAGGTGTTTTTACATCACCACCCAAAACAAGATTCAGCCACTTGTCCATGGCACTTACTACCCAGCTTTGTAGTGGGTTGGGGGAATAGTACAGTAGGTACGCATATTTAAGGGGACCGCAAGGATGGTGTACTGGTGGGTGGTGTCCGACCGATTATAGTGGGCCGGTCTGGGCCAAAAAAATAAATGGACCTCCCTAATTTCTAAATCCTGGCTACGGCCCTGGTTGTAGGACGGACTTGATGTAATTGAACAGTTCTACCTATTGATGTTCTAAATCAATCATAGTTTATCACAGACATCTTATTTGAGTAAATTACATGTTACTGTAAAAAGATAAAAATGGTCAGTGATGAATACAGTGATGTTTATTTCTCTTCTCTCAATTTTCTTTGTCTAGGTATTGCAGATTCTGTGTCACTGGTTTTTCTTTGACTACTTTGTGCGTGCATGTGTGTGTTTGTGTGTGCATGCGTGCACTGAGGAATTAGATGCTGCCAACATTTTAATAAGTCATTTGCCTTCAAATTTCACTTTAAATAATGTTCTTTATTGAAATGTTACCATAAAATAAAAATGTGACAATGTGTTTAAAAATAAAACATCTCAAATAACTGATCGGTCTTTGTGCTAATTGTTCAACAAGAATGTGAATTAATAATTCCCTCGCACATAACAGCTCCTATAGCACTAATATAGGCCTATGTACTGTACAAAAAGAAATACATAGTATTAAGCTAAGGACATACGGTAAATGATTTACATACATTTGACTATACAGAAATCAGATCAATAAATCACAGCATAAATATGTTACAAAATCTATTTAAAACCATATAATATACTATACAAACCCTAGTCTACAATATTTATTATATTAACATTATGTACATATTTTACTTTTAGTTTTATGCATGTTGTACAAATCGTCTCATTATAGATGTTGGATTAACGAGACCTATCATTTATACAGTAGGTATTTTTGGGCGGATATCCAATGACACTCAAGCGTAAAAGAACCACATCATGCCTCTTGATATGCTCCTCCTTGACACATTCCCCACACTTGTGCTGACATGAGAACTAAGCATGCATATGAGAAAACGGATCAACTGGTATGTCAATGCAGTGCGGCGCTTTGATCGCCCCCAACACCCCCCCCCCCCCCCCCCCCCGCTGCCCCCCCCCCCCCGATCCCCTTGGCTTTCCCGGGTGAAAGAGAGCAAAGCCACATCAGACGGCCGCGACATCCCCTATTCCGAGTCCTCGCTGCTGCAGTACGAGCTGTCGCAGTACTCCGCTGTGTAGAGGAACGTGTGCACCGTGGGGTTCAGCTTGGGCACCCAGTGGCGGGGGACCAGGAAGGTGGCCAGGTTGAACAAATCTACAAACACCTTGTAGCGGTCACTGTGAGTGGAAAGGGACGGAGATATACTGTCAGTGTCAGCAGGCCGGTATCACACAAGATAGTACCTGACTAAACTTTATTCAATACACGGTGAGAATAGGCTATACCTGACGGTGGATCTGAGGTAGTGGTAGCCGGAGGATCCCCCGGTGCCAGATTTGCTGCCGATCATGCGATGCACCATGCACACGTGGTTGTCTAGAGACGCAAGGAGATTACAGGTGTTACAAACATTCTTTCACCCACTTCATCTGCTTTTCCATGAATGTGCTGAAAATCCATTTGTGCACTGACTCTTTCCTCTAGTGACTAGAGTCTAGTCCAACAAAGACACACAGTGATCATAGATGCAAATGTTCTCACGTGGATTTAACCGGTTTTCTACAAAGTGCCACTCCTGTCCGGTGACACACCACTAGAATGGAATGGCTAACTATAAGTGAATGATTGAATGTGTGACATCAAAGTCTTGTCTAAAGAGAAATCTGTTCTGACTAACAAGACCTCACCCCTATCTCTTTGAACGGGGAGGCATCTGTATTTCAGAATCTGTCGTACATATTGTTGTTTTTCATGTGCAGTCACTGGTAAATTACTGACACCATAGAGTGGTTCATGTGCTCAAAAAGAAAAGTTTTTGACCTTTTTCCACTTAGACCAACCTCTATACATGCACAATCCAAAGGTTTCTGCCACAGTCCTTAGTTACCATGGCAACCACTCACTGCGTGATGCCCAGCCTTTTAGCAGAGATCGTGATTAATTCGAAAAACATCTTTAAAACTCACCCCAAGATTCATTCGAAAAAACATCTTTAAAATTCACCCCAAGATGCAATAAATTACAATTTCACTCAACGTAAAAATAGGTTTCATTACTTCATGAATATGTTTCAGAGTAGTTTTGTCGCCATCTTCAGTGTTACAGATTTCCCCATTCTAAACAACTGCAGTGCTCCTTCTCCTCGTAGACTGTCTCTGGTGACGTGAGTTAGTAAGGGAGCTGGTGACCTACGTCTACACATTGAGTAGGTATTGTTACAAAATGACTTCCTAATCTACTGCTGGGCCTATTGTTGGTTGTTCAGCTCTAGGACCATAACCTCAGAGCACAATCTTTAGATTTCAATGCTGTTTGTTTGGTGTGGAATGCTACGTGTGAATGTCGGGTATAGGCTGCCGTTGACGGTGTTTATTCAGTGTGTGCCAAGATCAACTTACATCTCCATTTTGTCATGAGGGTATCGATGTCCATGAGGGAGGTGAGCAGCTGGAAAGGCACCTGGAACCGTGGCTCCTCCCTAAAAGACAAGAGATACTTACTTAATACTAACTTACGGGTACTTAAAGGGAACTATGGGCAATTTCAGATTTCATACGCATGCATTCCTATAATCTGAGGCAGTCCAAACATATTATTCAACATGATTCTCTCCCAAGTCCGAAATCGGATAAAAATAAAACGAACATGTGGGTCGACAAAATCAGTCTCCCATCCATAGTCAACAGAGCAGCTCCAGACTTTATGCCTGATGGCATCACAAGGCACAGTACGAAGCAATCATACCTAATGTGAAAGCCACCCTTACTTCTCTGGTTTATGGCTTTGAGAGAGAGTAGCTCATGTTTATAAATATTGATTGAACATCCGTAGGCCATGGAAATAACCAGTGGCGAATCCTTGTGGAAGCCAACGGAAGCCATGCCTCCCTATAAATTCATATCAAATTATGAAATATGAAAAAAAAAAAAATTTAAAATATAATTTTTTTTTAATATAGTTTACATTCTTTTTCATCTGTGCATCTGTGTTTTTTTTTTTTTTTTTTTTTAATGTCTCCCTCTTCTTCTCACTCCCTCTAACACACTGTCAGACTGTGCTCACTACTGCAGCTAGTATAGGAGAGAGGCAGTGGGTAGGTCTCTTTCTCCAGGCTTCCAGCATTATAGAGTGAGTCCAAACTCCAAATCCGATCCTAGCCAATCAGATTCGAGCTGACTGCCACTGTGCCACACCCTAAAAGTTTAAAACGGAGCTGGGAGGAAAACACTCCGCATATTTTCCCCCTGGAGGCGGGGCAGGTCAGAAGTTCACGTTTCCACCTGACTACCTAACGTGACATCCCATTAGTAGTACTGAGGACCAGCAGAGCACACCACTGTGGATATTATGATTTAACAAATCTATCTGGCAAGAGGAGGACCACATTATTGACCAGGTAAGCACTGAGCAGCCTTACTGACTAACTAACGTTATCAGGCAAGCTTGTATACCCTTTCATGACTGCAATGCAAGCCAGTGGCTGGAATACGCAGTCACTTATTCCTCCGTAGTAGCCAGGTTAATGTGCACCATCAAGCACTGCTTAAAAGCTAGCGGTGGGTCCAAAATATATCGGATATAAATGTCAAAGGTACCCAGCGTTCCATTAGGGTTTCACACACAAATGCGGCGGGGTTTGAAAGCTCGGCGTTGCTAATAAACATTTTAAATCATTTTTATAAACGAGTAAAACTGAGGCTGAAATGACTGCTTCTGCATTTTACAGTAGGAGCGCTCTGATGGCTGGGCGCGCCGCGCAACAGACACTTGAATGAATGAATGAATGAATGAATGAAAACTTTATTTAACAGATTGCAGAATGGGTACAATACAGTACGGCTCAATACACACAATTGTTAAGGGGATGCAGACCAGAGAAATACGTTTGTCTTGTCACGTTTGTCTAATAGACAGTCATATTCTCTCCCGGTGTTCTGCGGAATCCTACTCCCTCCTCGAAAACAACACCGGCCGTATGTATATTTCTCTCCCACCCACCCACCCCCTCCTAATGTACAGTCCCCTCCCCATCATATGTATATACTCTGTCAGGATCTATGGGTAACAGTACTGTATATTTGATGTCATGATGTCTTGTATGTCACTATGAATTGAAAATGGGGGACCCTGATGTAAACAAGACAAACGTCTTTCTCTGGTCTGCATCCCCTTATACAATTGTGTGTATTGAGCCGTACTGTATTGTACCCATTCTGCAATCTGTTAAGAAAGTTTGACTGGCCGCTGAGCCATACTGTAGTGTACATGGTGACTGCTTGACTTAAAAAAAAAAATATTAATAAAAATATTTAATATTTTTTTTTTAATAATTTTTTTTGGCTTCCCCTGTTATTTTACCCACGCGACGCCACTGGAAATAACATATTGGAATTCTTAATTTGTGTTTTCCTTTTAATGATGGATGCAGAGCCATTTATTAAGCCATTCGAGTTTGGACCATAGAACTATAAAACATGGAAGACGCGTATCATTTCGCTCCTCCTACTCTGATTTTTTTCATTAAGCCTACCTAAAGATATGTTCTTGAATGAATTCTGTAGCATGGGCTATATAGATTATGATCAGTGTTCAAACATGTTCTTCCAGGGGCGGTTGATTGGCGCAGTGGGCAAGGCGCTCGCCACTAACGCAGGATACGCTGGGTTCGAGCCCAGCTCTCGGCGTTGCTACCGGCTGGCCGGTCGTTCATACTAACACAATTGGCAAGTGTTAGAGGGTGGGAAAGCCGGTGGGTGGGGATTGGACGTTGTGGACAGCGACTCCTATAGGTCGGTTTGGTGACGCCGGTGCGGCGGAAGCAGGAAGTAGCGGGGTGGCGTGAGCCTCCCACGCGTTACTCCTCGCCACTGGGAGTTCGAGCTGCTGCGGTGAAAAGATGCGACAGGCTGCCTCCTCGTGTACCGGAGGGGACACGTGATGCAAGGCTTCTGTCCTCACTACAACCGACCAGTGGGAGGCAGATAGTCTAGGAACGTTCAAGACAGGGGAGGGAAGAATTGGATAATACGAAATTGGGATGGGAGAAAAATAGAAAATGGGGAGAAAAAGTGGATAAAAAAAAAAAACATGTTCTTCCAGTTGTAAAGCTATGCATTTCAGTCTAATAGCAGCAAGCCATAAAGACTGCAGACATCCAGTGATCAATTTGCTAGACACTATCTTCCTCTGCCATGTTCCAATCATAGGCTACTTACTTTTCAATTGCAAATGCATCAGGACATAAACTCAGCCAAGCACCCATAGCCCTTAACCAACCAGACTATGCTTATTACAACAGGACTGAGCCATTAACTCCAGAAGTGTTTCAAATGCAAAGCGATCTCGCTCGAGAGGGAGTGGAATATGCCATAAACATGTTTGTTAAGGTCGGGGTTCAAAAGGAAAATGATTCACACTAGTAGGTGGAGAGAAAGTTGTGAGAGTTTCCAGGTTGCATAAAACATATTTAGCGTGTGTGATGGAGATGGAATAGATGGTCTCACACTCGAATATGGCAACACAATTCTCACACAGAAAGTCAGGGTCAATTCATGTGTTGCATCAAACTTCCACTTCTACTGGTTATTTAAGTAGACTTTTCGCATTCTTCATGAACTCCAATATGCAATATGAAATATGTAATTGCTGTAGGCTACTACTGATTGACCCACTCAAAAAGAGTGGTGTGGAAAAGATGGTCAGTTTTTCTCTGTAAGCCTCTTAGGTCCTTTTTTGAGGTAAAGTTATTAGTTTGACAATTTATTTAATGTAATTATTCAAATGTAATTAATAATGTTATTATTATTGTTGTTGCCATTATGAATGGCTATTCTTTGACTATAACACATGCATTCATCGTCTTCTCACAATTGCATCTCTTTGCATTTGCTAAATTCTCAATGAAGTGGATGGATGGGAGTAACATAATATAATTCATACATGTTAATAAATGGCTCTGGGTGGTTGATAATACTTTAAGCCTTTCACTACCACGCTACAGAAGGTTAACCTTTCACTACCACACTACAGACGGTTAACCATCTGTAGTGTGGTAGTGAAAGGTTAACCTTCTGTAGTGTGGTAGTAAAAGGGTTAACCCTTTGTAGTTTGGTAGTGAAAGGCTTAAAGGGATGATAACGTGGTGTTTTAAAAGCATTGTAAAGAGGTCTACATGCTGTACCTATAGAAGTAGATCATCAGAGCTCCCTGGAGAGCCTTGTAAGACAACCGTCTTTCACCTGGTCAGACAAACAAAGACAAAGTTTCAAGGTAAAAGGAAGTACACGACTGGATGACATCTGATGAAGTCGGTTGATTGGGTTGAAAAGTACCTTCCACAGTGGTTCACACAGTAGTACAAAAACACTCACCTTTGCTTACAAGATGGTCGTGGCGTTTTTCATCGAACAGCGATGTGAAGACCTCTCTCTTACTGACAAGCTCTGCCATAATCTCCTCCTTGTCCTCAGAATCTGACATTTTCTGTAAAAAGAAAGAGTGAGCCTTCGTCAGCCATCCCAGCATGAAAGTGCATAACACTGAAATAATCATTATACAGGAGGGTGAACGACACACTTCTGACATCGATCCACCTTGTACCTCAATTTTTTCCTTCTCTTGCTTCAACCCATCAAAAATATTGATCTCCAGCTGCTCCCAGAAGTTGAACCCGTCTTCCTCAAGACCAGGTGTCCTCTCCAGCCACTTCTGATAACGGAAACAACCCACCGTATTATATGACTGTAGAAGAACTAGGAAGGAAAGTTCTGTTCTGTTCATACTCAATGTGGCTAACATTACTATTCTTCACTGAATTACCAATAATAATTGCTCGGGGGTCTACTCACGTACCTCTACGAGTTTTAGCAGCGGGGGTTCCTGTTCGGCAGCGATCAGCATCTCGCTCTCGTGGGCTTTGAAGTTGTCCCTGTAATGCCGTCTGTTGTAAGGGACCCTCAGGTTGTCCAGGACCCCAATCTTGTTCTCTAATAGCCGGAACTGGAGGCTCTGGAAACCAGAGGCGGGGTTCAGGTACTCCCTAAAAACAAATGGACTGCATTTAAATATTGCGTGCATCCAAAGTGCTTTACAACTTCATGCCACACATTCACACACCGACGGCAGAGGCCACCATGTGAGGTGCCAACCTGCTCATTGGGAGCAGTTAGGGGTTTAAAAGTGTTTCGCTCAAGGAGGAGCTGGAATCGAACCAGGAACCATCTGATTACCAGGCGACCATTCTACCTTCTGAATCACTGTCGCCCCCCCACATAAACAAACACACGCACATGGATGTCCACACATGCACACACACACAAATATGGATGTGTGTGTTTTGTTGCCCATATGCGCATGTCCAGAGTTAATTATATTGTATATTGTTTACACTGCCTTTTTATTCAATTTCTATTTGTACTTCTCCACTGTACTATAATTCTGTGACCTGTACCTGTATGTCTTCTACTACCTGTACCCCCCCTCCCCCATGCTGCTATGATGCCTGAATTTCCCCAAGGGGATCAATAAAGGAATATCTTATCTTATGTACACATGCACAGAGCAAGTAACAGGCCATGAGAAATGAGTGCAAAATCATGAAAGGTCAACATTTTATGGTAGGGTGAGGGGACGGCTTATCAAAGGTTATCTATAGACCTCACCTGAAGTCAAAGAAGTCCAAGGCTGTCATTGTCTCCAAGACGGAAAACTGGTCAACTAACAGCCTGAAGATCATCACAATCCTGTGGATACGCGTGTTGACCTTGAGCATGTTGCGTTCGTCACGGACCTGAGGAAACAGGAAAGTGTTAAAGTTACAAATACAGTTAGGAGTTCCTGTAACATTCAGTGTTTTGTGTTAATTTTATGAATATTTGTATATATATTTTTTTTGTATATCGAATGCCAAAATCTGCACGGTAATGAAATACAAGTCAGGTTATTCTCTCTAAAATATAACTCACATGTCCACTGATGAAGATCTCTCGCACGGAATCCAGCTCCCAGAGGATCTGCTTGAACCACAGCTCGTATGCTGAAATACATCACAAAGGAATCAAGCCTCGTCAAATACAACATTGTTATGAGAGATGGTTGTGAACTCCTGTTTAATACGTTAGACAATATTACAATTCATTACTTAGACAAGGTCGAAATGAATTCTTCTACAATGGTGCTTACCTTGATGGGTAACAATGAACAGGTGCTCGTCATGGATCTTATTACCCTTCAGTTCACTCTGAAGCACTTGGGCATTCACAACCATGTCCAGCTGCAAGTGTTGAGGAAACATTAATCATTGCTTATCACAGTTCTGTCGCCACAAAAAAGGCCCATTCCATGCCTTGTCTAACACAAAAAAAAAACATTTAACTGTAGGTTGTTGCACGTCTAGGATTTCTTGTCGACAAGACAGGTAAGAAGTATGGGTGTTCTCCTCTCCGTGGTCTATTATCTAACAATAAAATAATTCCCACATATAAAGGTGGATACAGTATACAAAATATTTATTTAGTTTACCTTCAGGTAATCACCATAGATGATACCACCTTTACTGGCCTTGTTCTCGCCAGCCTGAGCCTCATCGCTCTCCTCTTCGTTGGGGTGAGAATTCTTCTTGAACAACCTGCAGTGTGGAAAGATGTTTTTCGTTACTCTGTGTCTTTCAACTAAGTTGCCATCGGCAACAGTATGAGGTTACGGCAAAGCACTTCAAACGCATCTGAGTGTTCCAAAATTGTTGTCGTCGTAAAATGGTAATAAGGGTTCAAACATACAAGTGTCTCTTCTCAAAGTATGGACATCCACTCATGGCTATCCCAATGGCTTGCAGTGAAGATGAGAGCGTATTCCTTTTGGTGTAAACTAAACCTGTCGTGTACACGGTTCACTCATATAAAGGCTCACCTCATCCAATCACACGTGTGTACAATTTCAACATCCGACCCGCCTCCATTTGCCCCATCGATTTTGCCATTTGTGTGTCTTCTTTTGGATGGACCTTGTGTACTTTTATCTGTGACAGAGACATGTGACAGTTTCCACATAAAACAGACCGAGATTGTTACATAAAGTTTAATAACATTAGTCATCCAGCAGTATTTATGTTGCAAATGTTACAGACTGACCCGTGTGGTCAAACTGATATGAATATGAAACGTCCTTCGAGAAGAAACACCCCTCAGATTTACTTGAACTTTCATTTGTTTTTATATACCGTATATATTTTTTTGTTTCATTAAACAAGTGGGGGAAAACCTCCTATCTGCACTTTGCGAGGCACCTGGCCGGTATTTTTAACACATAATCTTTAAAAAATTGCCTTCTGAAAGAAAACAACACGTTTTTTGGGTCACGTTTTGGTCAGCCAAGGTTATTTTAAGTGTTGACTCACAGCTCTTTCGGTCTTGTACAAAGTGTGTTTTTTCCAACACAATTGTTGACGCTCTCCCCTCATCCATGCAATTCAATAACATATTCTGAGCCCCTGAGTAATTAAAGGAGTACTGCGAGTCAGTAAATATTTGCAGTTTGGTTAATATGTGCTATGTGCCCTGTACGGTTCCAAGGTTTGTGTCTGTTGTTTTCTGAGAAAGAATGTTTGCGCTATCCTTGACTGTCAAACCTCTATAACCCAGACATGCACGTATTGTTTGGTCTCTGAATTGACTTCAGGGGTGAACAGGTTTTCCCCCTTGCATTTAAAGGTCCTCTAATCTGTGGAACGTGTTTGTGAACTTTTTTCTGAAGAAATAAATGCAGTATAAATCTAATTATATATATTTTTTTTCAGCACATATTTCTTCCCTAGCATTGATAGTGTAGTACACATCAAACAATCATTAATTGAAATAGTCGATGGCTCCCCCACCGACAAAAGTAAAAAATAATAATAAATAAAACTTTCAGAAGCTGAGCAGTAGATTAGGCAGTATCCTGACTCAAAAATGTATAGCTAAATTAAAGATGTTTTTGTTTGATCTAAAGACTTACTGGGACCTTTAACTCTCTCAACAAATAAGAGTTGCCACATTCTAAGCCCGTACCCTATTTTCCACGCCCCCTGATATTCTTGGCATAGGTCTCACCTATCAGCTGCATAGATAGTACAGGTCACACCTTTGTTTTTAGAAATATAACACTACATCCTTTTTCAGCGGTTCATCACTCGAGTGCATAACAACGGAACCCCCGCCCAAAGCGACACGTGTCAATCACATCCGGAGCCTTTTGAAGAGCATTTAACCCAGTTTCGTCAGCAGCGTGGGACCCACATCACACAATCAAGTCACTCCAAATCTCGCTGACATCATTAGATCCCTTGTTTTCACCAAGTCTCTTTGTAGACTTCTCGATGGAGGGCTCCCAAAAGACTGTGCAACTGTCCACAGAAGATCAGAGGGATGATATCAAGCAACTATTTCTGAATTGGGACACGGCACAACGGCTATAGAGCTGATGCTGCAGAGAGAGAGGGAGTTTCTAGGCTGTCCCAAAAAGTCTTTGTTCTCATTCCCATTTATCCTGTGAGAGGGGAAGGGGATATAAATGACATAGACCCTGCTTGAGACAAATTTATGAGACCACAGCAATTGTCGTCAAAGGCCTTTCTGATGAGACATCACCAGAGGCCACGGTGTTGGCCACCTTCTCTGATTCTCTTTTTAACGGGCCAGTCGCATGTTCTTCAAGGTCTGACTCAGTGACTGATTAAAATAATGTACAACCTGTACGTATGTCACACGCATCTCAAACTGCCACATGCAGCCACACTTACATTAAAGTGTTTTTCCCTCTATGCCCCTCTGACCACCTGTGGGTTTCTAGGTGCTATGTTTCCATACCTTGTACCTCTTGATTTCTACAGTGTTAAGATAAGATGAGATAAGATATTCCTTTATTGGGATATGTGGGCGTCATAGCAGCACGGGGGGGTTGGGGGGTACAGGTATGGTAATAGTAGAAAGGCATAAATATAGGCAATACGATTTGAAAAAATAAATAAAAATAAACAATGTAAACAATCAAATGAATGAATATAACAATATGAGAAAGTACAGTAGCAGTGTAATCAAAGGTGCAGATGTATAACCTCAGTTATATTATGTTATATTAATTGTTGAATGTATCTCAATGTAGCCTCCATCCATTTACAAAAAGGACGCTATTTTCCAATAAATAAAAAAAAATAAAAAAAATAGATCAAACCTCTATTACCCTCCAGAAATAAGACAGGTCTACAACTTTTCTGTGATTGTCACTCAGAAGACTTTTCACCCTGTGCTCTAACATTACAGTAGTTTCGGTAAAATCTGAGTTCTTTGTCAAGATGGATCAGCTATTGTTTGATTGTCTCTGATAAATATTTTCAGCTACAGTATATGGGCCACATACATACTATAGTGTATATCTGCAGTCCAGTCAATTAGTTACTAATTATATTTAAATAATTTACATTATATTTTCAATAATTAACCATTTGGTGACTTTTTCATTGATAGATAAAATAATTGATAGATGATACAATTACTCAAACTCAAACTATTCTGAAACATATTCTAGAAGAATGCACTCAGACCTCCACCAAGGCTCAACAATCTCCCCACTTTGCTGTTACTTTCACATGCAATATTCTACTAAGTAAATGACAGAAACAAGAGTTATATTTTCTCAACAAACATAGGCTATAAATCCTGTGGCACTTGAGGAAAGGTCAACCGGTTTCTCCCTCTAGGTCCCGTGTCGAACTTTACCCCCTTAACATATTGAATAAATAATATTATATTATTGTTCCCCCCATATTCTTTTTGTCTCTGTTATGAATAAGTTGAAAAAAGTAAAAATTATTGAATTTAATGCCGACTGCGCAGCCTTGTTTAAATTCGCTGTGTCCATGAAAACGACAATGAATGCAGCCATTAAAGTATGGTCTTAATTTCTAGTTATGTATGTATCTTAGCGTACACCCAATTCAAAGTTATAGCCGCATTTTCTTTCAAACTAATTTGGTCTTGGATGTTCGGATTTGGTAGATTTAAGGCTCTTTTGGGCAGCAGAGCTGTTTAGAAATGTAGCCGTGGTGTACAGGGTGTAGTATACTAAATTGTGCTAAATAACGTTAGCTTAATCACATCAACCATGTGGTAATGAAAACGTGTATGTGACGTTAGCGGCTCCACAGAGTCCATAGCCCAGCCTCATGTCAAGGAACAGGTGCAGCTCAGTTGAACGGCTGACTCGGAATACTACTGGCAGAGAAAAGCACTCATACCGCCGGTCCTAACAAACCATTGTAGCCTATTGCATATTCATCACACCTACTGAAGTCAGCGCAAGACAAATTAAAGCTGGAGAGAGAGAGAGAGAGAGAGAGAGAGAGAGAGAGAGAGAGAGAGAGAGAGAGAGAGAGAGAGAGAGAGAGAGAGAGAGAGAGAGAGAGAGAGAGAGAGAGAGAGAGAGAGAGAATAACATCTGAGGTGAGAGATGTTTTGTGTGTGTGTGTTGCATGTGTGTTTGTGTGTTCAACTTATTTCTGCCATGTCCAGGACCAGTTTAACCTAGAATTGCTAATCGTACAAACTCTTGTGGGTAAATAATTAATTGAAACCGACAATGTAGGCTACAGGTTGCGTCCTATTTTAGGTGAATTCATTAATTTCACATACCTACATCATTCTAATGCTTAATAATAATGAAATGCTTTCGTGTGTGTGTGTGTGTGTGTGTGCGTGCGTGCGTGCGTGCGTGCGTGTGTGTTGCATGCGTCCATGCGTAAGTATGTACAGTATGTGTTCCACTTTGTTCAAAGTCCCTCCCCTTCCACTAACCACCAATGGGACCCTATTTTGGAAAGAATATGTATGGTCAATGGAGAGTGACAAATGTTTTTTTTATTCCATTTGAGTTGTGCCATGAATTACACACATGACATTTGTTAATTTAATAAAATCACTGTAGCATTGTCCAGCACAGTTAATGTTAGCTTGCTAAATACAGTCAAATGGGTCTATTTAACTGCCATGCTAGTGGATAGCCACTTGGCTTCAGTCATACAGTACAGTATGCTTCTAATCTTGACCTACTGATAATAACATAAGTTATACCCCCCCCCCCCCCCCCCCCAACACACACACACACACAGTCACACACACACAGTCACACACACACGACTATTCATGTTGATGTTCTGTGAATTTGGTCTCCGTTTTGATTTTCTTTTCTTTTCAGTGTCTATACTTTGTATATATTCACTGCGGTTATTCACGTTAACCATGAGTCTATTGTCTACAGCTTAAAAAGGTGTTCAATAAAATGCGGCGATGATTAACACAATCTGCGCCAAAAACGAGTTAACTCGTTATTGCCCACCAATCGTTCAGCACCAGAAACGAGTTAAAACTCTTGACTTGACTTGACTTGAGTTAACTAGTTCTTGGGATTTCGCTGCAGCCTCTGGTATACCCTTCAGACCCTGTCTGAGCTGGCAGACGGTCAACACCGCCCTTGTTACGCACCCCAGTAAGGGGACGCAACACAAGGCCACAGACACATTAGGTGAGGGTGTAGTGACACAAAACCACAGAAACAATTTGCAAAATAATAGTATTTATTTTACAAAATCAAAACACAGCAACACAGAGAGCAAGGAGGACTTCCTAGTGGCACCAAATAAAATGCAAAAGGAAATGAAAACCCACCCTCCCCTTTACAGGCGCTGATGCCCAAAAGTACAGGTGGTGGTGCTCACTCTAAAGCTGGTGTCTTTAACATCAGGTCACTTACGTGATGCAAAATGTAGACCCAGGGTATCTTCCTGTCCTCAATGTCCGTGTGCGAAACAAAAGATTAATACACAAGAAATAATCACCATAGGCTGGGTGACACAAGGGAAACAAATATACAAAGGGTTAATACAGAAATGTACAACAAACTATAAAGAACACCAAAACACAATGAAGTGAACCAGAGCTTTCACCAGCTCTACCAAATGTATCTAAGAACCAGAGCTTTTACCTCTGAAGAGCCACTGCTCTATATACCTAAGAACCAGAGCTTTTACCAGCTTTACCAAATGTACCATGAAGAACCAGAGCTTTTACCTCTGAATAGCCACTGCTCTATATACCTAAGAACCAGAGCTTTTACCTCTAAAGAGCCACTGCTCTATACCAAACGACACACAGAGAATTATCACCAAAGACACAGAGACACCCACCACCAGAATGAGCCAAAAGAGCTAACTAACACTGCACAAAATGGGATATATAAAGGGAGAGTGGATGTTGATTGCAGATCAGCTTCAGCTGCCGTTGCACTGGGGTGAGTTGCTGATTGACCAGCTGGCTGCTGGTGCTGCAACTGGGAGACATCTGAGAATGGGAGACAAAAACAGAACAACCAAAACATGCCTATATACACACAACAGATAACATTGTGTGTTATACATATACATAAGGACACCGTCCGTACTGCCATGCGGAGCTATTGCATCCCATTGTAAATGGGCTGGTGTGTTTTAGGAGCCGATCTGAGCTGGGCGGGCGGGGTTTAAATACTCAGGCGAGCCAGGTCTATACAACGATGGCATCGAACAGTAACCCCGCCTGCCCGCCCATATGTAACGGTCGGTAATGTGGTACGGACCTCCACGCACAGTATTTGGAATGGCGATCAGATAATTGGATTATTTCTTTTGCATTACATCAGATACAACGTAAGAACACTGGGTCTCATTCCCGAATGAATTTACGACCAAAAATGTCCTCTTAGGCAGATTTCTGCCCATTTAAGACATATTAGGGCTGGGAGCGCGAGTCCCCAAATGTTCCTGAGATCAGATTTGAGCGTGGCTGAGAGCAGATTTAAGAGTGCTGAGGAGCACTCTTATGATTGATTGACTAATTGAAAATTTTATTAACTTGACAGACTGTGTTCTCATAGTGATTCCTTCATGTTAACGCTACAGGCCTCCTTGGAATTAATTACTAATTAATTATTAAATAAATATGACAATATTTGTACGATAAGAAATTACGCATTTGATGTCGGAAAAATAAATAATATGGATTCATCTGATCACAGGGCAGCTATTTTGGACAAATGTATAATTACTTTAATTACTCAGATATTCAAACACAATTATGCAATTATTGTGAAATAATTGAAAATAATAATTATTTAATGCCTTCTGTGGAATTTGTATTTCTTATTTGTTACACATCTGTTTTAATGATTAATTATATACATTTGAAAGAATGCAGGTCAACATGCAATGTATCCCATTGATTGGTATACAATGGGACAGACCTTTGTTTGATTGATTGATTGATTGATTGGAAACTTTATTAACAGATTGCAGAATGGGTACAGTACAGTACAGCTCAATTACATACAATTGTTAAAGGATAACTCCACTATTTTTGGAAATTAGCTTATTTAACATCTTCCCTGGAGTTAGACAAGAAGATGCATACCTTTTTTGTCTCTGTGCGTGCATTTTAGCTTTGGGAATAGACGCTCCGTTAGCATAGCTTAGCTTCATCACTGGAAGTGAGGCAGGACAGTAGCCTTACAGTGCCTTACAGTGTATTGCAAGGTCTGACATTGACCAATCTTGATATGCATGACCTTGGTGGGCTCTAGGTCAACTCCTGAAAAGGGGGTCAATGTCAGACCTTGCAATCAAAAGTTAGGGGCGCACTGAAATTATGGCAAGGGTTATTAGCCCCCTAACTTTTGATTGCAAAGTCTGACATTGACCCCCTTTTCAGGAGTTGACCTAGAGCCCACCAAGGTCATGCATATCAAGTTTGGTCAATGTCAGACTTTGCAATACACTGTAAGGCACTGTAAGGCTACTGTCCTGCCTCACTTCCAGTGATGAAGCTAAGCTATGCTAACAGAGCATCTATTCCCAAAGCTAAAATGCACGCACAGAGACAAAAAAGGTATGCATCTTCTAATTTCCCAAAATAGTGGAGTTATCCTTTAAGGGGATGCAGACCAGAGAAAGACTTTCGTCTTGTTTACATCAGGGTCCCCCATTTTCAATTCATCATAACATATATGACACACACGACATACAGATAGACAGTACTGCTACATCTATACATTTATGACATACCAGATTTGCAAATACAGTACTGTTTGTGATACAAAAAGAGTCCAGAAAAGAGAGTATATCTATTTGACGTAGAAACTGTTGAAGGAGGTTGGGTAGGAGGGGTGGGTGGGGGACACTGTACAAGCAAAACTGTACATTGGAATATTGACAAAACCATACTTGGTAATTTACTGTACATTGGAGGGGGTTGATATAGCTATAAACCTGCATTCCTTCGAATATATCATTAATCAATTAAACTTATATTGAAATACACTATATAGCCTATACACCAACACTGAAATGACAGTGGATAAATAAATAAATAAATAAATAAGAACTAAAGCTAATCGCATGGAAATAGCAAGTCTTGTGTGCGCCAGTATGGCCTACGTGTCTAATGAACAGTATAGGCTTAATATATTCTAGTTACTTGTTTCATTAGGATTTAGTAGATACTATATATGCTCTGCCTCTGCCCTACGTACAGTATAAGTACAGACTGTACTGTACCTATACTGTATGTAGCGCAGAGCATATACAGTAGTATCTACTAAATCCTAATGCAACAAGTCATTAATGGAATAATAAGCCTATACTGCGTTCATTCATTACACGTAGGCATTAATGGAATAATAAGCCTATACTGCGTTCATTCATTACACCGTAGGCATTAATGGAATAATAAGCCTATACTGCGTTCATTCATTATGCCGTAGGCTACAGTATACTGCGCACGCGCGCGCGCGCTCGTGTGTGTGTGTGTGTGCGCGCACACACGCTGCGGCAGGTGTACCACGAGCTGTATTATGATGACAATACATTAATCTAATCTCATTTCGATGGGTCGCAAGACTCGCAAAGCGCTTCCGCATCCATTTCCACACAGCTGCGTCATTACTTTGCCTTATAAGGAGCTCTGGAGGCGTTGTTTTGTATGCAAATGACCTGAACGGGAACGTGCTTTTGAGTTTAAGACAGAATCACATTCGCCAAGCAGATGTCAGATCATATCATTTGTGCGACCGTTTCAGCCACTTAAGACATATTACCAGCACGTTCGGGACTCAGAGTGAACTTGTCATTGATTCTGTCTCAGTGGTTCCAAGATAAGTCTTCCAAAGAACTCTTTGAAAAATTTAGGAGAATGAGACCCAATATATATAAATGTTATCGTTGATCTGATATTTATTTCTACCGCGATCACAGCTATCTGTGTGTAAGTGTATGTGCTTATTACCGTTGACTGCGGGGGGGGGGGGGGGGGGGGGCGAGCGCCCCGCTACGACGATCATTTCATGTACTGTATGCACGAGGAGATATGATAATGATAATCTAGCGTTGATTTCAGGATGATTAGATAATCAGCTGAAAAATTACATGATGACTGGATTACAGTAAAATGCCTTTTTCTCGTCTTTTTCCTGGAATTACTCAAAAGCACCCAAACCATACTCTATTCAAAACGGTATAAAACGGAAATATACAGATGAAAAAACAATCTGTTTTGGGCATGTTGACTGGAAGCAACTCACTGACAGTCGACTGCGTTATTAGACACATAGATATAATATAAGATATATTTTAAGCACTCGCAAATGTCGCAGTCTAAAACTATATCCATTGAATAAAGACCTGGCAATGAAGGGGGATCAGCGCCCCCTGCTGCTGGCGGTCAATGTGTAATGGATTTTGTGTTAATGTAGGAGCAGTTGAAACATATACCAGTCAAATTTGACCGGGAACATCAAATTAAGGGGGGAGAAATGAACATGACAGGCGGGTTAAGTTAGCAATTAGCTAATGGTAGCTCATTGTTATTATTATGGTAGCTCATAAGCATGTGTTAAAAGCATCCCGACGGTTGCTTGGTTTTCGTCGGACCGCAAGGCCCTATGGGAGCATGTAGGAGGAACTTCGTCTCTCTATAGTCCAGGACCAGTTTAGCATAGAATAACTAACTTTACAAACTCTTGTGGGTGAATAAGTAATCAAACCCTGATTTTGTTCTGGGATCCAATGTCAAACCTCTTGAAACTGGAATGGTTGAGTCTAGAGTAGCGACGCTGAACCGCCATTTAGATTGCACCACCGATTATCTGACTGGAGCGAATTAGCCCACAGCCAGTCCTACTGCAAATAAACAAGAAACACCCTCCCTAACCCCTGTTAATCATTATTGTTTTTGTGTTGGTTTACAATTATTATTAATCTTCTGAAATGTTTGCACAAATTCCAGTGAGATGGAGATATGACATTTTGCTCAGCTGATAGAATTGTGCAACATGGAATATCATACTCCTATGCTACAACTTTACCATTGGGACAACCCATGACCACTATATTGTTTGGTCGCCATTTCTACATTTATGAAAACTTGTTTTGTCAGATAGGCTTTTAAAATGTTTCAATCAACACCTAATTTATTACAGAGCCTCAAGGAAACAACATACATAAATAGCCCAGAGATTGGCTCAATCAGAAAAACGGTATCGCCACAGTTAACCGACAAAATAGTAAGCGTGCCTCTTCACAAAATGTACCATAAGTCATCAATATTTTATATAATCGTCATGGTAGATATGTTGGGTAAAAGGGTCTGATCATAACTAACTCAATTATTATATATTTTTTTAATAGGTCCATAGGGGGCGCAATAGTAATAATAATAATAATAATAGATTTCATTTGTAATGCGCTTTACAGTTGCGGGGCAACTCTCAGAGCGCTACAGTTAAGGGACTTAAAAGCTAGCGAGAATAAAGGAAAGAAAGAATATAAAAATAGGCAAGACTAAAACATAAAATAGCAGAGAAACATAGAATAATAAAACTGATAAAATAAATTGGTAAAAGAACATAAAATGTGTGGAGCAAAAAAAAATTGATAAAAGGTCAACAGAAGGCTCTACTAAAAAGGTGGGTACCAAAACATTTGTACTAAAACAGCTTTCCTATGCATTCAAAAGTACAACACTTTGCACAAAGGTCCGGTCCGAATATGGGGTCAATAGTCCTGATGGTGGCGCTATAGCAGCAGCTTAAAGTTTAAATCTTTGAAAATGAATACAAAACAATAGTATGTGCCAGAGGTCTGTTGTAGTTGTCTGAGGTTGTCCACCAAAAGAGATGAAACATTCATACACTCGTACCTTTGGTAAATTATGAAGCCCATCACTGCAAAACTAATTAAACTGACCCTATGAATCCTACAAATGTTGTCCAAATTACACAACAAACCCTACAGAGCATTGGCAAACGTTCATATTCAGAAAGTGTAAATGGGTTTTCATTCCACAGTGCATGAAAATATGTATTCTTTTCTACTGAGATTACTGTAGGCTTTGAGTTGCATGCTCATTCTCAAACCACTGACCGCGAGTGACAGGTGTGAACAAGGCCACTGGTCCGGAACAAGGCCACTGGAGGCCGGACACTGTACCAGGGGAAGATGGCAGAAATGGCATCAGAGGAAGAGTTGTATGGAGGATCTGGCACTGCGGGGGTGGCTGGGGGGAATCCATAATATCCATCATGAATATTGAATTACCAAGATATTTAATCTAAAATGCATGAAAGTTATGATGAAATAAATATCTAGTGACTGTTATAAGCCTCTGATTAAGGACACGTGATTGAAATGAAGCAAGGAGAATCTGACTTAATAGCTTATCCAATAGCCAGCATTCACATCCAATTAACTGACAACTGATAATTTTCCCAGTGAGCAGATTTGTCCTCAAAAACAAACGTGGAAAAACTAAAAGGTATAAAATGTAATATATGCAGCCAACAACCTAGACAATGTCTAATGTTTATTAGAAACGACTAAAATATGTTTAACATTTTGGGAATTACATGCAAGTGATCAATAATGATCTGTTCAACTTGTTAGATGGATTTGTTCATTTTATATATACCCCCCCCCCCCCCCCCCCCCAAAAAGAAAATAATTAAGCTTACATCCAGGGCTTGACGTTAACTTTTTTCCAAAGTCACTAGCCACTCAGCATTTTCACTAGCAAAAAATCCCTGCACTCGCGCCCCCACCCAAAAAGTAATAAATATAGGTAATTTCTTCTTCACTAACCCCTGCTGGGGGCAGTATCATTTTTTTTTTTTTTTTTTTTAATCTTTTTCCCCCTCCTTTTTCCTCCGATTTTCTCCCATCCCAATGTTAGTCGTTATGCCAATTCCCAATCCCCTTCCTGGTCGCTGCGCACTTACCCCCCACTGTACAGTCGGTCTGGGAGAGTGGAGGCCATAGATATATATATATATATCTATGGTGGAGGCTATCACGTGCTTCCTCCGACACACGTCTAGCCAATCAACCGCTTCTTTTCACCTGGCAGCGCGGACTCTCACTCAGAGGGTGTAACGTGTGGAAGGATCACACTACCCCCCTTAGATCCTATCCGCGCTGAGCAGGCGCCCCGACCGAACTGTAGGAGTCGCTGTTTACAACGACCCGGACCCACCCCGCCAGCTTTCCCACCCTCTAATACTGCCAATTGTATTAGTGTGAACGGCCAGCCAAGCTGGTGACAGTGAGCTGTGAGCTGGATTGGAACAGGCGAATCCAGCGTCTCCGGCGTTTGGTGACGAACGCAATCTCCGCTACGCCACCTGACCGCCCTGGGGACAGTATCATTGTAATCATACTGCTACACGCCAACTGTACAACTGTGCTTCTGACTGTTGACTCCATTGTTTACTACTGCCTGCGACCAGTGACTCAGCCGCAAAAGGAGCTCCAGTTGGGGCAACGGCTGACTGGGACAAGATGGAGGGTGTAGATGTGGAAGAGTTGTGTTGAACTTAGCATTTACATTGTTGCTCCAAACGCTGTGAACATTATCATTGACACACCTATGCCTTGGCTGTGTTGAACCTAGCAATTATATTATTGCTCCAAACGCTGTGAACATTATCATTGACACACCTATGCAGGGCTTGACGTTAACTTTTTGGCTCGGCTAGTGGTTTTCCAAAGTCACTAGCCACTCATAATTTTCACTAGCCCTGGGCAGGTGTCAACGTCAAGCCCTGCTTACATCAAATTAGATCAAAATGATCTTTCTTGGTTCTCAGATGAAAATTGAATTATCTGGATGTACAAATTAGTAATTGATCCATTCCTTACATTACTCATCCCAGGACACTTCCTCTAGCAACTCTTACCATACACAGTAGAACCATGTTGAATAATCTATCGCCCCACACAGGACGCTCTTTAGCCAGAGGGTGCCTGTAGGTTGCCATTGGAATGATTAAACTGGCATCTCTCATATTCCAGATGTTTCTTTGAGGTAGACCAACACTCTCAAAGAGCACCTATGGAGACTGCAATTCGAAACTGGCCCCTGTAAATGTCCTAATCCAACCCCCTCCAATGTACAGTAAATGTCCTAGCCCAGTAATACACGAGACCCTCTTCTTGGGACCAAGTAAGGTTTCATCGATAATCCAATGTACAGTTAGCCCCACCCCACCCACCTCCAATGTACAGTCCCCCCCCCACCTACCCACCACCCCCACCTCCTACAATGTAGTTTCTTCGTCAAATGTATATAGGCCTACTCTCTTTTTTTTCCTTTTCTTTTTTTTTACTCTTTTTGTATCACAAACAGTACTGTATTTGTAAATCTGGTATGTCATAAATGTATAGATGTAGCAGTAGCCTACTAGATCTGTATTGTATGACATGTTATGATGAATTGAAAATGGGGGACCCTGATGTAAACAAGACGAAAGTCTTTCTCTGGTCTGCATGACTGCATCCCCTTAACAATTGTGTGTATTGAGCTGTAGGCTACTGTATTGTACCCATTCTGCAATCTGTTAATACAATTTTCAATAAATCAATCAATCAATCAATCCAGAAGGCACAACAATAAATCCCAGCATCCCGGGAACCGCCCCCTGCTCTGATCAGACACTCAACACTTGACTACTCCACCACAAGCCTCCCTCTCAACAGAAGCAGCGAAATCAAAAACACCATCAAATGAACATCAAAACAAATAACTTGGCACAACAACAAACATTTTCGACTTTGAAGTTACAGTAATGTCAAGATTATCGACGCAAGCAAACCGGGCCCTGTGATGTCATATTGAATTTAGCTGCTCCTTTTAATTTAGAGAGTGGAATGATTGCTTGTTGTCTGCCGATTGCACAAGCATTTCGGGGATTGCTACTTCTAATTATAAGTGTCTCAAAGTTAGACAGAGTTGAACATGAGCATTTTTCAGTGCTCTGATGTGGTTATTGCATGATGCTGTTGGTCTTTGATGTTCAGGCACAGTCGTGCCATCGCTTTTATATGAGCCTTTGAAGTAGGCCTAGTTGTGATCCGCTGTGCTTTTGCTTTGAAGGTGCCCGCTGTGGTCACAGTATGATACTGCAAGCGTTATGTAGAGCAATCGCGTTGATAATTTTGTTTAGCTATTCCATTTGATGTCTCTGTAAATGTATCAAACATTTCTGGATGTGTCCAGGTCGGTTACAGTTATAATATGTCTTTTTTGTCTCTTTTCCAGTCTCCTCAATTGTGTGATTCGAGTGGTGAAATTTAATAATTGGACGTTATTCGCCCCCCAAAGGAAACATTTATCTGTTTATCTGACTGTGAGGTGGTGATTCGTTAATGGCCAGGATGTACTGCAGTTACTGTGTTGGTCGAATGCACTCAGAGCAGTTATAGTGGATGGATATAATTATGAATTGACCACTGATGATAACCACTAGAGGGAAGCAGAGAGCCTTTCAGGAGACAATGTAAAGAACCCTTTATTTAGGGAAAAGCATCATTCACTTGGTATTTGGAACCTTTTCAGTACTTGTGTGGTTCAAAACACTCTTAAGTATATGTTATTGTCCAAACAAATGTGGGTTCAAACAGGATTTTAATCAATACATCTGTAAAGAACAATAGCACACAGGAGCAGATCGTTTTCATAATGGTGGGAGTAGTAGAGGTTTGTTATCTATGAGAAAAGCATGATGGAAATGTTGATAGACATTTTATTTTCTGTTTGATTTTGGCATGGTTGCCAATATAATCTATATGTATATACATTTTAAAATCTCAATCGATAGTTAAATAATGTGAAAATAACATCAACAAAAACGAACTATTCTTTGTGCCGTCTTAGGGCCAGCTTTAGTTTGTCATGAAAAGAGAAATCACTATTACATCAAGTGATTGTTTCCAACTGTGCTCCATCATCAGATAAAATGTTCTCAGCTTTGATCATGTAATTGTTACAGTAATTACATGAGTGAGAGAAAGCCATTCTCATATCTCAAAATGTAATTAAAAGTCGAGTTAAAAACTGTTCACACAGAAGTTTATAGCAAAAAATCCCAGGCTTTTGATATTGTTTGAGGAGATCCGAGATTGAGATTTATTTTTAGGGAACTGCCTAAAATGCAGTTTTGTTGCACCACAGTTGAAACAATTGAACCCAGAAGAGCTCTAAACAGCTGACTTCAAAAGAATGCAGGATTTGTTGTCCCTGGCTTTATAGTCAAGATTACGTATTTTGAATAATTTTATGAAACTGAAGGTGTCATGTCATGCGGATCAATTTGAAAGGAATTTGTAAAACAGGCAGGGTGTTGCTTTCCCCTAAGGGACCCTCTAAGAGTCTAAGACCATCCCTGACACTTTGAAACCCATTTTCTGTCAACAAAGTGAAACTTCGTTTCACTTCTGAAAACAAGTGACACGGAAATCGGGTTTAAAAAAAAAAAAAAAAAATGTAATCCATGAGTGCATTAAACATTCAAACACAAGCCAGTTATGATAATACCTACTGAGAACATGTATGGGATCTATATTTGGATACACAGTAGCCTTGTTTTTGTGAGATGGGTTCATAAAATATTTGTGTTGATGAAATATTAATTGAACAGGAAGCCAGGTCAGAGGGCATTATGCCCGGTAAACATGAAATTTAGTGGAAACAATAGTTCACTGCATGTTATGGATACATGGCACTGCATCACTTTTCACATCTACACGTTTTTCTTCATTATTTCTCATACTTTGTGAAGAAACTGCAAATTGTAACTTTCGGCAACTTTCAGTTCACCGCATGTATCGACATGAAAAAGTAAAGCAAAGAAAAGGAAAATCAAAATCAGTTTAGATTTTATTTGTAATGTAAAAACACAACATAAATTACTGTTAATATGACTAGTACGGACAGTTATTCAGTTTCGTAAAAAATAAAACAACAACAACAACATAAAACTCTTGCATAATTTACAAAAAAAAAACATGGTGTCCCTGTGCTATCAAGACAAGACACATCTGCCCCCCAAACAATGCAGTACGTTTGTACAGTACCTTCACCGTCCTTTGAACCAAGACATAAATTGGGTATATTTATTAAACATGTTACATTGTGTGTGTGTCCCCCCCCCCCATTTAAAAAGCAACTCCAGAGGAATAGACCTCTCACACGGTCAAGTTCAGTAAGTCGAGCGCCTTCTCCTTTCCCTTTGTCACTTTGTCCTTGCTGCATGTGGCTGTTAATGGGGGGAAAAAGCGTTTCAACCAAAGGATTTGATGTTTTGTTAACATTCCAATTTTTAAAAGCCAAATTTCTAAACACTAAATGACCGGATGTTCCAGAGAATGCACTGGTGGCGTCAGGTGACCTGATCTGTAATGCTAAGCTAGTAATTCTTCTTCTTTTTTTTCAAATTCAAAATCCCCTGCCTTATCAGAGAGAGACATGTATATTAGAAGGCTTTGTTCACGGGACACAGCTGCATGAACCACAGAAAAAGCGAGGAGCAATCTAATAATAGTCCATTCATTTTCCTATAGCTGCAGGGAGCAGCCGGGGAAATACGTCCCCGTGAGAGGTCTATACAGGTCTATAAGACACGTTAATGTTTTACAGTGCTAATTCTGATATACATAGTGGTTGGTTGGTGAGAGTAACCCTAAAATCAGAGGTCTTTGATTTAAAAACAAACATTTGCTAATAGACACTGCCTGCTCAATGAGTCTGACCTCACAAGCGTTGTACATCATATTCTTTCCAGAGAAGTGCAGATATGCATAATGTAAACATTTCCTTGTCCCTTTAAATACACTCCTTTGGACATATTCTCTTCCCCAAATCAAGAAACAAATAAAAAACAATAAAAAAAAACAAATTAAATTAAAACACTGAAATAGTTCACTAGTTCCCAAAACACCAATGTCCCTCTGCTCCAGCGTGAGTCAAATACGCAAGACAACACAACCATCGCAGGCCTCATCCCCAACAATGATGAAAGTCCGCATTGAGGCGGCGCAAGCTGTCGCTTGGCGCGCAAACAATGACCTCCTGCTTTATGCAGCCAGAACCCAGGAAGTCATTATTGACTCCCGGTGCATCATGTCGAATCCCAAAATACCCATACAAATAAATGGAGACCCCATCACCGCCACAGACGCTCCTCTATTCCTCTGAACATACATTAGCAACAACCTGAAGTGGAAAACTACTGAGCACATCGTTGCAAAAGCTCAACAACGACTTTACTTCCTTTAGGCAGCTTAAAAAATACCGGATCAAGAATCAACTTCTCGTTCTGTTCTACTCAGCCATCATCGAGTCGTCACATCATCTATTATTATAGTATGGTACGGCAGCACGGACATTCAAACGTGGAAAAAAAAGTACAGCGGATTGTCAACAAGGCATCCAGAATCATAGGCGACCCCACTCCCCTCAGTTCAATCTCTACATACAACTCTAAAGCAAGCAGAGGGGATCACCTACGACCCCTCACATCCTGCTCATCATCACCCCCGACCCCTCGCATCCTGCTCATCATCACCTCTTCCAGCTCCTGCCCTCAGGGAGGCGCTACAGGTCATCGTCCACCAGGACTAAACTCTTCACAAGCAGCTTTTTTCCCCTTAGCTATCAGGACTCCTCCCCCTAGCCCCCTCCTCACATACTACTGACATGCATCACCATGCACCTACTGTATGTGGTTGTGTGTACTATGTTTTCCTGATGATATGTTGACTGTAATCCCTGTATTGTGTTGCGATAATTATGTGGATTGTCTGCTGTTGTCCATGTATGTATTTGTGCTGCGGCTGTAGAACACACTGTACTGAATACAAACTCCACTCGGTCTGTGGCTAATAGACACTCTATTTATCTGACCAGGAGTCCATAATCCAAAGGTATTGTGCTACAGAGGAAGTGACCTGTAATTGCCATGTTAAGGCTTGATGTAATTACTTTGTTTACTCTGTAGTCTTTTGGTCACAATGCACAGCATCGTTTTTGACCCTGCGCTTCTTTTTTTTTAGTAGTTTTTCTTTATTATATTTTTTAAACAAAAACACACAAACACACCTGTGTACAGTACATACTGTAGCCGATTCTATTCATTGATGATGGTTGGTCTTCATTTATCCCACTAGTGGTTTTTCTTCTCGACTAAAACTGGCCACTCAAAGGTCTCTTTGGCAGAAAATGTACCTCAATTTGTTACCTCTTCCCGATTTCACTTTGCCGAAGAAAATGAATGTTATTTGCGCTGTCTGCAAACTCCGGGTACTGCTCGATGGAGAGCACGTAGTACCCGTCGTACCCCAACACCTTCCCGCTGCTCAGGAGCTGTCTCTTCTCCCCCTCTGTCCACGGGCGGATCCCCTCCTCCCCGTCTCGCACCCGCTGCTGTTCCCTCGCCCAGGCGCTCGCCAGCGCCCTCTGGCGGGCGAGCTCCACCACGCGCGCCTTCTCCTCGTCCACGGTGGAGCCGTAGCGCACGTGCAGCGCCAGGGCGCCGCGCCGGATCTCCACATCAGCGAAGCGGCGGGTCCGGCTGTCCATGACCGTGGTGGACTGGGAGACGGTCACGTTCACGCCGTTCTCCAACGTCTTGTGGCCGCTGGTGAGGTGCAACGCGGCGAGGTCGCCGTCGGGGAGACCCGGCTTGACGAAGTAGTGCGTGTCCCGGCCCTCGATGGTGAAGTGGAGGTCCTCCAGGTAGAACGCGTTGTTGAGGACGGTCGCCACCTTGATGCAGTCCTCGTTGGCCACGTTGAACGTGTGGGTGTGGACGCTGCCCTTGTAGATGGCGAACATGACCGCCCTGCCGATGGGGGACACGGCCGCCGAGAACCAGAGCCAGGACTTCTCCCCCCTGCGACCCCGGCTGAGATGGACCTCTGGCAGCCGCTCGAACGACAGGAGAGAGTGCGCCTGTCTGGGCACTTCCTGCTGGACCCCAGAGATCGACTGTGGAGAGAGAGAGAGAGAATGCAATGAGACGTTAACGCATTGGACATGGCAGGACTTGACTCTGCAGTCCATTTAGGAGCAGAGGCTGCTCTGCTTCAAAGACTTTTTCATCTCCTTGCCAGATAATGGTGTTTTCAGACTGTGTTCTCAAGCCAAAAGTAGATACACACCCCCCTTGACAATTTTGGGACAACACTTCCCATGTCAAGGCCTCACTTGTGAAATAATATTTAGAGGCAAAGCACAGACAGCTTTGTAACAATATAATAAACAGTTACTATTGATTGTTTTGCCAATAACCATGGAAAACAATTGAATGTGGTATTTTACAGTGTTAACATGTGTTCAGAGAATAAGAGAGGCTACGAGAAGGACAAGAAGACTTATGCAAATATAGCCCAATTAAACTGTATAAGCTATGGGATATAAATGGCTACTCCAAAATGCTGACTTAACAATCAACATCACAGAGGAATTGTTATTTTTGTGCTCAAATGTGTTTTATTTGCTGGTTAGAGGGGAGCAGAGTTATTAAACCTCTCCCCAGTTTTGCTATTCAATCAATTTCATGTTCAATGTACATGGAGGGACAAAGGAAACAAACCAGAAACTAACCGGCAGATCATCCCAAAGCTGACTCTTCTGAAGTTCATAGGATGGGACATTTAGGTCAAAGTTTGGGACTGGGAAGCCAGGGATGGTGTTGTGAAGATGAAAGCCGAAGGTCACTAGCCAGCTGTTCACATCTGAGAGAGAAGGAAGACATGGAAGTTAAACAATTCAAGTTGCTTATTGTGTAATTAAGTTCATTCATTGATTGTTATTAGGGATGTCCGATATTATCGGCCTACCGATATTATCGGCCGATATTGGCATTAAAATGTAATATCGGAAAAAAAAATATATATATATATATATATATATATTTCTTTTATACTGTTGTGTTAATTCCACAACAAGAGATATGTAATGTTAATTACCTGAAATTATTCAGTTTTTTTGGGGGGAAACCCCGCATATATCGGTATCGGTTGATATCGGTATCGGAAATTAAGAGTTGGACAATATCGGTATAGGTAAAAAAGCCAATATCGAACATCCCTAATTGTTATCTTTACTTGTCTTATTGTTATGATTTTATATGCCTTTTTTGCTACTCGACCTGACTGTAAATGAGGGAAACCTCAGTTGCCTTTCGTGTCCAAATAAAGTGTTTAAATATTTAAAGTGTTTTAGTGCACCCGCAGCTAGATGTGACTGATGGGTCAATTGGAGTAGTTAGATGTGACCGGTGGGCCAATCAGCGCAACTACTGTAGATGTGACAGATGGGCCAATCAGTGTAGCCTGTGTGTATTATGTGTTATTTCAGAGGAAGCAGACTGGTTAAATCTGAAATGGCTCGATTCTGTTGATATCCCAGGGGATAGACATCAAAGGGCTTTAGTCATCATTTTCAACAACAACAGCTCTAACATACATTCTGTAAAAAGTGCTATGCGATTGAAAAACTAGATTTTCACTGTACTGCATGTTAAAAGGAGATGGAATTCAGTGCTTCACACATCTAGGGTGCATTTCCAGCAGCCATGTGTCATCCCAAATATGCAAGAATAAATACAGACTACACAGAATGTGTCTGTATCTAAGCAACTCTCAAGCAGGGAATTGGGAATCAGATAGCATTACTAATGTTCAAAACAAATTCATTCATATATTAGGCCTTAGAAATAAAATGCAGATACTACTTTGAACAATAAACAATCAAATTCCAAGAGTAGTGATGAAGATACATTCAGTAATTAACACAAACAATGCACGTTTATCTGGATGAATGACATTTCTTACCCAAGACGTACTCTCTCAGCTCGTGTACTTTGCTGATCGGGTTGTTGTTCCTAAACATGTAGAGATTAAACGGGGCTGGTTCTTTGCTGATTCTCTTCCAAGTGGAAATGTCCGGCACCGTCCACCTGCCGGGCATTATGTCATAGTCCCTCTCCCCAAAATGCAACAGCTTAGTCAGGGGATCGTAGAGTCCTCCGTGGAAGCCGAGCACGAGCTGAAACTCCGGGTTGGAGTCGAAGTAGACCTCCCCGTAGGCGGTGTACTGGACCTGCTTGACCAGGAGGCCGTTGCTGGTGAAGATGGCCAGCGGGGTGCCGGTGTTATCGCACGCTATGTAGTACTCCTCCCCGCTGCTGATCTCCATCGCGAACAGGTGGCCCTGGAGGTCATAGTAGAGGGACGTGATCTCCGAGCTGGAGTGATTGTATATGTGCGTGATCCTGCTGGGGTAGCTCAGGTCGGCATAGAAGTACTGCAGGTGTTGGCCCAGACTGGTCTTGCTGGACACTCTGCGGCCGAGCCCATCGTAGCGATACTGGATAGTCCAACCGTTGCCCTTGCTGTAGACGCGCACCAGGAGCCCCTTGGAGTTGTATTCGAAGATCTCCGAGCCCCTCTGGCGGAGGAAGCCGTCTTCGTCCATGCGGTACTGGATGTCTCCCAGGCGGGTGAGGCGGTCCCTTAAGTCATAGCGCAGAGGTAGAAGCCGGGCGCTGTTCCCTGGATTGAGCAGGTGGAGGTTCCCGTTCAGGTCGTAGGTGTAGCGCCATGTGACCTTGTCGTTCAGGTAGACCGTCTGCAGCTGACCGTCCACGTCGTACTCGTAACCGTACTTGGTGGTGTTGGCGAAAGGGCCAATCTTGATCTCCCGCTTGGTGACCCGTCCCGCGTCGTCGTACTGGAAGGTGATCCAGTACATGAGCGAGCGGAAGATCTCGTACTGGATCTCCTTGATGCGCCCGTGCGCATCAAAGTGCTTGGTGTAGGTCATGACCGCGGTGGATATGATCTGGTTTATGTCGTAGTAGATGACTCCGAACTTCCCAAACTGCTCGATTTTCCCGGAGATGTCGTCGAACTGGTAAAGGTCAATGGGCAGCGGGGTCTCGTTTATGACACCTTGCACGCTGGTGACACGCAAGCTGCTGTCGTACGTGTAATCGAAGCGCGCGTTGACCATGCCGTCTTCACTGAAGCGGAAGATCTGCCTGTCCACCAGGGGGCCAATTTGCCGGTAGCGGATGGAGCAGATGAAGCCTTCGCTCTGCAGGTTGACCGTCTTCAGCACGCCCGCCGTCTCGTCGTAGGTGAAGCTGACCCTCGTGCTGTCGTACAGGATCTCGGCCAGTTTGTTCTGACGACGGTATTTGTACAGTATCCGCCGGCCCGTGCCCAAGTGGGACACGCGCAGCAAAAGGCCATCTTCGCTGTAGTCCACGGCCACTGAGGCGTTGCTCTCGGGCGGGTGGTAAAGGTTCCGGTAGTAGCCCACCGAGCGGATGGTCTGCATGGTGTAACGAGCCACGCTTGGCATGGTGACAGCCGATAGCCGGTCCAGCGAGTCAAAGTCGAAGATGTACTGGCGCTGGCTATGGAGCAGAAGTACCATGGACTAGAGGGGGGAGGAAAGAAGAAGAAAATGGCAGTATTACTAAGGGTTTCCTGGAGTTGAGATTTTGTGATGTTAACCCTTTCACCACCACACTACAAAGGGTTACCACTTTCACTACCACACTACAGAAGGTTATCCTTTGACTACCACACTACATTTCATCTGAGGACAATTGTATAATTACAATGAACACATTCCTTTCACTACCACACTATAGAAGGTTAACCCTTTGTAGTGTGGTAGTGAAAGGGTTAACCGTCTGTAGTGTGGTAGTGAAAGGTTAACCTTCTGTAGTGTGGTAGTGAAAGCGTTAACCCTTTGTAGTGTGGTAGTGAAAGGGTTAACCGTCTGTAGTGTGGTAGTGAAAGGTTAACCTTCTGTAGTGTGGTAGTGAAAGCGTTAACCCTTTGTAGTGTGGTAGTGAAAGGGTTAACCTTCTGTAGTGTGGTAGTGAAAGGGTTAACATTATGGTAGTGAAAGGGTTTTCTTCAGATGAAATGGCAGGTATGGGAATAGCTTTTGAAAGTGTACAGTACAACATTCTTGCTGAAATAGACAATAAATTATGCCTGGAATTATGCCCTATTTATATTAGGGCATGCATGTATAATACACATTGAAGTTTCATGACTGCTAATAATTCAGTGAATTAACTCTGCTGGCTCACAGAATGGCCTTCAGGGTATGATCAAAATGATCAAGGGTATATTATTTAAAATTGATACTAATATATGATAATTCAAACCAACAACTGGATTTGACAAACAATAAAAGTTTATTTTAATTCCTAAACCCCTTCCAGACTTGTTTAATTAATTTATACACACTTTGGATTAAAAATAGGGCTCCCTGACATACGCCACCCTTCTTGTGAAAATGTCATGCTCAGTCATCTGTTGTCACCGCGAAGTCACAGTGAAGCCACCGCAGCTCCCAAAGCTCTCAGGTCTGTTCAGTGTTACAGCGCAGAGCCGACCTGCCCTCGGCCACGCAATGAAAGGGAAGATGCCAGGACCGGGTGAGGGAAATGTCAACGTAATGTTACAGCTGAGCATCTCAGGTGTAATCTCACCTCCACTCTTCAAAATAACTTCAAAGAAAATGTGTGAGAGGGAGAGGGAGAGAGAGAGACATACAGAGAGAGGGAGGGAGGAAGGGAGAGAAAGAGAGAGAGAGAGAGAGAGAGAGGGAAAGAGAGAGAGAGAGACAGACAGAGAGAGGGAGGGAGGAATGGGGAGAAAGAGGGGGAGAGAGAGAGGGAAAGAGAGAGGGAGATGCTGGTGTCTGGGTGAATGTCGGTGTGGAAGAAAGTGGTTTCAGTGATCTGTTCTGAATAACAAGTCCAGCCAAACAAGTGAAAAGGTCATGATGTCATACTGTACTGAAGTGAACTGTACACTTTGTTCTCTGTGGGCTATTTAGCTGCAGGGCACTGATACTGTACACTGACCCCTCCCCTTTGAATCACAGTCATTAACCTCACCTTTTCCAAGTATGTGTAACTCCATGTCTTTCCATCAGCAAACACTTTGGATACGAGGCGCCCTTGACCGTCATACTCCACCCTCTCTGTGGTAGGGCCCCTCTGCAGGGCACTGATCTGCCCCGTGCTGCTGCGGCTGACGTTAATGGGCAGCAGCTTACTGCTGGGCACCCAGAGCACGGGGTGGCCGGCGGTGTCATAGATTATCTTTAAGAGGAACTTCCTGTGGTCGTCGTAAATCTTCTCCGTCCTCAACGTGCGGTCGTAATCGACGGAGAGTATGTTCCGGCCGTTCACCTGTTGGAAGGGTTTGTTTTGGGTTAGAGCCAGACAAAACAAAAAACAGACAACGTGGGATTGTTCGGCCGCCATTGGTGGGTTCGTGTGAATTCATAATTATTTTCTGTCTGGTTGCCTTTTTAACCCCTGCAAGACCCACAGTTGCAAATGTGTAACATTTGTATTTTATTAAAAAAAAATAAAAGGGAATAAATCATTGGCTTTCCTGTTTTTTCACCTAAACATCATCATCAACATCATCATTCCAATGTACAGTGCCCCCCCCCCCCCACCTCCAATGTACAGCCCCACCCCACCTACCCAACCTCCCCAATGCACAGTTTCTATGTCAAATGTATATACTCTTCTTCTGGATTTTTTTAGTATCACAAACAGTACTGTATTTGAAAATCTGGTATGTCATAAATGTATAGATGTAGCAGTACTGTCTATCTGTATGTCATGTGTGTCATATGATGAATTGAAAATGGGGGACCCTGATGGAAACAAGACGAAAGTCTTTCTCAGGTCTGCATCCTCTTAACAATTGTATGTATTGAGCTGTACTGTACTGTACCCATTCTGCAATCTGTTAATAAACTTTTCAATCAATCAATCAATCAATTGGATCCTATTGTTTAGTCTTGCAATGCCATTGACCAGGCTATTTGCATATAAGTACCCCCCACAGAGGCAGGAAACTTCACAACTTCAAAATCCTTGAAGGAAGAACAACTTTATTTTTCACTGGATGGGATTCCTCACAAAAAAGTAAGTAAAATACCTTTAATATTTTTTTTGGGTGATCATTAGAATGTCTTGAACATGTATATATGTGAAAGATACCCCCCAAATGTAAATGAGAGCATGCTTTATACTGGTTGTTTTTATACAACAGTGGGACAGTGTGGTAGCAAATACCAATGGCACCTGTTCACCTGGCTAAGTGGAGTCTTATAGTTTTCACAATACATTTATACAGTTAAAATGTATTTTCCCCACATTGCATTACTAAATATATCATATATCAAATATAGCATCTGAAAGGTTGAAACTAATAATTTGCAAGTAGAAATATATACGGGTCTTGCAGGGTTAAAACGGCAGTCAGTGTGATTGGTGCTCAGTGGTCACTGCACGAGATTAACAGCCCCTTCAAGGGCTTCATTAAACGGAGAGACAATCTGGCAATTGCTCAGGTACGCTTAAATCACACACCTCTAAATTTAGTGGAGACGAAAATTGCTGTGAGCTAAAGTAACTACCCAAGTTAAGTTCATAAAGTAAAGTGTAAATCTCACGTGTCAGATTCTGAAGAGTAATAAGAGGATGTGAACTACTGTAATATACAGTGTGGGGGATATTGCTATGCCCCTTTATCTGGCAGCTTGAATGTTTGTGTAATCCATAAAATCCTAATGAAAGGCAGAGAGGCGCCACATTAAAGTTTTGTACTTAAAGCTAGCTAAATCAAAAGGAAATGTAATTTTTTCCATTCCTTCTCAGCCCCAGGCTATTGATCTTCATCCATTATTGTAGAACAGAAAAAAAGGAAATAAAATAAAACTCACCCTTAGTTTGCGGCCAAACACGATCACCTTCCCCCTAGCTTGCTCCTTGCGGAAGCGCCACTCCACCAGGTTCTGTCCGCCATCCCCAGGCAGGCTCATGTTCCGTCTCGCCACAGTCGGGTTGGCAGCACCTGCCAGGATGTGGGGCTCTGTCTGGTAGTGGGTGTCCATTCCGTTGGCATATGTAATCCTCAGAGAGTTGTCGAAGCCCACTTGATAGCTGCTTCTACATTGGTCTGGGGAGTGAGAAGTGAGTGAACACGGTTAAAAGTTCTGAGTGGGATCATTATCTCCATCACTTTAGTGTTATGGTCAAAAAAATTCAAATGAAAGTAAAAATTGGATTATTCTGTAGAGAAAAATCACGCTTTAACACGGCCAGTCGGAAGACCATTGTACAGTCAACAATTATGTCTGCATTTGATTAAGGTGACATCCTCTATGCATGCCTCTCCCTCCACCAACCTCCAACACCTCGATGCTATGTATCATAGCATTTTTATCCACATTATGTTTGTATGAAAAAGTGGGATATGCATTGCATTTTATTTATCTATCAAGCTCTGCTTATGAAACTCCCCTACTATCTCTGCTCTTTGATTGCTTTTAAATACAATTCTTAGTGGATCGTGGTAAATTCAGGGGTGTCACAGTGTCAGACAAAGAAGTGCATATCTCGGCTTCTGAACAGGCTATTTTCATTTAATTTATGTGCATACGTTGGTCTTCTAGGGTGTTCTTTCACATACAACCATCAGATATGACCTGTTCCTAATGTATTTGTGCACTATGAGGCTACCCTTACCCCAAAATGATCTTTTTAACCCAAACAAAGTACATTTCTCCTAGGTTTGGCCCTTTTTTCTGTTAGATTGACTGGACTATGAACAAAGTAAAGCAGCAGTTTCAACATGAGTGTGGCTCAGGAGGTAGATAAATGCAGTCCATTTACACTTTTTACCATGACCACGTAGAGCACTCCATACATCACATTCTTCATTCGTTCAATTGCACAGAAAATTACAACATTTGTGGAGTGGATGATTATGGTTAGCTAGGCCTGTACATCAGTTGGAGATGCTGAGACTTGCAGACTCGAGTGAGAGTAGATTATATACAGTAGGCTACTATTGTTAATGACGACCCCTGAACACGTTTGTAAGTATACGGCTGCTTGAGGTCCAATTACAGATTTCCTCAAGCAAAGGTCAAATCAAATAAGGAAAGTACAAGTACTCTAATAATAAATATTATGTAATAATAAATATGATAAATGTTCTTTTCTCATTTCAAAATTAGATTTTATTTTATATTTGAAAATAAAATAGCCTACAGTACATAACAGAGCTTGCATCCTTTGCCTGTCAGCTGTGATCCTTCCAAAACCAGACTGCAGTTGGAGCGCAGCCATCGTTAACGGAATGGAGAAAATACAACCTTAACAGAAAGCCCTGTTCTTGACATTTCTGTTGAGTTCTTACCTTGCTATTTCATCAGTTCAACCAAGTCTGACCTGCTTTCATTTTGACGCATCTGTTTGTTCATGACAGTCAAGGCAGTTTGACGACAGATCGGATTTCTTAAAGCGACAGGTGCATAATTCACCTACAGTAGTCATAATCTGCACAGATTCTGATCCTCACTGTGAATACTAATAATGTCAATGATAGTGAAATCTAGATGCTATGTGAGATGAGAAATATCTTTTGTCTTTTTAACATTTCAACTGCCATTTTCACAGTATTTCATCGAAAAAAAGCCATTACTGAGACTCAATTATCATGACAGAAAATTATATTATGATTCTGGCCCTAATTCTGAGGTAAGATTAAACTTTAATGTTTTTTAAGCCCTTTTGCATCAGCAAAAATAGATTCGGCCAGATCGTTGCCGTGGTATCGTGATACTACCTAGAACCGTGATACTTTGACTGGTACCGCAGGGTAAAATGTTAGCACAACCCTAGATACACTCATAGCTGTATGTGTGTGTCACTGGAATTTCCCCAAGGGGATTAATAAAGGAATATCTTATCTCTTATCTTATTTTAGGAGCAGTGTGGCACAAACTGTAGTTGGAAAATCAGGCAGAAATATTGGGTGTTGGGGTAGTAGTACCTCAAAGACAGGTAATACAACATTAGAATATCCTCTGAAAAAGTGTTTTATTGGAAGTATCGAACCCAAAAACGAAATACCAAATATGTTGGATAGGTGTACATAGACCCTCCAATATTAACACCATCTTACCCAGACCGCATCACTCTAAAATATCGAAACCTTGCTTTGAACCTTGAAACAACCTTTTAATATACTGTATGATGCAGGAGGGTATTAGGATCAATACAACCTTTTAATATACTGTATGATGCAGCAGGGTATTAGGATCAATAAAACTATGTAACATTATTACTATTGCAATTTCTCCTGGGTTGGGCCCTTTTTTAAGTTAGATTGACTGGACTATGAAGAGCTTTGCCTGTAACCATTTCACTGCCACACTACAGAAGGTTAACCCTTTACTATCACACTAGCGACGGTTACCGTCGGTAGTGTGATAGTAAAGGGTTAACCTTCTGTAGTGTGGCAGTGAAAGGGTTAACCTG
Source organism: Notolepis coatsorum (assembly GCF_963971535.1). Taxonomy (NCBI): domain Eukaryota; kingdom Metazoa; phylum Chordata; class Actinopteri; order Aulopiformes; family Paralepididae; genus Notolepis; species Notolepis coatsorum. Next base: position 30,705,782 of record NC_140180.1, on the reverse strand, counting down.
CTGTTGTGTGGCAGTGGAAGGGTTAACCTTCTGTGTATTGTTGCAGTGAAAGGGTTAACCGTTTGGTAGTGCGGCAGTGAAAGGTTTGAATGGACAAATAAACAAAACTCAAATAAAGTTATTAATAATTCCCAGAGATAATTGTTGGCATTTCAAATGAATTGATTTTCTTCAGATTAATCAAGCCTTTGATATGAGTTGAACTGTAGAGCATCTGGCTCTTCCACACCATGGTGGCCATTTAGATACAAGGTTTTACTGCTTATCCCCGACAGCAAAACCCACACTCTGCAAGAGCAATCAATTATGTTGTTTGATCTGGGGAGTGGAAAGCGAGTGAACACAATTAAAAGTTCTGAGTGGGATAATTATCTCGGTCACTTAGTGTTATTGATGACTCGACGAGATAACTGTTGGTATCTCAAATTGAACACATTTTCAGATAACAAGGACTGACACGTAAAAAGAAAAAAGAAAAAACTTAGATTTGAACTGCTGGAGAGCATCTGCCTCTCTCTCTCTCTCTCTCTCTCTCTCTCTCACACACCACGGTAACCATTCATATACAAGGTTGCTGCCTCTCCCTGACAGCAACACCCACGTGCCGCAGAGAGCAATCATTCACGCCGTTGTCCGTCAACCACTCGGAGTCGTAATGATACATGGCTTAAGCTTACTCAACGTTGCCCCTGGTGACCTCGAGAAACAATGACAAATAAAGTAGCCGTCTGCATTGTGCCTGGTGTGAATGAGAGCGAGGGATAGAGGAGGCGGTGAGGCCTACCCTGAGCCAGCGTGTAGAAGGCACGGATGGTCGAGGTATTGGTGGTGATACTGATTTCCTCCTCCGTGAGGGAGCTCTCGATGTCCACCGCCAGCGCGCTGTACATCTCCGTGTACAGGTTGTTCACCATCCCGGTGGGGAACGTCACGTTCATCAGCCTCCCTTCGCTGTCGTAGCTGTCGGACAAAAGGGGAGGGGGGTCAGTAGCCAGCGGAGGGCTGGCTGCGGCGGACACACGCTTTTAAAAGCCTTTTTCAAACGCTCCAATTTTTGACACGATGAATGAAAAAAACATTTGTATTGAACATCGCCTATCGGTGAATGACACGTCTCGACAGCTGTCACTTTTCTAAATCAAAACAACTGACAATTGAAATGTATTGGCTTTTTAATTACATGACATGTCATGAAATAACATAACAAAGGTTTAACAAAACCTCCACTATAGGCTATACTCACTCGTAGAATGTTGTCCAGCCGATCTCAGAGGTCTTCGTGGCCAGTAAGCCGTTGTTGCCGTGGTACGTCAGCAGCACCAGCTCCTGCCCCTGGGCTGTCAGGGTCTTCAGCCCACCATTGGTCCCCATGCTCAGCCAGATCACCTGGTTGTCGGGGGCGACGATGCGCACCGGCATGCGGGTGGGATCTCTGCGGATCCTCAGGGTGTTTCCGCTGCTGTCCGTCACGGCCGTGATGTCGTTCTCCGTGCTGTAGCTGAAGGTGTATTTGAAGTCGCCGGTGAGCAGGCTGGCGGTGTGTTGGTGGACACCGTTCAGGTCAAATATATACAGCTCCTGGGCGTCGGGGGAGGCCACCTCGTAAGTCGTGGCACCGGAGGCCAGCGTCGGCCCGTTCCTGGACACGGCCCGGATGCGGATGTTGCCCAAGTCTGCGACGTAAAGGGTCCCGTCGGGAGCCGCCACTAGCGAAGACGGACCGTTGAGCCGGGCGTCCTTGGCGTAGCCGTCCCCCGTCTGGTAACAGTCACAGTTGGCGTCGTTCTTGCAGTCGCAGTCCGAAGGCGCTCCGGCCAAATGTGTTATCTCACCGTCCACGGAAACCTTCCGGATGCGGCTTAGCTTTCTCTCGTCCGTCTCGGCGATGTAGAACTCCCCGTGATAGGACACGGCGATGGAGACGGCGGATTCTAGGGGAGTCAGTGCCGCCCGTTGACCGGCGGCCACGCCGCGATCCATCGTGGCCAGAGGACAGTGAAGGGGTCGGCCTGCTGCGATGCTCACCTGGCCGTTCTCGGTGATGCGCAGCACCACGTTGTTGTCCAGGACAAACAGAGAGTTGTCCATGGGACTAACAGCGAGGTCTGTGGGCCACTCCAAGATCACCTGCAAGTCAGGGCATTATTAGTCTCTTGGCAAAAGGTTACATTTACATTTACATTGAGTCATTTAACCGACGCTTTTATCCAAAGCGACTTACAAGTTCTGTACGACAAGTCATCAGGAAGGGCACAACTCTATCAGCTGAGTAACAATGTTCATCAAAGTGTTGAGTGCTACAGTGTAGGTTAGTTTATTAGGACATGACAGTAAGGTTTGTTAGGGTTCGTTTTTTTTTTTAAATAATGGTTGAAGAAGTGCATCTTTAGTCGACGGCGAAAGATTGGACGGGTTTCGGCTGTCCTAACTGGGATGGGTAGTTCATTCCACCATTGTGGGGCAAGGACTGAGAATAGGCGACTTCTCTTTGATGACCCTCCCGGAGCTCGGATAGGAGTAGGTCTGAGGCGGATAGAAGATGCAGAGCATAAGGGTCTTGACTTTGTAGTTAGAGACCATTGACCGGAGGTAGGCGGGAGCGGTTCCCTTCGCCGCACCATTACAAAATCGAATGAGAACTTGACATAGCTGTTTCATTAACACGTGTGTTTCAGCCGTCTTTATTTTCCCCAAATTAAAATCCCGGGCTTCTGTTCTGGCCAAAGATTCTAAATAATGGCAAACATCAGTATAAAAAAAGGCGATAGCCCTATTAGCAGCATGCCGGAATGTGTCGAGTGAACAAAAAGGCTGCACTGCAACAATACAATATCGCCATGGTCTTGAAATGTATCGCAGTGTTCTGTCGAAACTGTCAGAAATGCTCCTCAATTGTCCTTTTCCAGACAGTGATTAATAATTAAATACATTGCCCTCCAGGCTGCCCAGTTCTCCTTGCTCCACCGATCCACAAGCGTGCTGCGTGGCTGCCCCTGGATCTTAAGAGGCTCGCCAAAATGATGTATTTTCCGGCTTATACCACAGAACCTGGCTTAATTAACAAGCTTAATCCCTCGTCTTCATGTTGGCCCCGTAATGTAGAGCTATGGTGGGGGTTAAAGATAAAACTAATGGGAAAGGCCCACGGTCATGTCTGATGGAGCACGCAGGGCACAGGAAACAGACCCCAATCCTGCCCCGGAGTTTTACTCTCAACAGCCAATCCACTCTTGGAATTCTCCCCTCCCTGGAGAACCTAAATATATGATCTGCCATGAACACATTCATTTTAATATGATAAAAGCTTTTCTTCGTTTTCATTTTCTTCATTATTCATCTCGTGCCAGGTCTGAGACTATGTTAATGACGGGCAGGATTTAAATGAGGATGGATATGAATGTTTGAAAGGGAGGGAAAGTCGAAGCCGCAGGAGGGAGAAGTGTCGGTGCTTTGTGATGTCGTAAGTTATTGTCTTGTAACGGAGCGCCGGGCTCATGCAGCCACATCCGCGGGCAGACGGTAGATCCTGCTGGACAACCGGAGGCGTTTTGGGGTATCGCTGAGAGCACCGTTAGATGTGTGAGAATGGCCTAAATCCGTGGAGAGGCCAAATAATTCTATTTGTTGAAGACATCCTCATTAAATGTGTAGTAGATGGGTCTGAATCATCCTCTGGCACTTCAAAACATGCTCCCAGTAATCACAGGGACGTCAACAGCATAATGCCTTCAGTTCTAATGACTTCTCCGTACTTGGAAACCACATGACAAAAAGCGCATTATACATATATGGGTGAGAAATTACATTAGTTATTACTTATTAAATACCCCATGAGTTCATGATGACTCACGGGTTGCCACAAGGTGGCGCTGCCACTTGGGCTCAGAGAGCGCCGCGAGGGCTACAGTAGGTACACAAGCGAGTTTCCCGTGGGAGAGAGAGAGACTCGGCCCGTGCGACAATCACCTGATTGATGTCCATGCTCGTGTCACAGGTCAGCGGCCGCGCCGACGTCAGGTCGTTGGACCCGAGGAAGGTGGAGATGATGCCGTTCTGATCCACCTTCCGGATGGTGGTGCCGTCCACGAAGTAAATCAACCCGTTCTTGTCCACGGCGATGCCTGTTGAGAGCAGGGAGGGGGGGGGGGGGGGGGGGGGGGGGGGAGACAGAAGTGATAACAGAGAGATGTGGCAGACGGGCGGCATCTTTGCTTGCATGACTCAGTGGATGAAACACGACGGATACATGTGTCTAGCTTGGCTTCCCATTATTCAGGTCACTGCAAAAAGCACAGCCATCAATTATTCACCCGCTGCTTTTCTGGTATTAAATAATTTCTCAGGAAGAAGTGGGAAAGGCTGTATTCATACTGTATATATGCGCCCGTCGCTCTCCTAACCCTTGGCTCTTAAAAACAGACCTGGGAGGTGCGGTGTCAACGAGCGCTGCTCTTGGGAGCATTATTTTGGACACCGGCAGTCATAGGCGATCGTCACCCGCGTGCGTCTGCGCGACGGATGAGTGAGTGACGAGGGGGGAAATGACAGCTTTGGCCAATTTCAGATGAATGAGCGTTGAAAGACGTGGGGGCTGGTTGCCATAGTGACTCCGGCGGGCTAAATTGTCTGACTGATTGGGCGTCGGCTCAGGGTTCCAGGAGATCCAGTGTGTGAGTCGCAGTAGCCGTTTGTCCCCCCGTGCGCGGGGGGGGGGGGAGGGGGGATACATTAGCACACTGTGCCACCATCCGCATCTCTCTGTGTCACTGTGCTGCTTAATAGAGACCAGCACCTATGGGAATTCAATTATACCTCACGTGCGGTTACATTATTTTTCACTCTCCAACCTTGAAAACTGGTTTCAACACACTATGCTTTAGGATCCAATTCTAAGGAATGAAAACAGGTGATCACAGGGGGTGGCAGGACAGTGTCTTTTTTTTGGCGCTTCGGCACATTTGAAGGGCTCCGAATCAGCCTTATCTTTGGCTTTATCTCCAGAGTATGATTTCTCTCGGAATGAAATCTTTAAAGGCTGCTACGGAAGGTGAGTGGTTTGATTTGACCCGTGGCAAGGTCTGCACAAGATTGCTTTCTACTAAAACATTGAGGAGCCGAGGGAGGCCGCGACGAATCCCGGGGAAGCTGGATATTTTGACAGTCTGGGATATTCAGACGGATGAAACGTGTCACATTTGAGCATAGTTCAGCAGACGTCTGGATTGGGGCTGAGACGGCGGGGTGGAGCCATCTGCCGCTTCTTCTCTGTGCCTCCACCCACTCCATAGTTATATTCACTCCACAGTATTCACTCCCTAAAACTGCCTTCATTAAAACCTTTCAAATGCGGGCGGAAGCCGAGCCAGCAGAGCACACACTCTAAGCTGGCAACTAGCGGGGAAAAAAACAAATCCATCTCCCTGGCTTTTCGTCCCACGAGTTGAGTCGTTTCTCTCTCTCCCAAAATGGCTAGTCTGCCACCAACAGGTTGTGGATCCTCGGGCCACATGGGATTTTAAAAAGGGGTCCTGTAACACTCGCTTAATTCAAAAGATGAAAACGTGAATGAACAGCTAATGAACGGGAGGAAAGAGTAATAAGTGGAGGCGCTTCGCGGTTTAAAATGGCGCTCTTCGGAATGCGGGATAATTAATCACGGATCAAACGTGGCCATGGATTCCGTCTTTCATCTTGTATCAAGGTAAAACAATTGTTTGAAGGGTAAAAAGTACAATGTGTTTTATTTTTTGATACATTTTAATTTTTTTTAATTTTTTTTGTAATAATTTAAACTCAAGCCACAGAATAATTTCATGCCTGAAAAATGAATCAGAGAGAGTTGGCACAAAATCCAATTAGCGCCCAAGTCTAACTCAAGCTGTTGGCGCCTCATAACTAACTGAATCATTCAGTGGGTTGTAACATCTCCATCTGCGCTGAAAGACATCCAGTACCTTTGGGTCCAGTCAGCAGGGCCTCTGTGGCTCTGCCTCCGTCTCCACAGTGGTTCTCATCGAAGGGCAGACAGTGCTCCCCGGTCCCGGCCACCACCTCTGCGTTCGACTGCAGTTCTTTGATCCCGGTTAAGACTTTGGGTCGGTAGAGTTTCCGTGAGTTGGTGTCCGACACGTACAGCTGTCCCGTTACCGGGTCAGTCGCCAGGTAATACCGGTGCGCCGGGTTGTTACTGAGTGGGGAAATAAAGGGACATTTAAGTTATGCGACTAATTTCCAAATGCGGCCTGATCAGTATCAATTAATGACTAATTTACCTAAACGCCATAATAATCACATTGAAATTTCAATCTGGATGAAATAACTAGGGTTCCCTCTGAATAATGTCTAGACAGAGAGAACATATTAGGCTAACAACACTTAATTGCACCCTTCTCCAAAGCACCAGCATGGTCAGTATGTTAGATTAAAACCCTGTCTGTGTAATGAGTGTGTGATCCAGGTCATTTGCACACTGCAAAAGTAGTAAGGAATAATAATAATAAAATAAAGCATATGTCTGTATTCAAATAGTCTATGTGCTTATTAAATCAGAAGTCATATAAACATGTATTAAAAAAATCCAATTCTGACTACTTTTGTTGTGGGCAGACCATCATTGTGCAGCCTTCATGCAATACTAGTTGTCAAGTTGTGACTGATAATAAAACTACTAGCTTTTTTTGTTTCGTTCGTTTTTTTGATTCGCTGACATCACAGAATTAATTTGGGCAAAAATGTGTCTGACAACCGTTTTGTATGCAAGAAACCTACATTCACTAACTAGCAACACATGGGAGCTTTGGCATATCTCTGAGAACAGAAGTATTCTGTTTGCTACTCAATATTTAGGCTGTGTGTTGTCTTGTACAAAGGCTTTCATAAACCACGCAATGCAGGAAATCATTGCAGGAATTCATGAACACCAACAAGTCAGCTGAAATACGCTACATGCCGTCTTGTACAAAAAGGCTTTCATAAACCACGCAATGCAGGAAATCATTGCAGGAATTCATGAACACCAACAAGTCAGCTGAAATACGCTACATGCCGTCTTGTACAAAAAGGCTTTCATAAACCACGCAATGCAGGAAATCATTGCAGGAATTTGGGAAAGCTAACGAGTCAGCTGAAATATTGATCAGCAAACATTATCAACATTAATTGCGATTAGCAATATGCTATTGCTAATGTTGATCTAGTTCTGTTCAAAGAGGTATGATAAAGCTCCTGCTTGAATGTCAAAGGGATACGTCAGCCTGCAAGCGTATTTAATGTTACGTGCATTCGTTATCATTATAGATAAGATGGTTAGTTATGTAGTTTTGCTCCAACTCATTCGGCTTGCTAATGTTAGCATCCAGGCCACGAGGACCAGACTCTGCCAAGCAGCTTCTTCCCTCAGGCAGTCAGGCCCCTGAACTCCTCTCTGCCCCCCTGAGTGTGATCCAGCAAGACTCGCTTGATATAGTTAGTTACTGTGGCGTTAGACACTAGCTGATTTCTTAGCACTTCTGATATTAATTTCTCACCTATGCCGCTGTTGGTCTTTTCTTTCTCTATACCATTTGAAGCAATGTCAGTGGTATCATGGATAAAGCCGTGTTTGACCTCACCTACAGTAACGCCAAAAAAATACGACTTTGAAATATGCTAATGAGCACAAGGAAGGGATTATGTCCATTTCGATTATCGTATTTTGATCGTCGACCGCGTGTGTGAGGTTTTTAATAACAGAGGGAAAATGAGGCCTTTGAGCGAGCGTGAGAGAAAGGGAGAGAGAGACAAGAGACCAGAGAGAGAATATCATTTAACAGGATTAGGCTGGAGAGTAGAGCGTATGACCAAGCAGAGGGGACGGCGTGGCGTGTCACTGTGCCAGGCCGTTTCCATCCCCATCACTCCCCTGTGAGCGGAGACCCTTTTGGAAATGACCAGAATGATTGGGCTTATGTTAATAACAGTCAACAACTGATGGCCCTTCATCTGGTCATGCTGCATCCACTCCAGAAGGTTGAACGGGAATTGTTGTCTGGGTCTCCTCGGAGCGAGTTAGCAACTCTGTCAAGCCTCGGGAGGTAAACCCCTCGAGCACAATACCGTATGTGAGCCGCCACACGTCGGTGATATAAGGATTGACTTTGAATTTAGATGATATTCATTTGTTATGTCAGTCGCGACGCCACCTACTCAAGGAGAGGGCAAACAACCTTTTCCACACAGGCGCCGTACATTCACACACAGTGGGTGCTCGAGGAGCATTAACGAGCTGAAAACAGACCCGGTTAATGTGGAAAGATCATACTTTACAGTGCAGTGATAAAAATAGCTTTCTGGGTGTACTCAGGTTTTAATGGTACACCAGTCAATACGGCAGCGCCTTCCAAAGGGGGGGATAACGTGGGAGTGTTAAAATGATTGTGGCAAAGCCGTGAAAACATTATGTAAAAATATGAAATCTGGGCCATTAAACCTGACAGCCCTTTATGAGTCAAACAAGATGCTCAGGAAAGAAATGGTCGGCTGCCATAAAATTTCAATAAAAATCACTCAGAGAAACCATTTATAACGATGGCGTCCACAGATCAGTTGACAGGGATGGAACAACACACGGCATGCAGAGAGACAAGGCACATACCTGTGTCTAAAGTCTTTGTTTCTGCGACGGCAGAGGGAGGAAGCGGAGGAGGAGAGGGAGGAGAAATAGAGATCATAAGGCGTTTGATACAGATGCAAGAAGAAACACCAGAGAGAGGTAAGCAGACGGTGAAGACGGCGCTGGGCGGGAAATGGAGGAGAGGGAGTCGTGGCTCTGAAGAGTTTTCCCTACAGAACAGAACCCATAAACTCCTCACCACCAGGGAATATAGCATCACCGCCGTGTTTCCTAACTACACTCTACCGCCTCGTATTGGATTATGGATTCCGCCCCTTGTTACACAAACCGCGAGGTCTGCATCTAAATACTGGGGCAGAAAGGCACGGAGGGGGGCATCTCTGGTCAGTCGTCTCTACGGACACAGTGTTCGCTGGGTGGGAAGTCGCTGCAACGGCGACTCTCACTGGTTGATCGCCTGTTCAGCAGGGAGGGGATCAGGGAGGGGATCTGGGGGGAGACAGCATGAACCTCTGCACGTGTAACTCCTAGCTGTCAGGTGAAAAGAAGCGGCTGGCGACTCCACGTGTATCGGTGTGGTAGTCTCTACACCTTCTCTAGACCAAAAGTAGGGCAGCAATGGGGGAGGGGGGGGGTTGTTATGTGGGTGTGAAAGATAACACACCATGTGTGACTTAACAACACAGTTTTAAAACAGCTTGTGTCAATTTCAAGTTAAGTTATACTTTATTACTCCCTCCCCCCCATGCGTTTGACCCATCCTGACCACTTATTAGGAGCAGTGGGCAGCCTGGGGACCAACTCCAATTGAAATGTCGGTGCCTTGCTCAATGGCAATGGTAGAAGTGTACCTGTAATGCATGCATTTAGTTATGGGAGGAAACCGTGTTTAGTTAGGGATGACATATCCTATGTAACTTCAGCAAGTTTTTTCAACAGTGATTGTAGGCCTACAGGATAAACACGCTCTGTACATATAAGGGGTAGGCTAATATGCGGCGGTTATCGAAAGATAATGCACAACACAAGGCTAATTACCTCTGCGAAGTGCATTGTTTTTCGATAACTGCACACCATCCTGTTTATACCATGGCCACTTGCCATGTCTGCTTTGCTCACCGCTGACTATCATTATAGACCCTCTGCGCTACCTTAGCAACTGCTTCACAACCACTTTCCACCTGACTCGTGCCAGTGACAATGAGCCAGGAAGCTACTTTTATGCTAGCAAGCCTTCCTGTCGATAATGTTGTCTATGGTCGACAAACAGTGAATATGATCCGACAGTATGTTACTAACTATTATCCAGACATCTCATTATAACAACATCAGTTGTTTTTCATTTTTTACGAACATCACGATGGGTGATGTTGTCAGTCGTAGCCTCGAGTCTGTGATGATCATTATGTGGTGGGATTATGCAAAGTATCCTGTCATGCAGCCAAGGCCCACTGCAATGTAAAGTGATATTCCACTCAAATCTAAATCTGACATTGTGCAGATGTGCCTCTGGGAATAGCTTACTGCTCTTCCGACATTCAATATTTTTAACATGTTATAAACAAAAACAACTGCTGCTGCTGATAATGAACGAGGCCTATTCATTTAAGGCTGAAATGAGGAAGTTCTACATTTATCCTTAAGAATGGACTGCATTTTTTAGAGTCAGTCACCCAGGGTTCCCACAGACAGTGTAAAATGAAATTCAATGACTTTCAAGTACTTTCCCAGGCACTATTTTTCATTTTAAAAGGGCATTTGAAAATGATACAATTCACTTTTAAATGCTGTTTTTTATTGAAAAGAAAATCGGATCCAATATTTATGGCTTAAAACCAATTTCCGACAATTAGTTACACTTTAGATAAAAACAAATTATTTCTTGATTCAGAACAATTGGATCATGGATGAACAACACTTTCAATGCGAATGGTTGATTTGAATTTCAAGGACTTTTTAAGCACCTTGTTAAAAATGGGCTGTTTTCAAGGAATTCCAGGCCTTGACTTTTTTTTGGTAAATAATCAAGCACTTTAAGCACTTCAAGGACCTTGTGCGAACCCTGGTCACCTTCTAACTGCTAGCTTGGTTAGCTTATTGTCAGCTGGAAAGATATAGAATACTGCAAAATATCATACAGTATCAATAACAAGGTATAGGAGCGTGCACACACATTCAATTAGAACTGTGAGAAAGCTATAATGTCAGAGCCTTGCGGTATATTGTGAAAGAGAAATTACATTTCTCTTCAATAAATATATTGGATTTCCAGTACTACTACTTCCACTACTTCCATTGATTAAGGGAATATATAACTATCATAACTACGAGAGATGGCTCTCATTGCAGTGTCTGAGACAGGCATTCTTAAGGACCCGTGGCCTAGCTGGGGAATGTCTCCAGGGTCGCAATCAATTAGTGGATAAGTGCCCTCTGCTGGAGATGATGGTACAAATATACCAAGGACAACCTCTCTGATTGGACAGGCGGATGCTCAAGGGGTGGAACCGAAAGCGAGGTCTGGCGAATCAGGTAAGGCGCCGGTACTTTAAGACGTGGCAGACAGGCCTGATTAGCCAGTCTTGTCTTGTCTACCCCTTCTTATCCTGGCTTGACTGCCCTGTCTTGTTTAACATTCTGTGTTGGCTGTGATCGCAGCTCCGCAAAACTATACCCGTTTGCCGTTGAAACTGGATCTGATATAAATAAATCATACGTTGGCGTAAAGAAAATTTACATTTTCTTCTCGGCCTGACTTTGTTGACTCCTGTGTCGATCTGTGAACGAGCCAGAAGCAGATTTAGCAGACATGAAAATCTGCTTTGACAATATCTGAAATTAATGAACACCCCTCCGGCCTATTGCAATTGGGTATTCGCCCAGGCCATGGTATAACATGCAATTAAACCACTCTGGCCTTTACATGGAATATATACTGTCTGCAACTGCATGTGTGGGCAAACATTCTTCAACCACTGGAGATAACTACAATATGCTAAATAGTACCCCCCCACTCACGCACACACACACACACACACACACACACACACACACACACACACACACACACACACACACACACACACACACACACACACACACACACACACACACACACACACACACACACACACACACACACACACACACACACACACACACACACACACACACACACACACACACACACACACACACACACACACACTTCTACCAGTTTGAATTGGAATTTCAAACTAATTGGCACCTAATGTGGAGTCAAACTTCCACAGTGTGTATTAGTGGTTTATTGGTGTATAATCAGGTACAGTAGTCTATCATGTCTGTCAGCCGATCTCCTGGATTTACAAGTCTAATGTATACAGTAATGCCTTAGATGTCTCTCTTGTACTGTAGCAGAGTAAATTAATTGCTTAGAGAAACAATGAATGCACATATAAATGAACTGAACAGGGAAACAGTCCAATTGACTCTTAGTGGGCAGTTTCCATAAGTTTGTCTAGAACGGGTCTGAAGGAGGACGATGGCCCACTGTACATTTAAACAACATCTGCGATTTTGGATTCTGGCAATTGGCCTCTTGAGACTCTTTGGCGAGAGAAGCCAAGTTGGCATGAGGGGCGTAAATGATCTCAATTAGTCGAGAGGCCTCTCTCTCTACTTATTGAGATGGATAGAGAGGAGATGTTGAAATGCTATGCAAAGAGGAAAGATGTGGGCCATTTTCTATCAAATTTTTATTCTGTTAGCATCTAGAAATCAGAGAGGTAGAGTGAGAAGAACCCTCCTGTCTGTGATCTCACTGGGGTGTGCAATCTGGGATGTTTGTGTGAGCTCTTACACCCAAATGAGGTTCATATCCTAGCACTGCTAGAAAATCTGATCTGAGAATAAAAAAAACAAAAAGAAAAAAAAAATCATTTAGGTTATAACATTTTATGGTCTCACAAAGTCAGAAACCCTGTGGTCTATGGCTGCATTTGCATTTACATAGCAGCTTTTATCCAAAGCGATTTGCAATTAGTTCCTCGCATTTTACACATTCACTCACGCACCGACGGTGGAGGCAACCATGCAAAGTGCCAACCTGCTCATCAGGAGCAATTAGGGGTCAAGTGTCTTGCTCAAGGACACTTAGACACACTGCCCGGGAGGAGCGGGAATCGAACGGGGAACCTCCGGATTACCAGACGACTGCTCTACCTCCCGAGCCACTGTCTCCCTCTATGTGAAGCAGACCCGGATTTTACATCGCTGTTACCTCACAGATTGGAGGGTTCTCCACGTTCTACCTTTGGGAGAGAGTGCCGACTGTCCTGGAGCGCAGGGATAAGAGAACTGTTAAAAGGGGTGACATTCTCCGTTAGGGTCTAGACTCTAGAGACTCTTCCTTTTCACATTGTTTATTTGTTTTGCACTAAACCAAATTGCAGTACAAGGTGAACGGCTGGAGTCAGTAAACATTTAAGTGTGGGCCCGTTTCGGTGTGTCATTGGTATAAATCAATCCAACAAACAAAACTGATGCAATCCTGGCTTCGCATGATGCAAAAGCCGGGACAGAAAACACATCGTAGACGTTACAGCGGGTCGTTGTTTTTTTATTTTTTTTTTACCTGAGCTCCATGACACTGGTGACATTGCCAGTCGGGTAGATGCGGCGGATGTAGTTGAAGTCGCCGACGTAGAGGCTCCCGTCGATGCCCCAGGCCAGGGCCACGGGGGCCAGCAGCTTGTTGCCCTGCGCCTGGCCGGTGCAGCTGGGGCAGGAGATGCTCCTGCGACGGCCGTTCCCCATCACCGTGGAGATCACGGGCGGCTGCAGCGAGATGAACTGGTTCTCACCGCTCCCCTTGTAGAGGATGCCTGCCGAGCCAAAGATATCACACTGTTACGTGATGTTTCTCATCGGTTGCAGGGTGTTTGATGATTAAAAAAAGAAGAAAAAAAAGAAATCACTATAGAAAAACGACTAAGCCGAAGTAATTTATTTAATCACGGTCAACCTACTCCTTGATGTGAATGTAAAGGGCAATAGGTAAATGTAATGGAGATGCCTACACTTCTTGTCAGCCATTATTGTTTATGTGCATGATGTATGTGGTGGACTTCCAAGTGATTCGATGAGTAGTGAATCATTTGTAAATGCCAACGGTATTCTATAGAGCGGGGATGGATAACCAGAGACAGTTTAAAGCTACACAATGTCATCTTTTTGTTAGAATTTTGCTCCAAAATTAAGGTTGTGAATTATAACCCTAGTTATATTAATACTGGAAAAGCATCTTGCTTCACCCATTGGACTGCTCCTGGTGTGAAGCCCTGATCACTGTAACCCCTGTTGGCCCTTTAAAATACCAGAGTAGAGGGATAAACAATTCACGTCCCTGTTAACAAGTAGGGAACAAAGTTGAGTCTTGTAACCAACTGATGAGTCAGAGGAGATGGCTGAGAAGTAAATAAGATCATGCCCTAGTCTAAAAGAATAGACACGACTCATGTCCTAGTCTGAAAGAATAGAAAGGATTCATGTTCTAGTCTAAAAGAATAGACAAGACTCATGTCCTAGTCTGAAAGAATAAACAAGACTCATGTCCTAGTCTGAAAGAATAGAAACGATTCATGTTCCAGTCTGAAAAAATTTAACATACGAGGTTCCTGTAGCGTCTCCTGGAGGGGAGGAGGGCAAATAGTCCATGATTGGGATGAGAGGTGTCCTTGACAATGCTGATCCTCAGACACCGTTTGTGATAGTTTGTTCAATTGCAGGGAGTGATGATGCATGGGTGGTTTCACAACCCTCTGCAGTGCATTCCGGTCTGAGGCAGTGCAGTTGCTGTACCAGACTGATGCAGTTGGTGAGTATGCTTTCTATGGTGCACCAGTAAAATAGTCTAGGTTACATTGTAACAGACTACATAAGAAACCCACCTTCCTTATGCTTAAAAAGCACTGGCTCTAGTACTAACCTTCTCAAGCCCACAGGACAGAGAAGTATTAAGCAGAGAATGGCCCCCGGAGGACATCATATTTCCGGTTGCGCGCGCGCGCGTGCGCGCGTGTGTGTGTGTGTGTGTGTGTGTGTGTGTGTGTGTATAGGGCCAATCAGCCTGTGCTTTGGTGCAGGGATGAGTGTGTGAGATGTTGTTTCACATCAGGCAACAGAAAGTATTATTTTGGAATTAATTTCCAGCGTTCTCCATTGACCTACAGTTCTGTCGAAAGTTTACGGTACATCTTTTGAACGCAAGAGGGCTTCAAATGCCCTTCAAATAGCCCTTCAGCCCTTCTGTTGGCATTTTACATTGGCTTAGATTACATTTGATTGTCATTGCACAGCATGAGTACACAAGTTGGCATAGCAACATAGAGGGTAACATGTGGAGTATACAGTATATGACGAAGCTAGCCAGAGCCAAGTAGATGAGGAAGGGCTCCTCAGTTGAGGACAGAATCTAGAAAGTGTAAGATCCTGATCAAACTGGCCAGTATCACGTCTTCGTCTGTTCTCCATCCAATTCCTCTGCGTTGTGTACTTTTAATGGTCCTGACGTCTACGACACTGGCTGATAAGATCCTATCTCCCCCGTTAGTGCAATCCATAAACCATACTAATTCTCCACCTCCGTAAGAATTCGACACTTCGACACCGTGAAATACCTTATGAGGAAAAGCGTTGTTTTATTGCTATAAACAGAACCTCATAATCAGATGTTATCAGATGTTATCAAATTGTATCGTCCTTGAAGAGTCTATTCTAATGATCTTTCGGTGTGTTCGTCTATCGTCCTTTTGTTATTCAGTCCAATAGTGTTCAGGCCTGGTCTTTAGCCTAACCCTCCTCGCGTTAGCCGGAGCTAATGATGATGTGGCATTCTCCCCCCCCCCCCTCCTCTCTGTGATGAGAGGAGAGAGTGTCTTCTGTGTGATCTCAGTCCTACTCGCTCTTGGTCAGATTCTAGTCTGCCTTACACCCGGAAACACCATTCGACTTATAGATCCTCGCCGTAGCAACGATAGCCCACCCCTTTCTGGTTGTCATGTGCCGCGTTGTCATGACAACTGCGTTAATAACCTTTACACACATTTCACGTTTCATTAAGATGAACCTCTCTCCCTCCTGCTCTGGGAGACACTCGCTCTTATCTCAGATGTTCTTACCAGGAATGTCAACAAACATTCTCTCGCTGGCCTCACAACAATCACCCTGCTCTACTGAACCACCGTCTCCTGCTTCCACCGTCCGCATGCACTTCGACCTCTCTGACCCGGCACCGTTTTAGCTGTGGTCACTCCCCCCAATCTATACATCACATACATTGAAAAAGCACCCCAAATCCTTCAAAAGAGAACCTCTAGACATGTCCAACAGGTAAAACCTGATAGAGGGACAAGGGGAAGACAGAGAGGGACAAGGGGAAGACAGAGAGGCTGCTGCACAGATGTCTTCCACTGACCCAGGCCCTGACCCAGGCCCTGCCCTGCCCGCGTGTAGCAGAAGGCGATGCCTCCGTACAGCCAGTGACAGGCGTTTCTTAGACAGAGCTCGGCCTCTGGCTGCTTCACCCGTGACACACGGGCCACTGTTGAGTGGATATCAAGTCTGCAGTGCGTCTCTCACAGAAACTGAGAGTGTACAACTAAGACATAACAGATGCACGCTTCTTTCCCTGTCGCTGGGAGTAGGGAGGTTAAGCCGCCTTGAGTTTATAATAAAACACAAGACATGTGCACGGTGCCACAGCTCATTGGCCAAGGTTGTTCTTTAATGAGTATAACCTACTATCTGATTACAATCACCGGTTGTTTCCGAACAAGATGTCTGTGATGTGGTTGGATATGTGGTTGAGTCTACATGGTAATTGGTAAATGGTGCATTTATATAGCGCTGTTATCCAAAGTGCTTTACAATTTGTTTTACCCATTCACTCACATTCACACACAGACGGCGAAGGCAACCATGCAAGGTGCCAACCTGCTCATCTGGAGCAATTAGGGTTTAAGTGTCTTGCTCAAGGACACTTTGAAGCGCTGCCTGGGAGGAGTGGGAATCGAACCGGGAACCTTCCGATTAACAGAGACCGATCTACCTCCTGAGCCCCTGTCTTCTTCCACTGTCGCCCCCTACATGGTCGTCGTTGCTAACAAACAAATATCTTACATGTAGCAGCTTTAAGTTTTTCCGCACATTTTCTGGCTCATATTTTACAAAACTCTAAACGCAAAACACTGTTAACTCCTTCCAAAATGTTATTTTTGCATCAAATGACACACACACACCATCATATGAATATATCTTCCTACCAACACACTCATGTGCACAACCCAAAACACTAGTATGAATATCTTCATGCCTTTTACATGTTCAGTGTTACACTGTAGCAGGGTGTAAAATATTGTTACAGTAATGCATATCCACATACATACCTGTACGTATAAATAAACACACACAAATGAAATACAGTAACAAAAACATTTACATTTCTCCCAAAATGCAGCATTTTGGAACACTTCAAATAAAAGTGTCACATTTCTTTTGTTCAAATGCTAAACGTAAGAACAAACTAAATGAGGCTGCATCCTGCCTCCTATCATGCCTCCTACCAGACTCCACAGTGCCTCATCTACATAACAAGCCATGTTCTCCCTGGCTAAACAGTGGGGAAAGAATCTGCCGGCGTGACGGATCCATCCGCCGAAAGCCCCCACACCAACTTCACCGCGTGCAGCCTCCGTGGGCTGGAGGAGAGGCGTGCAGCCTCCGTGGGCTGGAGGAGAGGTGTCCAGCCTCCGTGGGCTGGAGGAGAGGCGTGCAGCCTCCGTGGGCTGGAGGAGAGGCGTGCAGCCTCCGTGGGCTGGAGGAGAGGCGTGCAGCCTCCGTGGGCTGGAGGAGAGGCGAGCAGCCTCCGTGGGCTGGAGGAGAGGCATGCAGCCTCCGTGGGCTGGAGGAGAGGCGAGCAGCCTCCGTGGGCTGGAGGAGAGGCGTGCAGCCTCCATGGGCTGGAGGAGAGGCGTGCAGCCTCCGTGGGCTGGAGGAAAGGCGTGCAGCCTCCGTGGGCTGGAGGAGAGGCGTGCAGCCTCCGTGGGCTGGAGGAGAGGCGTGCAGCCTCCGTGGGCTGGAGGAGAGGCGTGCAGCCTCCGTGGGCTGGAGGAGAGGCGTGCAGCCTCCGTGGGCTGGAGGAGAGGCGTGCAGCCTCCGTGGGCTGGAGGAGAGGCGTGCAGCCTCCGTGGGCTGGAGGAGAGGCGTGCAGCCTCCGTGGGCTGGAGGAGAGGCGAGCAGCCTCCGTGGGCTGGAGGAGAGGCGTGCAGCCTCCGTGGGCTGGAGGAGAGGCGTGCAGCCTCCGTGGGCTGGAGGAGAGGCGTGCAGCCTCCGTGGGCTGGAGGAGAGGCGTGCAGCCTCCGTGGGCTGGAGGAGAGGCGTGCAGCCTCCGTGGGCTGGAGGAGAGGCGTGCAGCCTCCGTGGGCTGGAGGAGAAGCATGCGTACAGAGGGGGTGGCGGTGATACACCTCCTCCCATCGCCATGCAGAAAAAACAACTGGCTTTGGAATATAGTGGGAAGGTATAGAACAATAATTGTGGCTGGTAGATTAACTAGTTGTGGACCGGAGCAGCCCAGTGGAAACTCGATATCAGAAATAGAGCTGGACCAGTCGTGAAGCACAGTACACTGGATTACTGACATGTCGGACTGCAGTATACTACAGGATACATACATAAAGAGCAGTAACATAGTGTAGATAGTAGTTCACCTACAACAGTATACTACATTATACATACATAAAGAGCAGTAACATAGTGTAGATAGTAGTTCACCTACAACAGTATACTACAGGATACATACATAAAGAGCAGTAACATAGTGTAGATAGTAGTTCACCTACAACAGTATAACTACATTATACATACATAAAGAGCAGTAACATAGTGTAGATAGTAGTTCACCTACAACAGTATACTACATTATACATACATAAAGAGCAGTAACATAGTGTAGATAGTAGTTCACCTACAACAGTATACTACAGGATACATACATAAAGAGCAGTAACATAGTGTAGATAGTAGTTCACCTACAACAGTATACTACATTATACATACATAAAGAGCAGTAACATAGTGTAGATAGTAGTTCACCTACAACAGTATAACTACATTATACATACATAAAGAGCAGTAACATAGTGTAGACAGGGGTTCAAGTGGGAAGGAACAGTCCGGAACTATGTTACAGCACCTTTGATTGGTACAGAAATAAATATATATATATATATAACTGGCTTTGTCCAGGCGAGGCGGTGAGTGCAGCTCAGTTTGGAAAATGGCTATAAGTGGACAACAGGAGCTATATCACATAATATTTGCCAGCAATGTTTAAGTCTGCTGTTTGGGCGCATTACAGATTTAGTTTAGTCTGCAATAGAGATGGTTTAAACAGTGACCACGAGGCATAATATGCAAGTGTCAATACATTTAACATTATGGGCCAGTTTGCATCGCCGCAGTCCGTTACTATGCAGTCGCGGGTAGTTTGATATTTCAGTGCATAACGTTGAGCCACAACATTAATATTTCCGCAGCAGCACGGTTGCCTCACAGCAAGAAGGTTCTGGCTTTGAACCCCAGCAGGGGGCCTTTCTGTGTGGAGCTTGCATGTTCTCCCTGTGTTCGCGTGGGTTTCCTCCAGGTACTCTGGTTTCCTCCCCCACCATAAAGACATGCATGGGACTACAGATAAAAACTAGCCCATTAGTTAATTCTGGCACATCTACTGTACATTGATGTGGAAACTGAAGATGTTGATTAATGTGCACTGTCCCTGGGTAATATATATTTTTTTATAATCTATTAATCTATTCTATTCATTTCCAAACTTGGAACAGATGCGAGGCAGAATATCCCTCCTCCAGTGCAAAGTGACCAGACTGCCCACTTACTTACAAAAAAAAGGTTCTTCAGACTCGCCCCTTTGAGAGCCACCTGTAATTAACTAATAATTGATAATAGACACATAGTGTTCCTTATGCTTTCAGCTAATGCATATATAATTATCATTTATTTTTATTAGAAATGGGATTATTTCTCAAAACTGTGATATGAACCAAACCCGTGATTTTTGTGAACCGTTCCTCACCTAGACAGTACATTATCAAGGTTAATGTGTGATAACTTTACTCTCAAAGATGAAAGAAAGAGAGGACAGAAGAGGAAGATGATGTATTATTTTCAAGGGTAATGGGTCAGAACTGTTCAGAAAATGACTAAATTGGAAGACGTTTCAAGCCTGCATAAGTAATGTCATTAGTTTTAGATTTTTTTTTAATCACACAGTGGACACGATGATGTGTTGTTGAAGTTATCTGGTTCATTCATAATGGGAAATACATTAATACATTTAATTATGATAATTTTTTGTGTTATTTGAGGGCAGTGTGAGAATACGGGGCAGTTTAAGTGCAGGCTATGGAACTGGGTAGTTTAAAGTATTGTGGTAACGTTTACAGTAATGGATAACTTGGCCTGGTGCAGGGCAGGCTGTGGTATACATGGTCTCCGTTAGGTCAAGGATAGCAGTCATCAGATGATGCTATTTAGTATCACATGCTAAATTTCACCTTTATACTATGGCTAGGGGTTGGAAAGCAGTCATGATAGTATGATAGTCCATGTAGCATAATGCTAATATATTGTAGAGAGTAACAGCACAGCATAGCCTGTCCATATACTGTAGCCCACCAGAGCTCACAGTACAAGTCAATTTGAGAGTTATTTTGAGGCGAGTCATTTTCCCTGCTGCACCGCTACACTGGAATAATAAGGTTCCCCCACCTGTCAGATTTAAATGTGATACCCGAGTGTAGATAGTAGGTAACTTACAGTATACTACAGTATACCTACATAATAAGCATTAGCACAGTGTAGATAGTAGGTAAACTAGTCCTAGAGTATACTACAGACATACTGTATGGTTTCATAATGTGCCTTTAATCAATCACAGACTTATTAACCTCTTAAGCCCGATCGACCCGGTACCAGGTTGAGATTTATTTCAAGTCATAACTCAATCAAGGTCAATACAGTCCATATTAAGTAATGTTGTGTTTCTTTTTCAAATGTAGCCAAGAGACCTAACCCTATCAAAACAGCAGTCAACGTGTATATTTTCAGCACTACGTTTGTTTACCAATGATTTTAAGTGTTATTAGCAAAATATGAGCTTATAAAAATCTCTGCGTATTGCATCGGAAACCGGATGAAAATGTCACCGTCATGAAATCGTTGTAGTCCTAAGAAAGAGGAGACCCAGGGCTTTCGATGGACGTTGACATTTCATAAAACTACACTACCCAGCTCACACCAGCCGCTGTCAAAGCTGCAGCCGGCTGATATAAAATATTGACATGCTTTTCATGATTATATCCCACGGGTCGAACAAACCTGAACATTATTGTCATAAAATACAACGTATATTGTTTCTTTACCTTTCTGTGAACGTCTAGAAAAAAATGCGTCGCAATCCGGTAAAAAAATGGCAGAGCTATGGACATTATACAAAAGTAATTGTACTTACAGTAGATTTCATTCACGGTCTTTGCTGCCCTGTAATAATAATAAGGCCTGATATTCTAAATTCATATTTCAAATTGCATAGAATAGAAATACTTATTTTATTATAATATTTTTTTGTCCGGATGGCAAAATTCAGTACTGTACAGTATATGCAAAAAACCCTGTAAATCATCTGCCCTTTGTTCATTTGCTTAGATCTTCAAAAGTCCCCAAAACACCTTTCAAAGAAATGACTACCTGTATGTACAGTACAGTACCTGTGAGTCCAAGAGTTAAACTGGAGCAGGGCTTTTTAAAGAGAGGAGCAGGTGTTTCACCATAGGGGCTGAAACCGGCCCAAGACCAAACAGCCGTAACGGCCTTTATCTCCTCCATAATGAGGCCACGCTCTCAACACACCACGACTTGGAAAGTAGAGTGAGTACTCTAAGACTTTAAGAATTAAGACTCGGGCGCCTAAGTGGCGCAGTGGGCAAGGCACTTGCCACTAACGCAGGAGATGCTGGGTTCGAGCCCAGCTCTCAGCGTTGCTACCAGCTTGGCTGGTCGTTCATACTAACAAAATTGGCAGTGCTAGGGGTGGGAAAGCTGGTGGGTGGGGATCGGACGTTGTGGACAGCGACTCCTACAGGTCGGTTGGTGCGCCTGTACAGCAGTATCAGGAAGTAACGGGGGCAGCGTTAGCCTCCCACGCGTTACTCCTCGCCACTGAGAGATCGCGCTGTACAGGTGAAAAGATGCGACAGCTGCCTCCTCGTGTATCGGAGGGGACACGTGATGCAAGGCTTGGACCTCACTGCAGCCGACCAGTGGGAGGCATAGTCTAGCAACGTTCGAGACAGGGGAGCGGAGAATTGAAGGGAGAATTGGCTAGGCGAAATTGGGATGGGAGAAAAATAGAAAAACAAGGAGAAAAAGTGTATAAAAAATAAAGAATTAAGACTCAAAGACAATCACATTAAAATGTATGAGGTGTACTTTTGACTACCATACATTTCCCTCTTTATATTTGATAGAATTTAAATAAAATAAAGAAATAAAGAAAACATTTTACACAATTGAACACAATTGGGCACGTCCCTGATGTCATGTCCGTGCAGTTTTGTCTCGTCTTGTTTTGTTATGATTTAACAATAATTAAGATATTAGTTTATCTTGCATACACATGCATGCAGTATCATGAGTATCATAAGACATGGAATATGATCACGGGGCCAGGTTTAAGAAGTGATGTGGACAGCAGGCCACTGGTTGCTCATCAATTCTATAAAGCGATATACAGTAGTGTAATGTATCATATACAGTAGTGCAATGTATCATATACAGTAGTGCAATGTATCATACAGTAGTGTAATGTATAATATACAGCAGTGCAATGTACTGTATCATATACAGTAGTGCAATGTATCATATACAGTAGTGCAATGTATCATATATACAGTAGTGTAATGCCTCATATACAGCAGTGTAATGTATCGTATACAGTAGTGTAATGCCTCATATACAGCAGTGTAATGTATCATACATTAGTGTAATGTATTATATACAGTAGTGTAATGTATCATACAGTAGTGTAATGCCTTATATATAGTAGTGTAATGCCTCATATACAGCAGTGTAATGTATCATATACAGTAGTGTAATGCTTTATATACAGTAGTGTAATGTATATTAAATGTAGAGTAGTGTAATGCCTCATATACAGTAGTGGAATACCTCATACACAGTAGTGTAATGCATCATATACAATAGTGTAATGCATTATTTATATACAGTAGTGTAATGCATCATAGTGTAATGTATCATATACAGTAGTGTAATGCATTATATACAGTAGTGAAATGCCTCAGTTCCATATCATCATATATAACCACTTCAGTACGTGTCTAAGCATCATCAACAAATAGCAACATGTTTTTATGTAATGTAATGATCTCGCCAAGAACTTCCTTCCCCCCAGCTATCAATGCAGGGGAAAGTACCTCCTCCAGATAACTCTGCATCGATTTCACTGCGGAGTAGCCGAATTTCGTGAATCATTACAGATTCATATTTTAGCGAGCAGCAAATATAACTCACTTTTTAAGGGAGGGGCGACGTGACGGGGCCGACTTCAAAAGTGAGAAGAAGAAAAAAAAAGAACATCAAAGGAATGAACTGCATGCTGGGAGCACTTAATTATTCATATCCAGCAACATGTTTGAATCTAGACACTCCCTCTGTCCTAATTACCAGATCAATGACGCCATTGAATGCCCACATAACGCCTTTTCTCCCACGGCATTACCCTGTGAGTCGACGCGACTGATAAATCGAGCGAGGCGTCACGCTGTTTGTTCCCCCTCTGATTAGTTCCTTTCATTGATTAATTGATTGAAGGGCGAATTCAAATGAAGACATGGTCTGGCGGGAACTCCTGACAGGACAATCCAGCCGATCTGTCTCTTGTAACCGGGAGCATTATAAACGCCCGCCTAACAAAGACGAATTGGTCCGGCGGCGGGGCTTTGTGCGTGAGGCAATCAAACCCCTGACCTTGGGACTGTAATCGAACGGTGATCCATACATCAGCCCAGTGACTGAAACATGCCATGTAGCGGCACGGGGAGGTGAACAAGGAGGTGACTGTGCACCCAGACCCCCCCCCCCCCCATGTCCTGGCTAACAGCAGCCCGTCGAATCTTTCAATAATGTAAAGATGTCCACTTGTCTCATTAATATAATGTTTAACATTCTCGCTAAAGACAAAGCCAATTCCAATGTCCGGCAGGCTAATGCAGTGTATTAGATGTGGATCGATTGCGGCGATACAGCAATCTAAAAGTTAGATTGGGGCTCAGCTAAAATGACCCTGTTTAATGATGAGGTAATTTTGGCAGGCTGCCCCGGCGCCCTCCGTTCACACTTCCATCAGAGTTTGCTCTGTACAGATGAGTCTTCCCGTAGGCTATTAGACAACCTAATGTAAAACATGCTATACACAAATCATGCTACCACCACCCCACCCTCCTGTCTTGCACATAGCCTACTGTATGTTACGTATTCACTTTTGCTCTTGCACGCGCGGTTACAGCATGCAAACTCACCGTGTTTACACACTGTTTAACGGTGCTTACAAATAATGACAAGAGTTAAGCAGGCTATCACTTTCATAAATCCTTTGACTTTAGTTGTGGGAAAAATTGCCATAATGAAAATCTGAGGTTACAGAGTGATTAATGGCATATATGCCAGGTTGTGGCACTGTACCTGACAGGAAATCCTAGCCTGGAGCAATGTCACCTTGGTGAGACGTGCAGAGACAGGCCAGGGGAGAGGAGTACTGTAAGTGCACCCTATTAGCAAATATAGACGTTATTTCCCCTCTTCGTGCCTTCCTCGTGAACTCCTACCAAGCCAAAAATACGATAGCCAGGAGAAAAACACCCTCGGTGGCTGAGTCTACGTGTGAAATATACTGTATGTTCGGTAGTATCTAAGAGAATAAGTCACTTAATTCTTGACTGTGCCCAATAAGAATCCTACCCTGTATAAAGAGTAGGGCTGGCCCCCCAATGTTCGAATGGTTCGGAATTCGTTCGTCAAGGTTTTGTGGTAGTAAACAGTCTCCCCCTCCCCCCTTCCTGTCTTCCTGTCTAAACACCCCCCTCTCGCCTTCCGGTCACCCTACCTACTCCCCCCCCCTTCCGGTACTATACCTGGTCACCATCCCCCTCCCAGCGTGTATAAAGTTCTACTCACAAGACAAATCGGGAGTTTGATTGGGATCGGGAACTCTTGAACTAAATTGTATTCGATTTACCATGTTTCAGCAAGTACATTTGTAACAACCAAGATGATTTGACCCAGTTCTTAACCTATCCAGTTTCCATGACAGTTTCTATGGAGTGACGTTAACGGCTAAACATTTGTTAGGTTGGAATCAGATCAAAACAATGGTCCGTGTTTGTGCGTTCCCCAATTGCGCCAACCACATGTCGCCTATTTCATGCTAATGTAACGGATATGTACCGCGATAGTGTGACTACGGTGCATAGAAGTAAAACTCACTCCCCTGAGGCATCCAGACTGAGCGCTTAGAGAGGATATCCTTTCTTGGCACAGCGGTCTGTGTTGCTGGCCCCGGTGCGGACGCCCGGGGTTCGACTCCCACTCAAGGCATGGTCTAAGTGTTTGGCAGGTACAGCGTTGTACCGGCTACACTTACTTCATAGAATATTGATACAGACGGACACGCAAGTTGTGGCTAGCTTGTGCTACACAGTCGTCATGTACCCAAACACACATCCTGGCTGTACCATACGCTTCTTTTCTCACCAGTTTGAGTAGAAGGCAAAGCCACTTGTAATGGAGAGGGAGGGAGGGGGGTGGGGTGGGGATCAGAGAGGACATGACTACGCCACAGATGGCAGCAATTTGCCTTATCTAGTCAGACAGGCTCTGGAGAGTAGAGAGAGAGGGAGACGGAGAGAGAGAGAGGGAGAGAGGGAGACAGAGAGAGGGAGACAGAGAGAGGGAGACGGAGAGAGGGAGACGGAGAGAGAGAGACAGAGAGGGAGATAGAGAGAGGGAGACAGAGAGAGGGAGACAGAGAGAGGGAGACATAGAGAGGGAGACAGAGAGAGGGAGACAGAGAGGGAGATAGAGAGAGGGAGACAGAGAGATGGAAATAGAGAGAGGGAGATAGAGAGAGGGAGACAGAGATAGGGAGACAGAGAGAGGGAGACAGAGAGAGGGAGATAGAGAGAGGGAGACAGAGAGAGGGAGACAGCGAGAGGGAGACAGACAGAGGGAAACAGAGAGAAGGAGACAGACAGAGGGAGCTAAAGAGAGGGAGATAGAGAGAGGGAGATAGAGATAGGGAGACAGAGAGAGGGAGACAGAGAGAGGGAGATAGAGAGAGAGAGGGAGACAGAGATAAGTCTTTGCTGTAGAGGATAAGAAAACCCTTTCCTGTGACACATCCTCAGGCCCTCAGACGGTAAAAGGTGAGCAGCGGCTGAAGCGAGGGTCACAAGACAGGGACGAGAGAGATAGCATGTGGCTAAATGTCTGGAGGTAGCCCACTATGTAGTGGCAGTGGACCACCAACATGTTGGGTGAGGACATTAGTCAAGTCACATTGCAGCATTAAATAATCAATATCCAAGCAGACGTGAAGGTTGTGATATTTGAATTCATCTTCATGTCGAGCGAGGTTATCGAACGGCATTCCCTGTCCAAAACCCATATGGCTCATAAATCTAAAATGTCACATTTGAAGAAAAAATTCATAAATAAATAAAAAATGGCTGAACTGGAGACTGAATGATTCAGTTTAAATTGAGAAAATGCTATGGGTAAACATTAGGTGCATAATCACAACCTCTGTTATATCCATTAATGTGTGTTCGGGAAAAGACAGATAAGGATTGCAGAGAGGATTATGATACTTTGATGTGAGTGCTGTAAAGACCTGCATACTAAGATCCCCCCCCCCCCCCCCACACACACACCTACACACCTACACACACACACACACACACACACACACACACACACACACACACACACACACACACACACACACACACACACACACACACACACACACACACACACACACACACACACACACACACACACACACACACACACACACACACACACACACACACACACACACACACACACACACACACACACAGCCTGGGCTGTTCTAATGGGGCTGTAGCAGGGTGACTTTTGGCAAGTTGATGAAGTTGTTGACGGGTGTAGCTGATTTTCTTTTAACCTTTCAAATTTCAAAAAGACATGTAGCACTGTCTGCATGAAGAGCCATGTAGCACTGTCTGCATGAAGAGACATGTAGCACTGTCTGCATGAAGAGACATGTAGCACTGTCTGCATGAAGAGACATGTAGCACTGTCTGCATGAAGAGACATGTAGCACTGTCTGCATGAAGAGCCATGTAGCACTGTCTGCATGAAGAGACATGTAGCACTGTCTGCATGAAGAGACATGTAGCACTGTCTGCATGAAGAGACATGTAGCACTGTCTGCATGAAGAGACATGTAGCACTGTCTGCATGAAGAGACATGCAGCACTGTCTGCATGAAGAGACATGTAGCACTGTCTGCATGAAGAGACATGTAGCATTGTCTGCATGAAGAGACATGTAGCACTGTCTGCATGAAGAGCCATGTAGCACTGTCTGCATGAAGAGACATGTAGCACTGTCTGCACGAAGAGACATGTAGCACTGTCTGCATGAAGAGCCATGTAGCACTGCATTTTAAGCAAATTAACTCTTATCCAGAACTAATATTTTCCCTCCTTGGTCTCCAGTCATTATCTTAGCCATCGTCACTGCCTGGTGATAACGGAATCCTGTAATAACAAGGTAGGGGGATGTAGGTAGGGGGTAATGACAGGGGGAACATTGGACCCTTTTTCAGAAGGGAGATATCAGACCTTGTTTTGGGAGGGGGAACAAGGGGAACATAGGACCTTTTTTATTCGGGAGGGGGAACATAGGACCCAGGGAACATAGGACCTTTTCTTTTGGTAGGGGGAACATAGGACCCGGGGGAACATAGGACCTTTTCTTTCGGGAGGGGGAACATAGGACCCGGGGGAACATGGGACCTTTTCTTTCGGGAGGGGGAACATAGGACCCGGGGGAACATAGGACCTTTTTTATTCGGGAGGGGGAACATAGGACCCAGGGAACATAGGACCTTTTCTTTCGGGAGGGGGAACATAGGACCCGGGGGAACATAGGACCTTTTTTATTCGGGAGGGGGAACATAGGACCCAGAGAACATAGGACCTTTTCTTTCGGGAGGGGGAACATAGGACCCAGGGAACATAGGACCTTTTCTTTCGGGAGGGGGAACATAGGACCCGGGGGAACATAGGACCTTTTTTTATTCGGGAGGGGGAACATAGGACCTTTTCTTTCGGGAGGGGGAACATAGGACCCGGGGGAACATAGGACCTTTTTTATTCAGGACGGGGAACATAGGACCCAGGGAACATAGGACCCGGGGGAACATAGGACCTTTTTTATTCAGGACGGGGAACATAGGACCCAGGGAACATAGGGAAGACCCTCCTTGTAGCACTTTCATGAAAAGGACCCTGTAGCACTGGATGAAAAGGTCACCATCGGTCATTATTGTTATCTGCGTTAATGTACCGCACAACCTCATCCGCAACTATTTTCAAAGCGCAATGACAACATCATACATTATGATAAACCCCAAAAGCTCACTGCAGCGCAATCTCATAAGGGACACAACACACATTTACATATCACACATGCTGAAGATGAAATGCTGAAGATGAAATGCACAATACGTCTACACATCAGGTTGATAACAAAGGCATCGCATCTAGCAACGCCTGTACCCCCAGCTGGGATGCAGCCACAGTGAAGGCTTTAGAGATGTGGGAGCATTAACTCCAGACAGGTGGGATAAAAAGCAATGCGCCAGCAATCAACTAGTCAAGCAAGGAAGATATTTCATTCAATGTTCTTTTTTTGCACACTCCAAAACCATTGCACGCTAGATATCTTGACAGATTGGGTTCGGCTATATGTCAGTTGCTCTCAGTGTCTAATGAACAGGCAACGCAAAAAAAACACACCATCTCGAGGTAGACAAAAGAAAAGATGCAAATTGACTTTTGTAAACGGCCTGACACATTTCCCCGCAACCCTATGTAACAGAAGGTGATGTGGACCATACAGTCTGAGAGATGTGTGTATCTCACCATATCATGAAAATAGAGAAAGGGGTTTGCACACTGTAGCTCCCTTATATCCAGTTTATTTGACGTCCACAGCAAAGTAAAAGTGACGTCTGTGTGTCTCCACGTGTTAGGGGCACACCATCTAAATGCAGGTAAAGTGTAAGGTACTATGTCTGCGTGTGTGTCTAGGAGGAGTGTGCAAGTATTTTTTTTTTAATAAAATAAATCTTCACCGCATTTTCAACCCAGAAGTCAGAAGTGTTGGGCATTATGTTTACCGTAGTCTGCTACAAAAAAAACTAAAAGAAAAAAAGAAACACACTTACACCCATGTAAGAGAACAGGAAATAAGCAGAACTGGTGGTAAGCATGTAAAGGTAAGTGAGTATTCATACTACTCTTTTTGATGGTGAGTAGCCATTACTTATGTTAATGATTTAATAATTTGCAGCACATGTGTAGATGCCCTGAAAATCACTTATTCATTGCATGCATCCTCTGCCTGTGTAGCTGACCTACTAAAACTCTCCATAGACAACAAATCAATTATTATTGTATTGTTAAGCCCTGTGTCCACCAGGTACCTCCTCTTAAGCCCTGTGTCCACCAGGTACCTCCTCTTAAGCCCTGTGTCCACCAGGTACCTCCTCTTAAGCCCTGTGTCCACCAGGTACCTCCTCTTAAGCCCTGTGTCCACCAGGTACCTCCTTTAAGCCCTGTGTCCACCAGGTACCTCCTTTAAGCCCTGTGTCCACCAGGTACCTCCTTTAAGCCCTGTGTCCACCAGGTACCTCCTTTAAGCCCTGTGTCCACCAGGTACCTCCTCTTAAGCCCTGTGTCCACCAGGTACCTCCTTTAAGCCCTGTGTCCACCAGGTACCTCCTCTTAAGCCCTGTGTCCACCAGGTACCTCCTTTAAGCCCTGTGTCCACCAGGTACCTCCTTTAAGCCCTGTGTCCACCAGGTACCTCCTTTAAGCCCTGTGTCCACCAGGTACCTCCTTTAAGCCCCGTGTCCACCAGGTACCTCCTTTAAGCCCTGTATCACCAGGTACCTCCTCTTAAGCCCTGTGTCCACCAGGTACCTCCTCTTAAGCCCTGTATAACCAGGTACCTCCTCTTAAGCCCCGTGTCCACCAGGTACCTCCTCTTAAGCCCTGTGTCCACCAGGTACCTCCTCTTAAGCCCTGTATCACCAGGTACCTCCTCTTAACTCAATCAGCACCAGACCCGAGGATAGTCGGGTTATCTCGCCGACCGTTCAGCGCCAGACCCGAGTATAGTCGGGTTTTCATCGTTATTTCTTTTATTCGATATTTCCATTCATTATAGGCACACGGACTCGGGGTTAACATGGGGAATCATCCTGAGAATGCCAAAGTGCAATACCGGCCGCATCCTCCCAGGTGACAGTATCAAGCACCCTTTGAAACCTTATATCTTGGCCTGTGCAACGTTCAAATGTCTCTGGGCGCACTTTTCTTTGTCAGGCGAGTCGAGCAGGTATCCCGATCACATTGAGAAGCGTCAAATGTCCCAGATGCATCTGTTGTCGTGGATTATGTTGGCGACACGATGGACACCAATACTTGGACTCGCGATCAGACAATTGGAATATTCTTTTTGGGGTACCTCCTAGTGAAGGTAAGGACTAAATTCTATCAATCCTGCTTTGATCCAACCATGATTTCACCTCGATCGCAACGTGTGTGTGTAACGTTACTCCACAACGTATGCCGTTGGTGACGATCAAAGCATCAGAAAATGCCCCCCCCCCCCCCCCCCCTTTCATGCATTCATGATGAAACATAATACCTATTATATACATTTGATTGGAAATAGTAGCGAGAAACGGCAACGCTTTTAGTGAAATTCACGTTTTGCTGCATATCGTCGTTTTCTGGGATTAGACAGGATCACTCTAAAACTATACTTAGATGCACAACGGTACGCGAACATATTGATGAAAAAAAATATTATTTTTCACATATTGAATGATAGATAGTTGATGTCAAATGGGCCATAGTATTGTATCCATAGCTATAATATAGAATATATATATAGCCCTGCAAACACAGCCACTTATTCCTATCTTTTAGAGCATTGGCGTGGTAGGAACTAAGATGCTCTAGGCCTCTGGCACTGAATGAGTTAAGCCATGTGTCCACCAGGTACCTTCTCTTAACACTTTGGATGCCACCAACACTATAAGTCGTTAGTTCATGCCGCCAGTTGAGTGCCCGCCAACGACATATATCGCTTGTTTGCCGTCTTTTTTTTTATTGGCGATTTGAATTTATATTTCATCAATCGAGCCTCGGGTTAGTGCTGCAGTCTCTCTCTGAGCTCAATTGGGAAGATACCGCCCCCTATCGTCTCTCCCTGTGGTACTGCACCCCATTAGTTCAGACTGATGCAGGGGGAGTGGTTAGTTTCCTCATTTTATTTTTCCCTCAAGGCATCTTAAGGATCGATTGTGCTCACCGGCCCGGAAAACGCGTGGATTATGTATTTACAGGACTCAACACTGTAATCAATAAGCGTGATCGATATTTGGAATGGCGATCAGGAATTGGAATAATCTTTTTGGATAACATCTGATCTCAGGTAAGGAATCTATTTGACCAGTCTTAGGATAATCAGACCTGTTTTCACGGAGATATAAGCTTTTTCCCTATGCGTGTGTGTGTGTGTGGCTGTGATCGCTGATGAGGAAATGAGAGAATAGATTTTTCAGCCCGCCTCTATAGCGTGCATAAGTACACATATACTATCGATAATCTAGCGTTTATTTGAAAACGATTCATAAATAGGTCGAAAAATGACAACGTTTTTGTGTATTCTAGAATATTCCAGTAAATGCCTTTTATCACGGAATCTTTATATTTTCCTTGAAAACGAGGGCGTTTCAAAATGCTATAAAAAGAAAATTAACCGATAAAAAACAATCCGTTTCGACAATGTTGACTGCAAACAAGTAATTTATAAACGACAGGCAGATTAGACACATAGCCATAATTTAAGAGAGAGAATATGCGTTCACAACGCTATCATTGAAGTCGTGGTGGCATTTAATGCGGTTTTACCATGTTCACCAGTGGTAATCAAAGTGTTAAGCTAGAAGCTTGAGCAGCTTTTTCAGCTCAACAGACATTTGGGGGAAGCACTATGCATGGCTGGTTGCCTGTGGTACCGTTTTGCTTAAAACTGTCAGTCAGCAGTGTTGCGGAGCACTTAACTACATGTAGTTAAATTACTAGTTTAACTACATTTTGCAGTAGTTTGGTGGTAGTTTAACTACATTCAAATCTCCGTAGCTTCTTCAGTAGTTAACTACTTTGGGTCATGTAGTTGTTACAAATTTAGGAACATTTTCCACCTCAACAATGACAGTCTGGTATGGCAACTCACCAGCGCACCAGTGTCTCCGCTTCCTGAGGAGACTGAGGAAATTGCCCATCTGTCGATTCCGATTCTGGCGAACTTCTACCGATGCGCCATAGAAAGCGTACTCACTAACTGCATCACAGTCTGACATGACAACTGCTCTGCCTCGGACCGGAAAGCACTGCAGAGGGTGGTGAACACCACCCAACACATCACCGGTACACCACTCCCTGCAATTGAGACTATCGAGCACAAACAGTGTCTGAGAAAGGCATACAGTATTGTCAAGGACACCTCTCATCCCAATGACAGACTGTTTGCCCTCCTCCCCTCTGGGAGGTCTCAGTTCAAGGACCAGCAGGCTCTGGAACAGCTTCTTCCCTTCAGCTGTCATCTCTCTGAACTCTGCACCTTGGTGACAGCCTCTCCATTTTCTCACTCACACACATTCCCTCTCCATATTGTATAAACTCTGAACTATGTTGCCTATACTCAAGGCTCTCATTTTATTTTTTTCAGTTGCAATTGTGCAGTCATTTCTTCCATCGTATATATCTGTCTCAATCTCTTGGTCCATTGTTTGACTGTAGGTGGTTGATTTTGTAACCATGCAATAGTTATCATTTTCCTTGCTGTTAACAGTAACACTCAAGATGTACAATGTATCCCCATAGTAGAGTATGTGCCTTTCAGTATACATCCCAAGATATAGTATGATGGATTCAGAGGTATGTCAAGATCTAGAATGGTTTCAATCCCATTTTTGATATTCACCCAAAATGTCTGCACTTTTGGACAGTCCCATAAAATATGTGTATGATCTCCAATCCAGGGGAGGAAACTAACTTTTTGGCTTACCAGCCAACTGGCGAGTATCTGATTTTTTTTACCAGACAAACTGATTTTTTACCAGCCAAAGAAAATCGCTAATTGTGATAATGACTTCTTTGTATGTCTTTGTCTAAATTGATTTTCAATCATAGTCAATCAATCAATCAATTCAATTTATTTAATGACCACCCAGCCAGGCTGGTGGAATTTAGTTTCAGTGCAGATTTCATAGCAGTTCCAACATAAAAACATAAAAACATAGAACATATAACATCACTTACAGCGTACATAACAGCGTAATAATCACACCGTGTCTCTACTCTTTAAAATATTTATTAGCATAAAACATTAATAACAGTGTCTCTACTCTTCACAATATTAGCATAAAACATATTAACATGAAAGAGGGATCTATTCTGGACTGGGTTGGGCTGAACTGGGCAGTGAAAGATGCTGGGTTGGACTGGGTTGGGCAGTGAAAGAAAAAAACCGAAGTATGTTGTGAAGTGTATAGAACTATAGATAGATGTGAAATGTATAGATGTAGCAGTACTGTCTATCTGTATGTCGTGTATGGCATTATGTTATGATTAATTGGAAATGGGGGACCCTGATGTAAACAAGACAAAAGTCTTTCTCTGGTCTGCATCCCCTTAAAAATTGTATTGTACCCATTCTGCAATCTGTTAATAAAGTTTTCAATGAATCAATCAAGTTAACTTTGAACCTCGTTGTCAAGCCGCGTCAATGGTGTATGCATCCGAGTGTTCACTGTGCCTTTAAGACGGCTTTTGAGCATGAAATAAAACGTCTAACCTTACGTCGTAGTCCGGTGCGTTTTTGGAAACATTATAGTCATAACAGATACACCTAGCTAACATGGGGCTGGCTGCTTTGAGCACACGCGCACGGGGGCTAACGTTAGCTAGCAAGCAGCTCTATAGCTAAAACGCTAACTAGAAGCTAACTACTGTACAGTTCCAATAGACTAACATACACCTCTGTGATTTAAATGTCTCCTTGCCTTAGACTCGAGGGTTGTACTAGGGTTGGATGCAGTTCCCCGTTGGTCAGTCTGTCTGTTTTCCATCTGCTGCTGTGTTTAACGTTATCTGTTTGCGAGTGCTTCCTTGACTGATGGTTAGTACCGCAGGACTTTTATTCAACATTCTATATTTCCACGGGTTGGCCAGTACTGCAGGAACTTTTATTAAACATTATATATGTCCGCGGGTTGGCCAGTACTGCGGGAACTTTTATTAAACATTATATATGTCCGCGGGTTGGCCAGTACTGCGGGAACTTTTATTAAACATTATATATGTCCGTGGGTTGGCCAGTACTGCTGGAACTTTTATTAAACATTATATATGTGCGCGGGTCTTGTGCAGTGCTCTCGTGGCACTGTCAACTCGCCAGACTGGCGAGTGGTCTTCATGAATCACTCGCCAAACGTAAAAAATACTCGCATTTGGCGAGTAAAGTGGCCTAATTTCCTCCCCTGCTCCAATCATTCCACATCCTCTCCAACATAGTGGCGAGGACCCACCAGCAAATCCGGAGAGAACTTGAGGAGTCCTAAAGTACCTGACCTTGACTTTCCAGTCAAACTCCTTCCACATAGGGCTATTTGTGATCTTATGATTGCTTGAATGACGGTCCTCCCATTCTTCATTTTCTATGATCACATTAGCTTCCAACTCCCATTTTTCTTTAATATATTTTTCTTTAATATAGGCGTATTTAAAATATACATTTCTTTTTTTATATAGAAATAGAACACATTAGTTAATTTTCGCATATCAGTGCCCACATACATCAAATCTAATTTGTTAAATATGTTATCAATACTTAGACAACATTACAAACTCAAGTGTGTGTGGACTTCACATTACAGAGCAGATTAAGTTTCACTTTCACTTAGATTTAACTTCATGTGAAGGAGAGAAAGAAGGCTCTTTTCAGATTTAAACCCAGCAGCAACCTAAACTCAACTGGAAAGGAGCTCAGATGATCAGTCCAGACCAGAAACAGTATGTTTGTGTGATGCGCTAAATAACAGCTACATTGATTCAAGATATTACGGTCTGTTGGTTTATTTTTTTTATTAGAACCTAACGTCAACTCTGTCTATCCAACAAATGGATACTAGTCATTGAAAATGTATTTTACAAACAGACGATAAAGATCAAAGTAAGCACTCTACAGATATTGAGCATCATTATGTAAAATGTCCATTAATCACCATTAATACCGGTGTTGACATAAGTTTCATGGGTGATAGGTATTTTCAGTTCATTTAATGTCTAATATTTTACATCCAGCTCCTCTGGTCACCATGAGTGCATAGATCTCTGGAATGTGCCAGGAGGCCAAGCCAGGCAGGCACTTAGGAATAGAAATACTTTGACCTGTGTGACCTGTGTGACCTACAGCATGGCTGTATCCAGGCACAGGCCAGGTTTATACTATGAGGAGCAAACCAGATTCATCCTTAGACTACTACCATATACGACCAAGCCTGTCTGATCATCTATTTATTAACTAGTGGCTCGCTAAATTTGGAACCCACATAGTATTTAAGCCATGATGTGTTTGTCATTCTGGAGCCTTGCAGCCCCCATGGAGGGCTATGGTCTCCAGGACTGTTCCTCGTTCTCTGTGTGTTCCTGTCAATAAATACCATCGATTGACTTCACCTTCGTCTCCTGGATATCTCTGTCCAGCTGGCTCATCATATCAATCCAAAGAACTCAGTTTTATACTATCATGGGAAATTTCACATCACCACGGCAACCCTAATACTATCTCATTATTCTGACACACGATTCTGACAAATCCACACGCAGGCTAATGCATTGTCGGAAATTCACATCAGCCATCTGGCGTCATATGCAGTTTATTGATTTTAATGCTCAAAATATTTTCGTGACTCTGTTGCATGACTAAGTTAATGTATGTTAGCACTGAAACACATGCCAATGTATTTAGCCAAAAAGTCTTATAAATATACCTTTTTATTTCTCTCTTTCTTTCTTTCTTTCTTTCTTTCTTTCTTTCTTTCTTTCTTTCTTTCTTTCTTTCTTTCTTTCTTTCTTTCTTTCTTTCTTTCTTTCTTTCTTTCTTTCTTTCTTTCTTTCTTTCTTTCTTTCTTTCTTTCTATTTATTTAGGGTACCAGGTACAGCCCTGGTATATACATGTATCTATATCTGTATATAATACTACTGCACATCAGGGCTTGACATTAACACCCGCCAAATGCGGGTAGAATTCGGCAGTGGCGTGTAACTCTGTCACTCTACCAGCCACTTTGGCAGGTGACCTTTTTTAATTTCCCCATCACTGCGAAATCTGCCCCTCAATTAATATAGCCGCGGGGGGGGGGGGGGGGCATAAGCCCACGGGACAATGCATTGGGAAATTGTGGACATTTACGACGTGAATATTTTTGCGCAGATCGGTATACGGGCACGCACGTGGGAGCTTGCGCAAAATGTGCACCGTCGCGCCCCGACCTTTTTGCTGATAGAAGTGCATTGGGAAATCGTGCCCCCCACCGAGTTCTACCCCCGGGAGAAATCTCGCGTCGATCCGAGCACGGGCACACGCATGGGAGCTCGCGCAAAATCCCCCAAATAATTCCACGTTGCGCAAAACTCCCCCCCCCCCCCCCCACATTTTCGCTGATGGAAGGGCATTCTGAAGTTGTAGAACCAACAAGGTCTACCTCCGTGAATATTTTCGTGGGGATCGGAATACGGGCGCGCGCGTGGGAGCTCACGCATTGGGAAATCATGCCGCCCGCCCCGGGAGAAATCTCGCGTTGATCCGCGAATGGGTGCGCCCGTGGGAGCCCACCCAAAATCACAGTTGCCCCCCTTTGGCTACCTTAGAGAGTCATAGTTACTCCTGCCGTTTACCCACGCTCTATTGGCCGCCTGCCTACCCACGTGGAGGTCAGGAAACCTTGATCTTTGACCCCCCCCTCCCATTTGCCGTCAGATGTTATTTTAGCACACACCACACTACTGACATTTTGGATTAGATGTTATTTTAAATGGTTCTGTTCAAATAAAATCGTATGTCCAAACAAATGCATGCAGTTACATTGTCCAATTACCTATATTTATAACTTTTTGGGTGGGGGCGCAAGCGCAGGGATTTCTGGCTAGTGAAAATGCTAAGTGGCTAGTGACTTTGGATAACCACTCACCACAGTAGCTGGTGAGCCAACAAGTTAATGTCAAGCCCTGCTGCACATACAGTACATTAGAATATTTACTCTGTGGCTTCATATATACTCCACATATTCACATGTTATACTGTATACTGCAATGCACTTTATTGCTATTTGCGCTCTGCCAACTTAATTTATTGTACTGTACTTGTACTGGTACTTGTGACAATGACAATACATT
This sequence comes from Notolepis coatsorum, assembly GCF_963971535.1. Lineage (NCBI taxonomy): Eukaryota > Metazoa > Chordata > Actinopteri > Aulopiformes > Paralepididae > Notolepis > Notolepis coatsorum. The sequence goes on along the minus strand of NC_140180.1, from coordinate 30,668,230 downwards.
TAATCTAATCTGATCTAAACAGCTGCTCCCTGTCCCCTCCTTAAAACACACCCACAGGAGTTCCAAAGTGAGGTTCTACTGCCCTGGTCCCTAAATCAAACACACCCACAGGTGTCCCCAAGTGAAGTTATGTTGGCCTGGTTCCTAAATCAAACACACCCACAGGAGTTCCTAAATGAGGTTCTGTTGCCCTGGTCCCTAAATCAAACACCCACACGTTGCTCTGTATCACTTCAGCTGTTGCTCCGTGTGACTATATGAGATTCCAGACTCAGATTGTGATACTTTTCCACAATGTATTTTGAATGTAGATTAACCATTTTTTCAAAGTAGTTTTAGTTTGACAAGCTATGGTTTTTTGAGACTAGATAAGATGTAGTTGAACCTCTTTTCATTGTGAAGTAGCTAGTGGTTTGGTGAACTACAGCTTCAGAGTATTTTGCCCAACACCGTCAGTCAGTCACACACATACCCCAATGCGTCCAGCAACAAATGAAAATGACTTACTTCAAATATTAAGCTGTTAGTACTGTAGCAATATGCTGTGCTATACAGATCCAGCCCTGAAAAATCAAACTTCTACTGCTCCTCTACCACTCCTCCACCACTCCACTCCAAACAGATTTTGTGACTCTTATTGTTCTGGACCGGGCCAGATTTCACACCTCCACTGCCTCCCACAGGCTGGGGAGATTTTCATCTTAAAATGTTATTCGTCCCAAACGCCCCAGCTCCATCCGATTCCTTAGCCTTTTTCACTGTTTACTTATCTTGCATTGCAACACTAATTTATGGGCAGTACCCCAAGTCAGACTGCCCATATAAAAATGATCTTGGGGGTCTGAGGGCAGTAGACCCCGACCCCCTCCCTGGGGCAGCAATTAAGTTAAGTTTGTTCACTTTGGGAGCTAGCCACCAGCCCCCGAAATATAACACCTGAGTGCTAGTTCTATAGTGGCAGAGGAGCAGCAGACCAGCAGCAGAAGTGGTTTGAATTTTCAGTGCTGCATCTGTAGTATGTAAATGTTCTTTTTTACTAAATAAATAAAGTGAATTGTGAATCTGAATATATTTTAGCATTGATGCATTTTTTGCTTAATACAATTAAATATTTTCATTAGACCGTAGTTAGACTTAAGCATAGGCCTACATTAATTGAAATGGCCAAGTAGCATCATTTAGACATGAAGAAAAATACATTCTGGTATTGTAGGTCAAAACAAAAATATAGATAGACTATGTAGCCTAAGTGTACAAAATAAAAGAGGGCAGTGAGCTATAATTTCTTCAACAGGGATATGTTCTGCTGACAGGGAGTCTGTATTCCCTGTATTTGTTCAAGTCCAAGAGGTCATTGTTACAAGACACAAACCTAGACTAGCCATCATAACGATGTAGACATGCAGCCTAGTTACATTGCACAGATGAAAGCCAACCAGCAAAATTATTATCATTATGCAAGCCAAAGGTAATGTCACCATTATGCAAAGGTAATATCACCATTATGCAAGCCAAAGGTAACGTCATCATTATGCAAGCCAAAGGTAATGTCACCATTATGCAAGCCAAAAGTAACGTCATCATTATGCAAGCCAAAGGTAATGTCACCATTATGCAAGCCAAAGGTAATGTCACCATTATGCAAGCCAAAGGTAACGTCATCATTATGCAAGCCAAGGGTAATGTCACCATTATGCAAGCCAAGGGTAATGTCACCATTATGCAAGCCAAAGGTAATGGAAGAGCATCTCAGTGTGGAATGGGATAATGTTAATATGTTTCACAAAACACTAAGAATGAAAGGATAAATAAATTAGTAATGACTGACTGACTTGGTGAAATAATGAATGAATGAACTAATGAAACGGGACCTAAGGTGCAAACCATTGTGATAATGACTGAACAGAACAGTAGTAGGCTAAGGACTTTGCCGAAGGCTACAATGTGATGAGCAGCAGGCCGTGACGGCTACGATTTCTAAGATTAAAAGGGACACAAATTCTCGAAGACAACTGTGACAAAAGACTGCGAGCTGGAGTGGGTTTAATGTCACTCAAGTGAAGCGGGCTGAAAAAGAGAGCGAGGTCTGGCGTACTAACAATACACACTCGTCTAAGGCATACTCTGTTTGAAATACATTGATATTGCTGCCTAAGCAATTGTATCATATCGTTTTCTCCAGGAAAAGTGCTCAACACAGGGAGGGATTGGTTCAGTTAATTGAGCAGATGAAAGGGTTAAGCATGTTTTCCAGATCTGTATCCCCTTGTGAGCAGCAAAAGGCCATCTTCTTACTTAAAATAGCTGAGTAGGATGGAATCGCACTGAGCTCTGTACCCCAGTGTCACCGAGTCTGATTTATTTCAACATTACTATGAATGATTGGCCCTTCAAAACTCTCCTCTATTATCCACAGATGGGATGACGAACCATATTTCATCTTGATTTAAGTATTTATTGCTGCAATTCATACTAAAGACCACCTGTCATTAACCCTAAAAGGCCACCTGTCTCTGCGTCACAAAACACACCACACATATCAAACACACATATATAATAAACACACATACCGGTATAGGTACATACATGTACACACTTGTACAGTGTTGCGCAGGCAATATTATATGCATCTCAGTAAAGGGTCTTACCATTTTGAATGTCCAATATGTGATGCTTGTCTAACATCCATCCTCCCATAGTGGAGGCGTCGAGCTCATAGCCTTGTAAGATGGCCGTCCTCTTCTCCCAAAGCACCACATCCAGGCACGATTCATATTCGTACCCCACAGACACTGTAAGTAAGATAGCAGAGACCTATGGTGAGCAAGGTTGCAACCTCCGTACTTGACGCCTGTAAGAGGCAATGATGCTTCCAGTCTACAGGACATTCAACACGCTGAGGCTGTGGATGACTCTTGCGGTTGTTTGAATTTCTCTAGATTACATTCTTCTCCAGTTGGCTGAACAATGCATCAGGACTACCTATGCGATAGGACATAGACATGAGAAGAGGTAGGTTATGGCACATATCACCCCAGTGGTGATTTACTATCAAGCACAGGTCATAGACATAATACAGATGATGTTCACACCCAGGGTAGGACATTAAAAAACACTTGTCTTAAGTGTCATGAGGTCTTTAAAGGAGTGCTTCTTGTTAAATAAAGAAATACAGTTTTTAAATAAATGTACCTAAAATAAGTGTGCAAAATAGTAGAATTTCCTTGCCTGAAGCATGATGCTATCAATAGTGTATATTTGCTTTACTATAACTACCACTTTCTCTTTACTACTACTATAATATAATGATTTAGCATGTGAAGAGGACAAGAGTTGGGAGTGCTCCAGAGTTCTTTGGACCAAAACTAGGTTTAGCTTAGAATTGTATCTGAATATTTTCATTACGTTTCGTTTGAGGTCCACGTTTATTTCAACGTTGAAAACGGCTAGCGCTGCAAACATGGTGACGGCTTGGAAGAGAAGCTAGCTAAACTCATGGACATAAAGACCCGCAAAACTCTGTACTCATCTGCTTGCCGATCTGCATTTGCTGATTCTGGAGGAACTGAAACCCATTTCTAATATGCTGTGGGAGATGAAAAGCTATGGCTGCTTCCCATGCCCAGAAGCTGACAGAGGTTGAGACTTTCTTATCAGACCACAGTGACTGGTCTGATACTAATCTGGAAATGACCCGCTCCCCGTTTACTAAAACAAGCAACTTGAGGCTACAGCAGTGGATTTGGAATCACAGGCAGAATAATCTCTGGGTAGTCGGGATCCCTGGGGGAGTGGAGGTGACAGATTCAGCCAAGTTCATGACTGACTGTGTCTCCTCTCCGCTGGTGCTTGATGGAGCACATTGCATTGGTCCGCCCCACACTGCAGAGGGTCAGTCGAATGCTAGACAGAGAGTGTTTATCGTCAGATTCCACTACTTTCAAGATAAAGAGCTGGTTCTAAGGCGCAAGAGGGATCAACATCAGCTAAAGTACCGTGACCACAACGTCTCCATTTTCCCTGACATGACAATGGAGGTCTCCAAGAAACAGGGTTCATTTGCCCCCAATCAAACGCAACCTGTACGGGAAGGCCATCAAATTCTACCCTTTTGTTTCCAGCACATCTTCGTGTGGAGTACCAAGATGGCAAGAATATTTTTGATTCTCCGGAGGAAGCCCTGACTAAGCAGACAAACATGAGACTGAAGTGTGTTCGTGCCCTGTGTCTTTGCGACGTGGGACATACCTTTCTACAACATCCCATTTTTTGGAACATTGCATTTTCCAGACCGCATACTGTATCCCTGATTTGAAATGTGTATGGGTTTTTCCAAGCAGACGCTATGTTGCTGGGCTAATTGTGTTCATAATCTATTTCAGCCTAACTGTATATGCAGTTTTTTTTGTTGCAATATTAAATACATGTGGTTTCTAGTACTGCGAGTACATCAGTTAGGATAATATTGTACTACTATTCTGTTTGACCCAATATTATTGCTGGTGGCAATCCACCACCGTTTTATGTTCTGTTCGCAGACGTCGTTTTGGTCATTGTACATGGTTCTGTGGTTTTGGTTTCTCTTTTGGTGGGCTTTACCCTCTGATACACTCACTTTTGATTTTGATGATTGATTTTAAGCCTGATTCTGTGCACAGTTTGCTTGTATGTATATAATAGAGACAATTTGATAATTACATTATTGTAGTTTCACCTGGGAGCCTCTCTTAAGTAGATGAGGTGTGTTTTCTACTAATACATTGGAATTCCAGCAGAGGAATATCCCGCAGTCTCCACCCGTTTGGGATGGAAATATTAAGAATATATGTGAGAATTATTTATTTAATTTTCTCCACCCTTTACATTTGCTCAGGATTCAGTGTTTGATTCACTCCTCTGTCTCTCCTCTATGCTCTCATATCTAAATAACTGGCTCAGTTATATCTGGACCTGGTTAACCACGTGTTCCACTCCACTATTAACTCTAAGGCCAGGGGCATGGCTATACTGATTCATAAGAACATTTGATTTATCCCAAAGAACACTGTTTCTAACCCTAATGGGAGACATTCGATTCTCATGATATTTGATCGCCACTGGCTTACTTTTTCAAGTCCCCAATTTTGATGATCCTGGATTTTTAAACAGGCTATTGAGTACTCTTCCCAATTTGAATACCCATCTTCTGGTTTTTGGTGGCGACCTAAACTGTGTAATCGACCCATTATTAGACCATTTTAACAACCTCCCTCGCTCTGCAATGTCATCAGTAATTTTCAGACTTTATGTTGCAAAACGGCTGTGTAACCCTTATGTGAAAGAGTTATTTTCTTTCTTTTCACATGTACAATGTTCTTACTCCTGTATTGATTACTATTTTGTGGATGTGTGTCTTCCCCCAGATATCTAGCAGTATTTATAAGTGATCAAGCCCCCCGTCGCTCTTGATACATCTTTACCTTCCCAGTGTGAAACTCCTTCTCCTTCTTTCAGATTAAACCTTTTGTGATTATATCTCCTCTTCTATCCATACTTTTCTTTCATTTAACAAGACTGACTCCACTCTTTAATCTGGGAGTCCTTGGAAGCCTATCTCAGGGGTCAAATCCTCTCATACTCTGCCAATTTAACTCAAGTACATGAAGCCAAAAAAGATTTGACTCACAGATTCCATTCTCAAATTAGATCACCAATATAACAATATAACAAGGAACACATGAGTTTACAAGCCAAATGTGATTTGCTCTCAACCAAACAAGCAGAATGCATGCTCTTACAATCGCATGGGAATTACTATGAATATGGTGATAAGGCAGGCCACCTGCTTGCGCATCAGTTAAAGTGTCAGGCTGCCACTCGTCTGATTCTCCAAATTAAGGACCCCTCTGTCAATTTGCAACCATCCAGCTCCACCAATATCAATGCTGCATTTGTATCATTTTATTCCACCCTTTCAGAATTCAGAATTCCCTACAGACAAAATGGATTTTTTTTTATCATTTAGAAATGCCTAACATTGACCCCACTACCGCAAACTATTTGGGCTCACAACATTTAGAGGAAACAATTCGAGCAATCAAGGCAATGCAAAGTAATACAGCCCCAAGTCTGGATGGCTACCCAAAAAGTTTAGTGAAGAATTGTATTCTTTCATGTGGTACATACCAAGGTTGCCCTTCGAATCCCCTTCTGTTTGCCTTGGTGCTTGAACCACTTTTGATTATGTTGCACCCCTGTTATTCCCACATATTCCAAGGTTTCCGCCTCCTCAGAGGAATGAACGGTTCATGTCTTCATTCCGTGATACATTTCTATGTTTTTCAGGAGACTGTATGACATCGAACACAGCAGTTGTTACAGCGGTGCCCGACAGCCTTGGGACCCGTCCTGTAACATACATTTCCTAAAGACACGCAATGATTTGGTGGAAACTGAAATATGGTAAATGCATTATATTTTCAATATTTAAAAAAAGGAATTGGGTTAAATGATAACCCAGTATGTTATAAAAGAGCAAGGATTAAAATAATGTAAGTACAATTATGTACAAATAACAAATAAAATAATAATAATAATAGATATATAGAATACTAGAATAATAATAATAAAATAATAATACATTAAAAAAACACTAACCTTCTTACTGTCATATACTACCATGCACTCCTCCTACTATAATAATATGACTTATGTCTATGCACTCAATACTGCAGCACCCAAGTCTCAGCACTGTTTGATGAACATTGTTACTCAGCTGTAAGCGTCGTACCCTTCCTGCTGACTTGTCGTACAGAAATTGTAAGTTGCTTTGGATAAAAGCGTCAGCTAAATGACAAAATGTAAATGTAAGGTATTCGTTGAGAGGGCACAGAGCATCATGTGTCTCTGTCTGCTGACAATCTTTTACTTTATGTTATGAATCCCCTAGATCTGCTTGGGAAGAACAAATGGTGTTGAATTTTCAGAAGACTGGTGGTCTGGGGCAATCAATAGGATTAGCTCAACTACTTAATGTGCAAGATTGGGTCTCATGTAATTTAAAGTACTACATAGGCTCCATTATTCCAAAACCAGACTAGCGGAGACTTACGCCAATGTAAATAATAATATGTGATCAACTATAGCTACAACCCTGCCAACCTTAGCCATATGTTCATATTGGGGCACTTTCTTTAAAACCATATCCGACATCCTGGAAACAGAAACTCCCCATTTTTGGAGTTCCTGAAATCATTCAGAATTTGCACTCTAGCCAATTAGATTATTGCATTTTCCTCTTTGATAGCACGCCACGGAGAAGGATTCTTTTTGCTTGGAAATCACCTAGTCGCCCATCGCCATCTTCCTGGTTAGAAGACATGATGTCCTTTATTAAGTTAGAGAAAATCAAGTTTACACTCAAAGGCTCCCCTGAGAAGTTCACTACCAGGTGGCAGCCCTTCCTGAGCCACGTGAGCTCACAAGGCTCCCAGATCAGTCTTCCTAGGGTTTCTTTCCCCTACTGAGCATTTATTTCCCCCCCTTTCTTCCCCACCTCCTTTTTCCTTCTTCCTTTCTATTCTGTTTGGGTGTACCGGTATATGTGAGGGTGATCTGGTGTGGGAGGGCCTTGTGGTTGGGATGTGGGTTCTTGTTATTAATATTATCTGTTGTGTGTTTGTTGTTTAGAATGTAAATAAAAAATTGGATTTGCTAAATAATTGCAGGTTTTGATTACTAGGCTACCTGTACAAGTGTGATGGTTAAAAGCATAATAAAATGTTCAGCTAGTATAATAATAATAATAGATTTATTTTATATAGCGCCTTACATAAAGTATCTCAAAGCGCTTAAGTATCACAATTCAAACAAGCTTTTGTCGTTTTTTTCCCTCTGGCAATGAACACATACTTGTAGTGATGAGGCTGTGATGTTATACTGAACATGGATCATAGATGGAGCGCCTCAATGGTCAAAACGAACAGTCGTAAAATTCCTTATAAACCCTGCTACATAATAAAAAAAACTCTGTAATGATTAAGCTAACATTATCGCTGTCATTTTAAGAGCCTTTTAAAAAATGTAGTCATTGTCATAAAACTCTCTGCAACAAATATGTTATATTTACAGCAGCACAACCCTGCTGAAAGATTAGACATGCAAAACAGAAGAAAAAAAATGCTGCAATCTGGGATTTTGTGATTCCACACCACCTGCTAAGTCATTATTGCAAAACAGAAGATGTCCCAGACTAAACAACCCACAATTTACAATACATCTCCAAAGTTCAATTACAGTTTCATCGCCTGAAGAAAAACATCTGTCAACCTGTGTGTTAACACAGTATCTTCAGACAGATGGTACAGAAACTCACCTACAGCCTCTGAGAAGCCGTAGACCTTTTGGTTGTAGGCATCCGTCTTATCCCATATGAAGGTGTAAGAGAGGTCGGGGAACGCAGGGAAGGACTTCTGGAACTGCCTTCCCATGACGGCAACCATCAGGTGGACCTTCATCAGGCCGAAGGGGAGGCGCTCCTGGGTCATAAGCACCTTTAGGATAGGCTTATAGCCTGCCGCCCGTGAGCTCAGGTAGACCAGGTTCAGGTCACTTCCAGGTATGGCTACTTGCTCATGAAGGACCTGGGGATTCAGGTCATTAGAATTAGTTAGCAGCAGGGTCAGCCACACAGTGCCGATTAAGAGATATACAGGTGCAGCTCAATAAATTAGAATATCGTGGAAAAGTTATTTTATTTCAGTAATTCAATTCAAAAAGAGAAACTCTCATAGATTATAGATCCATTTACACACAAAGTGAAATATAAAAAAAAAAAAAGTATATAGGAATGTCAGCCTTCTGAAAAGTATGTTCATGTATGTTCACTCAGTACTTGGTTGGGGCTCCTTTTGCACAAATGACTGCGTCAATACAGCGAAATATATGGACTTTTACACGATATTCTAATTTATTGAGCTGCACCTGTATGGTCTGAAGTATACGTGACCCGGCACGGTCTAGGCCGCCATATCTCGCAGGAGAACATTCTTCAGAAAACGCTGCGTGATTCAAAATTGAGATATTGGCATTTTTGAGTGCTTCAAAATGTCACATATGATTAAACATCAAATACTCATTTGATTCTGATCCACATGGGTAGCCTTTAATATGCTGGGTGATTACACTTATTAGAATGTATTGAGATGCTAATGTCAGCCACTCCTTCTGAAGAAAATCCCCTGTATTGAAACGTCAGCCGCCTTATGGTTTTACAATTGGCTTCTCTTCGCTCACACGCCTCGTCTCCTATGGTTGACCACACACCCATACAGGGTCCCGTCTCACCTGGGTCTCTGGGATGATGGGACTGTCCTCCGGAGAGGTCCTGTAGAGGGTGGACAGGGGCGAGGCCAGAATGAGGGGGCTGGGCCTGAGCAGGCCGGTCATGTAGCAGCTGGGGATGTCGTTCTCCTCCCTCTTCATCACCACGGTGTCCATCACGTGGAACACGTTCCAGGGCACCCACACGGTCCGGTGTGCCGTGGGAAACGGTGCTCGTTCGTAATTCAGTGTCAAGGAGGCGCCGCCATTGGCCAACAAGTCATACCTAGAAAAAACACAAAGGTAAGAAAAATAGTCACTAGTTGAATGAATGAATGAATTTATTCACACACACACACACACACACACACACACACACACACACACACACACACACACACACACACACACACACACACACACACACACACACACACACACACACACACACACACACACACACACACACACACACACACACACACACACACACACAATATATTACATGATGCACATATCTTCATATCTTCTTTGTAGATGTAGCAGTACTGTATATCTGTATGTCATGTATGTCATATATGTCCTGATGAATTGAAAATGGGGGACCCTGATGTAAACAAGACGAAAGTCTTTCTCTGGTCTGCATCCCCTTAACAATTGTGTGTATTGCGCTGTACTGTATTGTACCCATTCTGCAATCTGTTAATAAAGTTTTCAATCAATCAATCAATCAATCAATCAATCAATCAATTCATGTGGAAACAGCAACGACGCAATTGTGTGCATGTGCCAGGTCTCCCAAGAAGCTACTTAAAGCTTTTGGAGGGAGCCTGATCACAAATATAGACAAAATATAAACAACAAAAACTAAAACAAAAACAAAACATACAATTTACACACCTACCTACTAACTGACATACAACATAGATACATAAATACAGACAATTTATATACCTAAGTAATGATTCTATTCAGAGATATGATTTAAGCAGTTCCTCTTTCAGTGATTTGGACCTACTGTCTCGTTAAGGCCAGAGTATCTACAGTACAGAATGCAACATTTGTATGTGTATCTCCCTTTAGGACCGGGGGCGACATTTGTGCGCTTCTGCCTTTAGAGCCGGATGCGATGTCAGTTTGTTTATTTATTTTTTACCCAGGGACAGTGCACATTAATGAACATCTTCAGTTTCCACATCAATGTAAATGTGCCAGATTTGAGCTGGTAATTAGCTAGTTTCCATCTGTAGTCCCTGCCTACCGTGCATGTCTTTATGCAGTGTCGCTTTAGATGCTGTCACCGTTTTCAAGACATTTGAGCGATTAAATGCATTGTGATTTGGCTGACATACACGTTGGGAAGGCAACATGCATTACGGGATACATTATTGTAGCCTTGTTTTTCGCCTGTTAGCTTGTCTTCGCCTCTTAGCCTAAAGTTGCGTTTCAGACAGTTAGGACGGCTGACGACCGGAGTGACGGGAGAGACACTGGAGTATAGCAGTTCATTGAGGATGAAAACAAGAATGAATTGGAAGACTCAAGAGGCAGAGATATATATATTTTTTTATCTACTTTTTTCTCCCATTTTAAATTTTTTCTCCCATCCCAATTTTCGTATTGTCCAATTTTACCCTCCCCTGTCTCGAACGTTGTTAGGCCATGCCTCCCACAAGCCGGCTGCAATGTGGACGAAGCCTCACATCACGTGTCCCCTCCGGTACTCGAGGAAGCAGCCGTCGCATCTTTTCACCTGCACAGCGCGATCTCTCAGCGGCGGGGGTCTGCGTGGGAGGGACACGCCGCCCCCGTCGCTTCCTGATTCTGCTGCGCACCAACCGACCTGTAGGAGTTGCTGTCCACAACGTCTGATCCCCACCCATCAGCTTTCCCACCCCTAACACTGCCAATTGTGTTAGTATGAACGACCAGCCAAGCTGATAGCAATGCAGAGAGCTGGGCTCGAACCCAGCGTCTCCTGCATTGGTGGCGAGCGCCTTGTGAAGAGGCAGATTTTGAAGTGGCTGCTGACCCACTAGCCAGGGAGCATTGGATGAGAGACATGTTTTAGGAGGAGGAGGAAGAGGAAGAAGAGGATTTCGGTGAGTTTGCCAGCTCCAAGATGACAAAACAGGGAACTATTACCCATGCAGTAAGATGGAATATGGCCACAAGCCAGGGGTAAAGATTGACCTGACTGATGATGCAATGCCTTTGTGACAGAGACAAATTTATATGCAGAACATAACAGGGGCGGAACTCCATCCAGCGGTAAGTGGATACCGGTTACGGTGAAACAGATGAAACCTTCACCGGGCTGCGCGTCGCCATGGGAATTCAGCTGCCAGTGAGAAGTTATTATTGATGACAAAAGAAGTGTTTTCAGACAAATATCCACAAAGCCATGTCAAAAGACAGATTTGCAATGATCTGGAGGTCATAATAATAATGATAATGATAATGATGATGGAAAATAATAATAATAATAATAATAATAATAATAATAATAATAATAATAATAATAATAATAATAATAATAATAATAATAATAATAATAATAATAATAACAACAAATAGAAATTATTATTAACATTTTCAGTTCAGTAAGATGGCATACAGTGACTGTATATAACCAGTACACAGTAAGTACACACAAGTCACTTAAACAAATCACTTTAAAATGCATACAAATGTATTATTTCCGTTTAGTTATTGATTCAAAAGAATGTTAATGAACATTAGGGCAAAGGAAAGAAACGTTCAATAAAAGCCAAGGGCTCTCAAAATGTATTTAATTTCATGTATATATCTGCCACAGCGGCTGAGAAATAAACATTTTAGCAAACGTTCAGGTTGTTTACAACAACGGGTCAAAGTCAAAAGCAAAGAGTGCAAACCGGAGTGTCGCTTACTGTGCGCTAAGACTAGCCACAAGTCAGACGATCTCAATGGAAGAGAGAACGCTCCCCACCAGCAGTCTTATTTAAATGCAGGCCACATATATTAGTATCGTTCACTGAATCTCATTTATTACTTTTGCCTAACCAGCCATGGTAGTGAGGAGACACTTAAAAAGTTGATTTTGGTTAAGGAGTCTCGGCTTAGTTCTTTTATTTATTTTTTTATAGTGAAGTGGTTTTAATTAGTATCACATTGCGTTGGGAAGAGTCACTGGCTTGGAAATGAAGGGCGAGTCTTTGAAGTGTTGCTCTATATATTCCACTAGTTCCACTACCCAGGGGGTAAAGCATCAGCATGGTGACATTGCACACACCAGCACACTGAGGGGCGTATATACGCACCCATACCCCCTGAGACATTTGTACGCACGAACACGCACACACACACACAAACATAGAAACATATACACACACATGGAAACACACACACACACACATGGAAACACACACACACACACACACACACACACACACACACACACACACACACACGCACACACACACACAAACATAGAAACATATACACACACATGGAAACACACACACACACACACACACACACACACACACACACACACACACACACACACACACACACACACACACACACACACACACACACACACACACACACACACACACACACACACACACACACACACACACACACACACACACACACACACACACACACACACACACACACACACACACAGAGAGAGCACCCAAGCTGTGCAGCTGACCTGAGATGCCGTCCTACTCGAGCTCCGTCTTCTCTCTCCATCCACTCTGGGCAGTGGGGAGCTCACAGCTGCAGGAGGCCAGGCTTTGATGCTGCCCCCGCTCCCTCCCGCCCTCCCACCTCCCCATTCCTAACTCCGTGAGAGGATCTGGTGGCTAACCAAGTGTGATTATCCCTTACCATTTATCATGCTCCCTGTCAGAGGGGTTACAGGGTGGAATATCTGAAGAAATCAGCTAATCCGTGGCTATCTGGGGACCGGGCTGCCAAGGTTTGCACTTCATAACAACAACTGTGTAATTCCCTGCCACTCAAAAGCCTTTCAGTCGACACTGGCAAAACACAAACACGGACACCGTCTGGCTATTTGAATAAAGGCCTTGTCCAATGTCAGTACGAGCCATCTGTTAAAATAAAGTTCCTAACAGAGGTGAAATCTCTCCCATAAATGTACTGTATGTATGACAAGCATTTGTCTTGTATGTGTTTGCGCGCCCGTTATTGAGCAGCAGTCGACGGTAATAGCCGGAGAAGGTCAGGCGGTAATCCCGTGTTTCACTGCAGGCAGAGTGATTCTGCCCTCGCTGATTCAATGCATTTTAAGCAGCCTTGTTCAAAATAGCCTCAATCACTGTGACATTTGCATGAGGAATTGTTTGAGGGAACAATGGCGTGCTGTTCCCATCGTTTGGACAAACGCTGTGCCATCTCTCCCACATGATGATTATTTTTCCATTTCTTCTCCATGTTTTGAATCGGGACACTGCGGACCAGATCTCCACCGAACCCCCGATGTGAGGGCAGGTCTGATCTAGCGTTAAGGGTTCAAACTGACCTGGACGGAGGCCTCATGTTTATTCCGATTTGTAGACAAGTTTGTTTATAGGGGCTTTATTTTTTGTGCATATTGGTGTGTGTGTGTGTGTGTGAGGAAAATACTGTATTCATAAGTGTCTGTCACGCGGACATGAATAATGCATGTGCTTGTGTGTATAAAGAAATTCTCTTACATGCCATCTTGCCGCGTGACGGTGTAGCCGTATTCCGGGTAGTGCAGGAAAGACACGTTCACTCCAATCAGCGGCGTCCCGTCTCCCGTGAGGACCTGACCCCGGATGATTGACGCAAGGCTGCGCGGGTAAACAAACACACGGAGAGAGGGTCGAATAAACAAACAATGCCAGCCGGAGTCAACAGAAAGCCGTGACGTCAGTGGCTCCGTTAACATCTGTCACCCCCCCTCCACCAAGGGTACGAGCAGTCTGATTTACTGACCGTTAAAAACACAACATATGTCTGGGATTGTTATTTATGAAACGGCCACCTGGCACTGTCCCTCTCTCTCTCTCTTTGTACCCATTTTAAAAGCCCATAACTCAGATGACATACAGTATCTCGGACATCAGGGGACTTTTGGGATTTAGCAGTTTCCCTAAGTATTGGAGCATTGGTATTCCACAAGGGCCACAAATACACTAGTGATTATTCCACACATTTCCCTGTTGTTACTAAAGTAGTATTGCGTGGGGATCTCAAGGATTTAAAAGACGTAGCACCCCCCCCCCCCCCCCCCCCATTTATACCGGATCAGCTTTTAGTGAGGTGTCTGAACTTGACACATTATGATGTACCGGTTTTGACTGTTATGATGTGTTACAGGGGTCATTCATTCTAGCAAGGAGTATTGCTTCCATCAGGGGAGAGGCTGCCCCCAACCCAGCATGACAGATGTTGTTCTGATTGAATTAGAGGAAGGTTAGTCTTTTTTTTTTTTTTTTTATTGGTCTTTTTCCCCCTCCATTTTCCTCCGATTTTCTCCCATCCCAATGTTAGTCGTATGCCAATTCCCAGTCCCTTCCTGGTCGCTGCGCTTTACCCCCCACAGTCAGATCATTTGGGAGAGTGGAGGCTACCACGTGCTTCCTCCGACACACGTCCAGCCAATCACCGCTTCTTTTCACCTGGCAGCGCGGATTCTCATTGAGAGGGCGTAGCGTGTGGGAGGACCACACTATCCCCCTCACGTCCAATCCGCGCTTAGCAGGCGCCCCGACCGAACTGTAGGAGTCGCTGTTTACAACGACCCGGACCCACCCCGCCAGCTTCTCCCACCCTCTGATACAGCCAATTGTATCAGTGCAGACGGCCAGCCAAGCTGGTGACAACCCCGGAGCTGTGAGCTGGATTCGAACAGGCGAACCAAGCTCACAGCTCCGGGGCTGGTGACGAACGCAATCTCCGCTCGACCACCTAACCGCCTGGAAGGTTAGTCTTTCAACCAGAATAGTGACTTTTTAATCCACCCTAACTCTTTAAGTGAGAACTTGCCTAAAGGTTGGGGGCTGGTATGTGTCAAGTGTAACTCCAATGGAATAACAACAAATGTAATACTAGAAGCATACTGTCATAAAGAATAAACATAAATGGTAAATACATTTAAAAAAAGAACAAATGAGACCATTGGTTGAAATCATTCATCTCGCAAGGTGAAAAAAGGAGCAGTGTAAGTATCAACATTCTGTCAGACCGTCAACACATTCAATCAACCAGTCAATAAGGAACACATTTCTTGTTTTCAATGGTGATACACCCCATCTTATCGGGATATGCATTCATACATGATTATTACTTGCGGATCTCTGACTTATAATTATTAGATCATTTACAGTGGAGATTTAGAAAATTACCGACATGGCAGATTTGCATAGGATTAAAATAGCTGATAACCTCGGGGATAATTAGAAATGACTAGAGGTCTCTAGGTAATACAACTTTCCTACTCCCCAATCGTGCATTTTAAAGTGTGGGGGGGGGGGGGGTGATTTGTTAAGTTGAACAACATCTGAAGGGGGGCAAGACAAAGCAATCTTTTTCCATCAGCACTTAATCAATCGCTGCCTCCCCGACCGTGGTGGAGAATTTTCTAATATTTTCCTCTGCGTTTGTTATTGGTGGGACTGTAGGAGGGGAAAAAAACGCGTCTCATTTTGCCACTTTATCTCCGGGTCATTACGGATATGAAGCAGGGATGATCAACAGCTTTCGCCCTCTCTATTTCCTCCCTGCTACATGCTCGGCATAATGATCTCACATTCTTTATTTCCCGTCCCGGGCATCAGGGCCACTTAAAGGCCCACGCCGGTGTAATTATGACTTCTCGGTCGTTATGATGAATCGTGATTACCGGATGATTGTCCCCGTGTTCATGCGTGTATATACAGTGCATATTTTAGTAGACCTCAGCCCACCTCACTAAAAGGCAATTCACACTACCAATGAAGTCACAAAAGGGGCGGAAAGACACTCTATTATGAGCCCTGCGACGTCGAACTTCCACATTCAGTTTGGTGGGCTTGTCATTAAGTCGCCGGTGTTCCCGGTTGATGCCGTGGATTTGAATGGCCTGTAGTGGAGTACAGTAATGAAAAAGGCATTGTGGTTTTCACAAGGGTGAATTACCCGTTGCTAGCGACTTTCAAGTTTCATGGAGTATCTTTCCACCCCTTTTCAACATCAGTGTGAAAAGTAGGCTGAGACCTACCCAAACACTGTACACACACGCACGCACGCACACACACACACACACACACACACACACACACACACACACACACACACACACACACACACACACACACACACACACACACACACACACACACACACACACACACACACACACACACACACACACACACACACACACACACACACACACACACACAATCTCTGGTAATGGTAAGAACTAAAAAATACACTGGCATGGTCCTTTAAGAGCTTCATGAAAGGTTTGCTTTTCTCCCAGTGCTTCTAGAGGCGGGCAGGTCGTACACGGGCGAAACCCAAATAAACGCTCAAGTCAAATCTCCCGGTGTAACCTCAGAAACTACTAATATATTTCATGCATTCTTGTCCGTCGTCGCCTTGCATGTTGGGACAAAAACAGTCTCAAAACCCAGGGGGAGCGTTCCACAGGGACCACAGGGACATGCGATAGGGCTGCACAGGGCTAACCACAACACATGTATTACTCTCCGTGCCATGGCAGCGAAGGGTTAACTGCAGAGTCAGGAAATTGGACCGCTCGATGAAAAGTGATCTCTTTTTCTTTGGGTTCTCACAATGGCGCTCACACACGTAGAAAGGGAATGACCTCTGACTATGTCTCCTACTCTGAGGGTTCAGACATGGGAAAGTTAGAATGGAGACAAAACAGACGACTATACGCTTGTATTCATTATGCTCCTCGATCTGGCACCTTTATAGCTATGCATAGTTTTTACATTATTAAGGCACTCTGGAAGGGGCATTGGGGTACAGACAAACTTTTAATTCAAACAGTACAAATTAATTAAATCATGCTAGTGCAACGTGACAAATCTACTGTTCTCTGGAGAAAATAATCACTTCATGATTAGGATTCTCTCTCTCTCCGCAGCCATGTTGACCACATCATGTATTACATTTAGAAAAAGGGTTGTATTCATTTAATGTGGTCCTTGAATCTGACGTTTTATAAATTTTGTCAAACTGTGCAGGACGCATTTCTGCCCAGCTTCTGAAATCCAATGTGATGTTATTCGCGAACATATAAAACGAACTTTTTCAAGAGGATAAAAAAAAAAGAATGAAATAAAAATAATATTTCTATGCAACTAATGCTTCTGCCAGACACGGGACCGGCAGTAAGCTGGAAACAATGAGAATGAGGATTATTCAGAAGCCCTGCTGTGGGAGGGGTGGGGGGGGGGGATTGCCTCATTCTATATTTTCAGTAAAGCATGCTATTTACACAAGGATTACTTTCAAACTATTTGAGGAAATATTCCCAACACTTTCTGCACACAGTTGGCAATCATTTTCCGCTCCATCAAAACAAAACAAACTCTACTTACAATTCAGAACAGATGTGAGAGTGCACTGGGGTTTCCGATGAAAAAGACATTCCGTCTGCTTTAGAAACTTGCAGTTTGCAAATTGATAGAGCCTGGTGGTTTATTCACCGGCAGAAATCAATTTCAATTTATGCAGAATACAGATAAAGTTTAGTTATTTTTCCATCAAGGTTTCACCTCGGACTGACACCTCATTTCCGATTCTTCTTGCGCAAATATTAAAGTTCAATCCATGCGAAAAGCTGAAAAAAAACAAAAACAAAACACCACCATAAAAAACCCACAGAAAAAAAACAATGGATTCAATGTTGATGTGAAGTAGAGGCTTTGACCGTTCATTTAGCTCGACAGCGCTAACCTATCGACCGCCAACATAACCGCTAGGGTGGGGGCCGATTTCACTGCAGTTGTCAATAATTGTGAAGGCTGGTTTTAGGTGCTAAACAGTAAAGGCTCCTTCTACTTCATTGGTGCAGAGAAGGGAGTTTAACCGCATGCCGCAGTGATGCCATTGGAATGACAATTGTCACACACTTGAATGTGAAGAGATGCCAAATTCCCAGAGGTCTTAGAGGACTTCCAACAGACACAGGTGTCTCCTCCGCAGTGACTGGAGCGGTCCACATAAGTAAAGGTCATTATATAAGTGGCTAACCTGCTGTTGAACGGGTTCTCTCCGGGTATCACATGGCTGCCACCGGGACCCATCAGGAAGCTGACATGGTGGTAGAAGCCCTTGGAGACGGGCGGAGTGCTCGCTGACCCTTGGAGCTGGGCGGCGGCGGTGGCAGCAGGGTCGGGTGAGCCGCGGCAGTAGGGCTGGTTCTGGCAGGCGACCTGCGTGCAGCAATCTGGGTCCATGCAGTCCACCAGGCCGTCTGGGAGACACGGGCAGAGCGTCAGGCGAGGGGATTAACAGCACAGGTGGTACAGATGAATTTTGTAACTCAAAATCATTTTATACAATAAAAAAAAGAATCAAACTGACTATGCATGATCTATTTCATAATAAAGCAAATCAGTACTGTACATCCAGTAACTATTGACATAGTTCAAGTTTTGGTTTATTTGTTTAATAAAATGTAAATTATTATTAATAATAATACATTATTATTATTATGTATATTATTATGACAGATTATAACTGAATTAGAACCTATGGTTCTATTTTTCACTTAAAGGAGAACTATTTTACTATTTCTTTCACTATTTGGGCACTTTTACACAATTCCTGTGAGTTTATGGAACACCTCTGTAATTTCTTATTTTTTTTAATTCATTGTTTTGTATTTCTAATCAAGTCCTCAAAAACAGCATTTTTCTACCTCAAGATCTTAAGCCGTTTTGAGCCTGGGCTCCAACCACTGTGTTCGGAACTGTGTGGAGTCTCATGCAGCTGAGTCTCTCTGACATCACAAATCAGCACATTTTCAGATGACTCAGTTCAGTGAGGGTGAATATTGTGAGAGGAGAATTGGAAGAATGCACCAATATGAGAATTAGAGACATAGATCATATTAATATAAGTCCACATAGCTAGGAAACAATGCTAAACACTGAAAAAGGCCATTTATAAGATAGTTCCCCTTTAAACATTTTAAATAGTACGGGCGGCTACGTGGCGTAGTGGGCAAGGCGCTCGCCACGAATGCGGAGACGCTGGGCTCGAGCCCAGCGCTCCACATTGCTTTCAGTTTAGCTGGTCGTTCATACTAATACACATTGGCCGTATTAGGGGGTGGGAAACTGATGGGTGGGGATCGGGCGTTGTAGACAGCGACTCCTACAGGTCGGTTGGTGCGCCTGTGCAGTAGAATCAGGAAGTGTCGGGGGCAGCGTGAGCCTCCCACGCGTTACTCCTCCCCACTGAGAGATCGAGCTGCGCAGGTGAAAAGATGCGACTGCTGTTACCTCAAGTACCGGAGGGGACTTGTGCTATGTATGACTTAGTCCACATTGCAGCCGGCTTGTGGGAGGCAAGAAACAGCATTCGTGACAGGGGAGGGTTGAATTGGACGATACGAAATTGGGATGGGAGAAAATATATAGAAAATGGGAGAAAAAGTGGATAAAAAAATAAAAACATTTTAAATAGTGTTGATAGGTTACAATTCTACACTTTTATTTTAGCTCAATTACTCCAATGAATATATATACATATTTAAAATAAATATTAATATTAATATACACATATTTCTATTTTTGTGTTTTATAATCAGGGCCATCTTTTATTGGGACCAATACTGTATATGTTGTACAGTCCTGGGAGGTCCAGTTGTCCATGTGACGATGCCACATGTGTCTGTGAGTTGATCATCTCTGCAGCACTGTCACTGTTGTGAAGGATCAGATTAAACCGAATATGTATATTTATTTATATATATATATTTAATTGTATTCGTATATCGTTTGATATCCCCTGTATATTCCTTGTACAATATGCATTGAATATCCCTTTAGTCTACTAAACAGCCCATAATAGTTTCATTCTACCATTGGACGAGAACCTGGCGCCAGGTTGCCATACCCCTAGGTCCAAGTTCAATCGTGCCGCCTAACATGTCGTGGCAAGCCCCGGTTCCGCGCAGGAATATGTCGGGCGAAATACGAATGGTACTATTTGTTCATAGCGCATATATATATGGCGCAAGTAAAGTAGAGCTTTCTCTTTAGTCCAGTTCTTTACCCTCCAACAGAGTGACAGACGCAAAGCCTCCCCACGACGCACGTGTGGTGTAGTAAGGCCTACTTGGCCCAGAATAGGCATTGAGATATCGTGTAGATTAATAGTTGAATAGTCATAGTTTGGCACTATACCGTCGAGTTGGACGTATTCTATTAAGCTAATAATAGTCTATTTATGTATGGTGCATCGTTCGGTTAGAGTTCTAAAGTTATCAGTACCCCCATCGTTCCTGACGTTATCTGGACGCTTAACCAGGCTGGTCAGACCCCTAGTGGTGATTGCATCCGAGGAGCTCCGGGCCAAGAGCGACTGGACCTGTATATTGGATTACTCTACCCGGACGACGGCGAGCCTTCCACGGCTTGGATTATGCTTTGTGTGCTTTGATTATTCCATGGATAAAGGCCAACACTGCGGAGTGTTGGAACTACCCCCCGGAGAGGACTCTAGGTGAGACGGCGCTCTACACCATTGAGGTCGCCTCACGTCTCTCCGTTGTGGACCGGCAGCTACCGTCCACAGAGGGTCCAGCTGTATTCGTCTGCGGTCCGAGGTTCTGTGGGCACCGTGTCCAAGACTTTGGATTCTCCCAAGACACCGTCGGCCAGATGGGATACCGCCAGCGGCTTCTCTAACCCCCCCCCTCCTACTGTCTTACAACCAGCTGGACCCCCCCCCCCCCTTAGTGTATCCAGCTATAATCATTTAAGTACCATCGCTATCGTTTCCTAAATATTCCAGGTTGTATACTTACTCCCTGCGTAACCAGAGATTGGACATTCAATGTTGATTTACCTACGAATACTCATTTGCCATAAAAGTGCATATTTCATATTTCAAATCATAAATGTAATTAAGTGATCGTTGTATACACCCTTTGCTGTATTAAACCTTCGATTTGGTACATTTGTGTGGATTCGTTTCATCAGGTGGGAAAGTGTTCATCATACTTATATCTTGTACTGGGTGGCCAGAAGTTAAAGTACATGAGGTAGTGGTATTAAATATCATATCTAACAATACAGTCAGGGAATTGTACCCCTCAGTTACAATTGGTCCTTCGAGCCGGATGGTAACTAGTGTAATATTAATATAGTGTTATTAATATCGAAATGGCCTATGATGAACACTCCACGAAACGATCCTCCTAACCTAGAACGCCCGCGGCGCAGACGACAAACACCTCAGTACTTAGAGGCTTACACTGTCAGTCAACTACCTAGCCTTCGACAAACGGTAAACGCGGTAAAAGTAGAAAGTAAAATTATGTCTGACCTTAACGACCAGGTTTCCCCGACCACAGAGGCCCTAGTAGGTCCTAATGTAACTGACCAAGCTCACGGTGGGGACCAGGAGGGAATTGACATGCCTTTACCCCCCGCCACTACTCAAGAAGTAGTCCCCGACCAGCCCCGGGAGGAAGACAACCCTACAGAGAGAGAACTCTGCACGGAAGAAGAGGAGGAGAGCGCCGAGGAACTAGAGCTCCAGGACTCCCCAACGAGTACCCCCAGGAGCGGCTCACGCAGGAGCGGCTCACCTCCACTACCGCCTTCCCCCAACGAAGCGGAGAGGATACTACAACAGGCGTTCCTCGTCAGCCTGACAGCCTCTACCGAACGCGATCGTCTCCAAGCACAGACGCTTAGCGAGCGCGAACAACTCCAAGCACAGACGCTTAGCGAGCGCGAACAACTCCAAGCGCAACAACGGAGCGAAGAAGAGCGCATACGCCTGGAGATGAGACGCCTTCAGATGGAAGAGAATATGGCAAGAGACCGAGCAGACACCCAGCGTGCCGCTGCCGGTGCCCAAAGAGACGCAGAGCGCGAACTCGCTCTCATCCAGCGCGAAGCCGAGCGCGACAGAATACAAGCCGAGCGCGACAAGCTACAAGCGCAGCTAATGGAGCAGCTGATCCGCAAGGCAACACCCTCTCCCTCCACCAGGGGTTCAAGGAACTCGTCGAGACAACAGTCAAGGGCAGCGTCACCACAACGAGCAAGCGACCCTGAACTTGACCAACAGACCGAGCCTATACCCCCCGCAGACCCCCTTCACAGACCGGTCCAAGCGAGACCCAGCTACAAGGAAGGAGCGGCATACACTGCGGAGAAGCTAAATAAACGATTACAGGATCTGGAAGATCTGATAGAGGAAGAAGAGGGAGAGGAGGAGAACCAAGCCCGACGACAGCACAGTACTCCACCGGACCAGGAGGTCCCATACAGTCCAGGCTATACCCCCGCGGCGCTGCGCTACAGACCCCCGACTCTATTCACGGGTGAGCACGACGCACGACCAGCCCCGAGGAACAGCACCTGGACCAGCGGGCCATGGTACCCTGCCAGTACCAGCCCACAGCGAGGCGCAAGAGGGGACTCGCCCAGGAGGTCTCTCCCCCAACGCTCGCCGATGTATCAGCCATCCACGGCGTCATACAATGCCACACCGTCATTCCCAGACTTCGCCTATGAGAGTCGAGCACAGTACACGGAGCTCCGGATGTGCTTAGAGACAATGATGGTGGATGTCGCTGATGAACGCCACAAGTATGCAATATTACTGAAGCACCTGAAAGTACCGCGAGCGCACAATATAGCGCTAGCCTATGCTACCTCTTCGACCCCATACACAGCGGCCCTTGCAGCGCTGGATCAGAGATATGGACGTATATGGGATTACGTAATCCAGGAGATAAGGCATATTGACCGCCTACCCCCAGCCACAGACAATCGCTCACTAGACGACCTGTCAATCAAAGTGCAGTCCCTGGTAGGGATGCTGGGAGCGCAACGGGAGAAGGGCATGCATGAGCTATACGCCAACTCTAACGTCGAGAGGATTTTGGAGAAGCTGCCACCCGCAAGACAGGAGCGCTTTAGGCGGCAGAGGGATTACCGAGACCCCAACGGCCCCGAGCCATCCCTCCTTGATCTAGCCGACTTCCTGGCGAGAGAAGTCAGCAGCTTACGACTGGACACCTTCGGGCGGAGCACGCCAAGCTCCAGAGAGGGACCCAGGAGAATAAATGATGGAAGAAGATCGGTGACTGTCATGCACCAATCCGAGTCAGTACCGAGCAGTAAGAGTCACAGCACCCCCTCGAGAAAAGAGAAGTGGAAGATAGCGTGTCCCTACTGTGAGAAAGAACACTGGCTGTCACAATGTGACCTATTCACAAAGATGAATGCAGAAGAAGTGAGTCAATGGATAAAGTCCAACCGGCGCTGTTATCGATGTGCGCTGCCCCACATGGCAGCCGAATGCCGCCTAAAGAAAAGGTGCAGCCGGTGCGATGGAGCCCATCTAGATATACTGCACGAAAGCAACGGAAGACGGCCTATACCTGCACCACGGAGCGGCACCAAGGCAAGTGTCATGTACATTGACCCCGCCAGCAGCAGCGGAGCCCAAGTGCTCTTAAAGGTAGTCCGTGTGACATTGAGCTACCAAGATAAAGTCATGGACACTTACGCCGTCCTTGATGACGGGTCAGAGAAGACCCTTCTGCTCGCCTCCGCTGCGACCCAGTTGGGACTGCGGGGGAGCAAGAACGAAATGACGATTCGGACAATAAGAAGAGATTTAAAGACGATAAAGGGCGAGAATGTCTCCTTCACCATCGCAGCCAACGGGCAGCCAGAGCGACGGTACAAGATTACAAATGCTTTCACCAGCCAAGAAATAGGACTATCGCAGTACACCTACCCTGTCACCAAGTTGATGGATAAATATGTGCACCTGCGCCAATTACCTATCCCGCTCATAGACGGCGCTACCCCGACCCTGTTGATAGGCTCCGACCATGCAGAACTCATAGTCCCGATTGACCGGGTCCATACAGGCCCCCGAGGCTGTCCTGCAGCAGTCGAGACCCGCCTAGGGTGGACCCTACAAGGCCCCCTCGCTAAATCTCTCAACCGAACAGCAGCCACTAGCTGCTTCCACTCCAGAACGACAGAAGAAGACACCACTCTCCTGCAGCATGTCGAGAGGCTATGGACCCTAGAGACAATGCCCTTTAAGAACGAAAAGAAAGATATTCGCTCTAAAGAAGACATTTACGCCATCAACCTACTCGAGCAGGGGACAAAGAGAGTCACAGTCGGCGGAGTGATGAGATACGCAACTCCACTCCTGAGGCGAGAGGGAATGCCCACCTTTCACGCAAAGAAAGACGCCACGGAGCGCTATCTACCGAACACAGAGCGGCGCCTAGCCAAAGACCCCGCTCAAGAGAGTGTGTACCGAGCTGAGATTGAGAAGCTAATCACAGCGGGACACGTAACAAAGATTGACATTAAAGAGGCCGATCAGACGACCGAATCATGGTACGTGCCGCATCACAAGGTCCATCACAACGGCAAGGATCGCATTGTGTTTAACTGCAGCTACCAGATCGGATCCCAAAATCTGAATAAAGAGCTCTTGCCCGGCCCCACACTCGGCCCCTCCCTACTAGGCGTGCTACTGCGCTTCCGCCAGGACAAGGTGGCTATAAGCGGGGATATCAAAGGGATGTTCTTGCCGGTGAGACTAGTAGAGGAGGACAAGCCTCTGCTACGGTTCCTATGGAGAGAGAAGATCGGAGATGAGAACCCATCCATCTACCAGTGGGAAGTACTCCCCTTCGGAACCACATGCAGCCCGTGCTGTGCTACATTTGCACTACAGAAACACGTCACAGAGGACCCAGCAGCAGATGAAGAGGTCCAACACAGTGTGAAGAACAGTTTCTACGTGGACAACTGTTTACAAAGCGTCTCGACTCAAGAAGAAGCCGAGGCTCTCCTAATCAAGTTACGCGCCTCCCTGATCAAAGGCGGCTTTGATATCAGGCAGTGGGCCAGCAGTGACCCGCACGTATTGCGCAGCCTCTCCCCCGCGGACAAGGCTGCCAGCAGCGAGACCTGGATGGCGACAATCCCAGGAGAAGCCCAAGAAATGACACTAGGACTAGTCTGGCGCTTCAAAACAGACTCGCTCCACTACAAACACAACCCAGCTGACGTCATCACCCGGGGAATGTCTCTGGATGACCTAACCCGTCGCAACATCTACAGTGACGGACCAGCATTCCTCAAGCTCCCGGAAGGAGATTGGCCTACGCCCACCCCGAGGGAAGCAAGTAACGAGGAGGCTGAGAACAAGAAACCTATGTTCTGTGGACTGAGCACTGTCGTCTCCACAGACCCCAACATAGATGACTGCATTACCCTAGAGAGTGCGCAGCAAAGAACATTCCTGCGGCACCACCCAGAGATTCAGTCCACCACTGACATGTCAGCAGCTGACTACGAAGAAGCAGAACTTCTTCTACTACAACGAGCCCAGAGAGACTCGTTCCCCGATGAGCTAGACTGTCTACAGGGAGGAAACCCCGTCCCATCAGACAGCAGATTGATTCACCTGGCACCAGAGAGTGACGCCCATAATCTCATCAGAGTGGGTGGTCGCCTGCGGAGAGCCCCCGATCTACCAGATGACATTAAGTACCCGATCGTCTTGAACAGCCGACACAAGGTCACAGAGCTGATCATAAAGAAATACGACGAGGATGTACACCACGCAGGAGCAGAGAGAGTCTTCGTCGTTCAGAGATCAGACGTCGTTATTGGATATTGCAAGGGAGAGAAGCAGTACGGCGCTTCCAGCGAACCTGTCTAGACTGCCGTAAGTGGCGCGCGCAGCCCAGCATACCACGGATGGCTGACTTACCCCCCTGTCGCCTCCGAATCGGCGACAAGCCATTCCACTCCACAGGCATGGACTGCTTTGGCCCGTTGTATATAAAGAGAGGAAGAGGCACCGAGAAGCGGTGGGGTATTGTATTCAAATGCATGACCACCAGAGCGATACATATCGAGCTCCTTCCGACCATAAGCACAGACTCATTCCTTATGGCCTCCCGGAGATTCACATCACGGAAAGGAAGACCGTCCGCATTGTTGTCTGATCACGGGACCAACTTCAAGGGCGGAGAAAGAGAGCTGAGAGAGAGCTTCCAAGCTATGGGCCCAGAACTTAAGACCCACCTCGCTCCAGCCCAGATTGACTTCCAGTTTAATCCCCCGAACGCACCCCACTTCGGTGGAACCTGGGAACGAGAAGTACGTTCTATAAAGACAGCCCTGTACGCCGTACTCGGAGCCCAGACTGTGGCGGAGGAAGTCCTAATGACAGTCCTCACGGAGATCGAGGGAGTATTGAACTCAAAGCCCCTCGGTTACGTCTCCAGTGATGTAGCAGATGTCGACCCAGTCACCCCCAACACACTCCTAATGGGGCCGCTGGACCCCGCGCTACCCCAGACAATGTACAGGCCTGAAGAAGCGAACGGCCGAAGAATGTGGAGGTACAGCCAAGTACTAGCTGACAAGTTTTGGAGCAGCTTCCTACTTCACTACCTACCGTCTCTACAGACCCGCCAGAAGTGGGTAAAAGAGAGAGACAATTTGACAGAAGGAACAGTCGTCATGATTATTGACCAGTCACTACCCAGAGCTATGTGGCCGGCTGGCCGCGTAAGCAAAGTGATCACCGGTGCCGATGGCAAGGTCCGAGCAGCTGAAGTACTCGTCCAAGGGCGCACCTACACACGTCCCGTGGCGAGGCTCATAGAACTGCC
This sequence comes from Notolepis coatsorum, assembly GCF_963971535.1. NCBI lineage: Eukaryota > Metazoa > Chordata > Actinopteri > Aulopiformes > Paralepididae > Notolepis > Notolepis coatsorum. The sequence goes on along the minus strand of NC_140180.1, from coordinate 30,641,016 downwards.
CCGACTCCCAGATACTATCGATGATGACCATGACCCTATGACTTTGTGAGTTGACTGACCCTTACAGCGGACCTTGAGTAGTAGACAGTGCGGTTAATCTGTCTCTGCTTAGCTAATTAGGTGGGACTAATTAGGGGGCGGCTGTTGTGAAGGATCAGATTAAACCGAATATGTATATTTATTTATATATATTTAATTGTATTCGTATATCGTTTGATATCCCCTGTATATTCCTTGTACAATATGCATTGAATATCCCTTTAGTCTACTAAACAGCCCATAATAGTTTCATTCTACCATTGGACGAGAACCTGGCGCCAGGTTGCCATACCCCTAGGTCCAAGTTCAATCGTGCCGCCTAACATGTCGTGGCAAGCCCCGGTTCCGCGCAGGAATATGTCGGGCGAAATACGAATGGTACTATTTGTTCATAGCGCATATATATATGGCGCAAGTAAAGTAGAGCTTTCTCTTTAGTCCAGTTCTTTACCCTCCAACAGAGTGACAGACGCAAAGCCTCCCCACGACGCACGTGTGGTGTAGTAAGGCCTACTTGGCCCAGAATAGGCATTGAGATATCGTGTAGATTAATAGTTGAATAGTCATATTTTGGCACTATACCGTCGAGTTGGACGTATTCTATTAAGCTAATAATAGTCTATTTATGTATGGTGCATCGTTCGGTTAGAGTTCTAAAGTTATCAGTACCCCCATCGTTCCTGACGTTATCTGGACGCTTAACCAGGCTGGTCAGACCCCTAGTGGTGATTGCATCCGAGGAGCTCCGGGCCAAGAGCGACTGGACCTGTATATTGGATTACTCTACCCGGACGACGGCGAGCCTTCCACGGCTTGGATTATGCTTTGTGTGCTTTGATTATTCCATGGATAAAGGCCAACACTGCGGAGTGTTGGAACTACCCCCCGGAGAGGACTCTAGGTGAGACGGCGCTCTACACCATTGAGGTCGCCTCACGTCTCTCCGTTGTGGACCGGCAGCTACCGTCCACAGAGGGTCCAGCTGTATTCGTCTGCGGTCCGAGGTTCTGTGGGCACCGTGTCCAAGACTTTGGATTCTCCCAAGACACCGTCGGCCAGATGGGATACCGCCAGCGGCTTCTCTAACCCCCCCCTCCTACTGTCTTACAACCAGCGGGACCCCCCCCCCCCCCCCTTAGTGTATCCAGCTATAATCATTTAAGTACCATCGCTATCGTTTCCTAAATATTCCAGGTTGTATACTTACTCCCTGCGTAACCAGAGATTGGACATTCAATGTTGATTTACCTACGAATACTCATTTGCCATAAAAGTGCATATTTCATATTTCAAATCATAAATGTAATTAAGTGATCGTTGTATACACCCTTTGCTGTATTAAACCTTCGATTTGGTACATTTGTGTGGATTCGTTTCATCAGGTGGGAAAGTGTTCATCATACTTATATCTTGTACTGGGTGGCCAGAAGTTAAAGTACATGAGGTAGTGGTATTAAATATCATATCTAACAATACAGTCAGGGAATTGTACCCCTCAGTTACAGTCACCAAGACATATTCCGGTGCAGTTATTGTGCTCGCCCAGTAAAACCTTTCTGATTCTGATGAAGCTCTGGACATGTCAATTACACTAAGTAATTCCTTCCTAATCCGCTGGGTTTGGGGTTGTGTTCGCCTGACACTCATTTCGCTTCACTTCATTATTCAGTCTGAAAGTGCTTCCAGTCTGGCCGACTTCAGAGTGGGGTGGTTTTAAAAGGACCAGCACTGGGCTGCACCAGCTAGGTGTAAGTTATCTCCTAAGTTAGGGTGGGGTTAGGGTTGACACCAGAGGCTTAACTACTAGTTAGTTTGGAACTAAATCAGCTACTGAAATTTACTGCACCACGATTACTGTAAGGCATAACTAGTTTGGACGTAAGGTTGTTACTAAACCGAGTGGCCAATCATCGATCAAAGATATAGTTCCAGCACGATGGTTACTGTGCGCCTTAACTTTCTGGCTGGCACGAGACACTTGGCATCATCAGCGCATTGTTAGTAAGCTAGGTCAACATTGAAAGATCATATCAATAAATTACTTCTCTATTGGATTGCCATGTTGCAAAATGGCATGCACAGAATTAAAGAAATGCTGTGTGGCAGAAGAACTGCAGTTTAACTATTAGTGAGCCTGTTTTTGGGCTTCGAACTTAGTCAGGGTTTTTCGAACAGGCGTTCAAACCTTCGTTTTTAATAATAATCAAATAATAAAAAAATATATATATATGTACCCGGTAACTATTTTTTAATTTCTTTTATAAATATCATCAAACTAAATCCTCAATTTCAATAAAGTGATTAATCTGATTAAATTAGTATTTTTATTTTATAAATCAACTTTCTTTAATGAATATAACTCATCAGTTTTAATACTATAATATTAGTGTAGCCTAATCTGTATCTGCAACTGTGAATAAAACCCCCATTGGTGTAAACAGAATGAATAGACACATAAAAAAAAATATATATATATATATATATATATATATATATATATATATATATATAAAAGAAAAAAAAAAACGAATGTTGATTTAGAATTCGAATGCCTACATAATGAACGTTCGAACATTTGGGCTCAGCCCTATAGGACATGTGTAACTATTTAGTTACTTAAAGTTACGTTGTAACTTATCTCTGTGGTGCAATCGCTTTTATGTTAGTAATGAGTAAATCACAACTTTACAGTATAATTTACAGTATAACTAGGCTAGGGTTGGCCTTGGGCGAGTGTCGTTGCATTAGCTGGCATATCTAGCTAGCCAAGCTACATGTTGCCAATGTTCTGTTCAAATAACACCTTCTGTTCATGCAAGAAAAACCTACTCATCGTGCGACAAACGGCAAAAGGTCTACGTGCAACTATTTAAAAATGCAGGTGCTATTATTATAGGTATAAGTAGACTCTGCCTAGTGTGACAGACACTGATTGGTTTGTTGGAGGTTGCACTAATCAGGGCAGCAGGACCAGACCCTGAATTACAAAAGAATTCCAGAGTTGGCAGAATCCGCAGCTACAGTAGTGATTCATGGGCTGAATTCAGACAAGGGTTGTCTGGGCGATGACGTACTAGTTCTGTATACTGTGCGACATCCGCATCATTCCAACTGTTTCACGAAGAAAGGGGGTTTGACGTGGCATTTTCTCCTCACCTCCCTCGTTATCCTTGCCGTCCGAGCAGAGGGTTTCCGTGGCGACGTCACAGCCCAGCCCTCTCCACCCCGACTGGCAGATGCAGTGCCACACGTTCTGATCCAGGATGCACCTCCCGTTGTTGTTGCACAAACCGGGGCAGCCGTCTGTGGAACACATGACGTCAGTCAGACACCCAGGTAAACCGAGGGTCAGCATACAGTGTGTGTGGGGGGGGGGGGGGGGGGGGAGGGGGGTCGACAAGACCCGGTCATTCAAACTGGACAGGGTGGCAACATGAATAAGACAGTATTGGGGTGAACATACAATACACCTCTGACAGGACCCGGGGATGGGGTTGGGGTGGGGGGGAGGGGATGTGGAGAACCTGTAGTTTCACATGAGCCAAGAGTAATGTTCCCAGCCTCTGCAGCCGCTGGCAGAGACGCACAGAGAATCCAAGAGGAGAAGAGACCCACTAATGTATTATTCACTGCTCTTTTCTTTTTAGAAACAGTGCTGCGCAACTAGGGAGGATCGACAAACCAAGATATGAACGTCCCCAAATCCAGCATAAACAAACATGTGTGAGTTACTCATGTGAAGTTACAGCAGAATTAAGGAGAGCCAAGTAAGAGTCTATGGGGTGGGGGGTCCATCCAGAGTACTTTCTGCCAGATTACATTCCTTTTACTGAGGGTATGGGAAAGAGGGGGGAGCAGAGACATACCTAACCACATCAGTTCGGCAGTTAATCTGGCAGACACAAGACTTTTACGGCAGGTGGGAGAGGGAGACCGCGGGGTGTGGTGTTGGACGGACAGGGAATGAGAGGACGTATCGGGGAAGCGGGGATCACAGGAGAAACGTTATGATAAGACCAGGACATATAACACGAGTGCACACCGTGCTTGGAGAAACAGAGAGAGCGGGGAGGGATTGTTTATGACAAATCTCCCTTAAGGGATGTAGTCATTGAATTTACCTTTATATCCTATCTTGACTGCTCCTATTACAATTGAGGAAAGGGAAACATTCAGAGAATTACTTATCTCTGTGGCAGAGAGCTACTGTAAGACTGAAACACATTTGCTGATTGTAGGTTATTATGGTTCTCGACATAGTGCAGACGTCACCTGAATGGGTTATCTAGAAAGAAGGTTTGCTGCTAGAATTCCATAGTGTAAGAGAAATTATGCAGTTTAAGAACATCTCTGTCACATTAAGCCTTTTGAAATAAGTCGACTTAAATGTCTAGTTACTCTGTATGTAAATAACAACATTGCGGTGCCGGAGAATAGCACCGTCTGTCGTGTTGTGACTTAACATGCTGATAGAAAGGGGAAATATTTGCTACCGTGCCGTGGATGTATAAATAATAAATGGAGCTCAACCCACCGCTGGAAAGCTCCCTGTAAAAAGGTGTTTATTTTCAACACAGATCAACGTTTCGATCCGTGTGGATCTTCCTCAGCCTCAGTCATCAGCCCTGATCTGCCGCGAGAATAAGACACCATATGGGACCGTTTCAGCGATGAGCAGACTCTATTTACTATCTAGTCACCGGAGTCCATTTGTCCCGGCGCCCGGTGTCATAAAGCAGCCTGGGTGTGCATGCTTCCATCGCCGCTTGCTTAACATATCCACTATCCCCATCTGAGCAAAGGGCTTGAGTTTTCGACATGTGTAATAATTGCAGATGTTCGGGTTCGGCACGGAAAGGATTTGGGTTCAGACTTAAAGTGAAAAGCAGAAAATACTTTACCTGAGACTCTTGAATCCAGGGCTTGAGGGGAGAGTTAGAGAAAGAGAGACAGACAGACAGGCGGGCAGACGGAGAGACAGACAGACACAAAGTACAAGAGAGGCTGGATGTAAGCAGGAGATATAGGTGTAGAGAGACAAAGAGGAGGGGGAGAAAGGGAGGTATACATAGCAGGGTCGCTTTACTGTTGGAATTACCCATAGGAATACTGATGGAATTCAGGGTTTGACAAAGGCAGAGTGACAAGGTTAATCACACTAGCGATAATTAGTTGGGATTATGAGCGCTTCTGTGGTCAAAGCACAACCCTTATCAGTAGGAGCCCCTTACAACAAGCCTATTTTCTTTATACCGGTAGCTCTATTTTGATACGTCACCCAATACAAACCAGCCTGAATTTCCCAAAAACAACTCTCAACTCTCCTTCGTGTGTGTGTGTATTTTAAGGAGGTGCGGCGATGTTAACATTAACATTACAGTTTTCCCTGATGATTTCAAAGAGCAATGAACTGCGACATAACACAATTATTGACAACTGCGACATAACATTTACCGTCTGGTGTTCAGGAGACTGGCCGTGTGGCAATAAAAGGAACTTGGAACTTGGTCATTGGGATATGAACACAGCGGCAAACTGTACATCCTATTCCCAACTGGCCATCATGTACACTTGGCTGATTTCAACGAGAGCGTGAAAATGAACTCATGGCACACACACACAATTTTTTTTTTAAATTGAATGAAATAAAAACACCTCGATAGTAAACTGGAATGTCGAGAAGCGTGACGGGAATCAGGCTTTCAAGCCTTGCATATAAAAACAGGATCTAGATGCGTCCCGACAATAGAGCGGCCAGAGAAGTCTTCCATTCAGACGCCGGGCCATGTAATGTGATTAAAGGCGCTTTGTGCAAATGGCAGTTATTCAGGGCCTGAAAGACGGAATAAGCTCCCGGTTCTCAGCAAGAATAGGTAAAGTGCTGCCTATTCATCCTCCGTGCACCGCGGCAAGGAATTAGTCTCCTGATGGGGGTCTTCAACAGGAAGAGTGAAAGGAGATGGCTCGGCGCCGATACTGAGAAGATTAATAAAACCAGGAATGTGACCCTGTCCAATCCCCCCCCCCCCCCCCCCCCTTCCACTGCAACCACTCGACCCTGAGAGCAGGATTTATCCGCTGGTCGGGGGAGGGGGTGAGGGGTCTGCTGACAAGATGAAACTGTAAATACTAATTAGGGTTCAAGAGTGTGTGGAGAGCCGAGTCTTTTGTTTCAGGTGGGAAGCTGTCGTCATCGAGTGGTCAAGGGGACCACTGGAGGGAGAGAGCTACCTGTGCTCGATGCGGCGTGTCAAGGGTTTAAGTACCGCGCCGCCGGCGGGGGTCAAAGTGTTGAGGAAGTGACGGTGGTCAAAGGTCGCGCGGAACACCGACATCACAGAACTCGTTATCCCCCGCTAATGTGCCCTCGTGTAGCCTCGCCGGCGTTTTTTTTGGAAAATATTATATTCCGGGCAGTTCTGTTCCCTAAATACCTGCCCTTGACTCACTAATGCAGAACTCTCGAAAATGGGAAGATGAGAAAAAAAGAAAAAAAAAGAGAGGAAGAGAGAGAGAGAGAGATGGCATAGGTGTTATGAGAAGAGAGAAAAACATGAACAAATATATATTGTCCCAAAAGAAAAAAATTCTTTTCATTCTTTCTTTTCTTTTTTTTTGAAAAAAATATGGTTTCATTTTCATGTCATTGGGGCAGCGCGGCTCACCGATGGTGCAGTGCTCTCCGGTCCAGCCTTGGTGACAGTCACATTTGCCCTCTCTGCAGACGCCGTGGTCCGCGCAGCGCGGATGACAGTCCCTCTGCTCGCACTCCGGTCCCGCCCATCCCTCCTCGCAGTGACAGCTCCCCCTGATGCAGGTGCCGTGAGGGCCGCAGTCTACCACACACACCTCTGTCACAAGGAACAAGCCACCACACACACCTCTGTCACAGGGAACAAGCCATCACATGTGGGCAGCCGAGATCCCCGATCCTATCTTTTGATTCGCGCTGTGTACACTGTGCCTCTTCCGCTAACCGGATAAACGCTTCTGATGCTCTGCTAATATTTCCCCCACGGGTGGAGAGGTTCTCGAGAGAGAAACCGAAACGTTTACTCTGTAAAAACAAAAGGTGACGCGAGGACACCGAGTGAGCATGGACATTTTGATTCGACAACAATACACCGCTGTACTTATGACTAGCTATGAAAATGATTTGGCTCCATTTTAATAAAAACTAAATTAGAAGAAAGATTATCTCAGGTTTCAGATATTCACATTTGAATGATAAATAAAGACATTTGCACAAAACAAATCTTTATTGAGCTGGACATTAACATTCAAAGACCACCTTGTACTACTCTCTACACTAAAAACGACACTCGTCTTGTGTTATTCATTTGCATACCTGGAAATTGTTAGAACACGTGTATGAGGCAGATCAGTCCTTTTGTTTTGTTTATTCAACAACAACAAGCTAAAATTCTATTCTTTGGCAAGAATGAACATTCATTTACTTGGACCGATAAGACGGATTTGCCACCAGTGGCACACAATGTAAATGCACTTGCATTGTAATCGCAACGTCCTGGGTTCAAATACGGCCCAGGGACATCCTCCCCATCTCTCTCTCTCCCAAATGTGTCGTGTTTTCCCAGCCACGCTCCTCTCGCACGTCTGAAAGGGCTGCTTCCATCTCAATGGAGGTTTTCTTCCACCGAGACACCATGGACTGGGTCTGATTAAGTTTAGACGACACTCCAGAATATTAACCAACCTCTGGAGTTGACTCGTTCAATCCCAGTCGTGGTCGTGGTGGAGGGGGGGGGGGGGAGGATACGGACGCTCCTTCCCAAAGAATCTATGTAATCAATTTTTCATTAGTGCAGAAGTGTTTATCTGCTCTTAACATGCCCCTGACTCGAGTGGGATAGGGGGGTGCAAGCGGTCGATTCATCCGACACGCTTGTTAATTAAACTTTATTTAATTGAGGAGGATCCACTGCTATAATTAAGAGAGAAACCTCGACCGCCCAGGTGGGTAACTCTGGGAGTTCTTGAACCGCACCAGGGCTAACCTCGCCCTTCAACGCTCAATCCCACTCAATCGACGGCCGTGGGCCGTCTCGCCGCGTGACAGGATTTAGAAAGCTTTAAACGGAATAAAAAATTACCTCGCTTCAACATTGTATCCTGGAAGAGAATGAAGCGAGGAGCGGGGAAACAGAATGAAAGAAAGATCCCAGTTCCCCCAAACAATCATACTTCTTTCCTGGAGAGGGACCGAGGTCGGTTGCAAGCTGCACACCCATCTGTCATCCCACAATGTGGCGTGCAACTTCTTACGCTTCAGCCGTACAAGAACACGTACGTATGTGCTTTAACGATCCAACCCGCTGGCAGAAACGCAGGGGGATCCTATGAAGTCTAATAATTACTGGACTCAAACACGGTCACCGGTGCATTTTGTTGCGGGATTACCATAAACCGAATGACCCCATTCTAAGTGAAGAAACGGCATATAAATTAGGTGTAGATAGCATATGCGGAGGGGGCCAGCCTTTGAACTAACGTGTCGCCTACCTGTGTGGAAAGGCAACGCTGCCTGAATGTAAAAGCTAAGTAACAAATGAACCCCTTTCCTAGGCAGATGGGAATATGAGATTGCCTCTTCTCTGAGATACACCTTATGCTACTCTATAAAAAAGGATGTCACTTTGCGATGTCACCTACGTGTTTAAAGGGGAACGCAGCTGAATTGAAGTCTATGAAGTGTACTGTACTATTGCTACACCCTGGGACAGTGCAGCCTGTATGGGTGCAAATGTACTCTTTTCTCTGTAGCGAGAAACGAGAGGATTTTGTCTGGTTGTTGCATAGATGTTCAGCACTGTATGAGAATTAATTGGAAGGGATGCTTTTTGGAGGCCCATGGTGCTTTTCTTTCTCTTTGGTTAGGGAATGACAATTTTATTATAACTAGCACATACACACAAGTCCAATATCTAATTTGAGATATGCATATTCAATGATGAAGCACTACCGTTGATGTGTGCAGCACAGATTATGTGCACACGTTATCTTATGTACACATCTCAAATGACAGACATGCAAACTGCAGCTGATATAGTCTTATTTGATTATGGATATACAATGTAAACGAGCTGTTGATTTGTAGATTAAATTGGAATATGCATGGACCTCAGTGGACCTGCGTGCCTCTTAGGGGGGATATCTTTAGGATTACACTATGTCATGTGTCATGGTGATCATGGTGCTTCTGTTGAAAGTAAATGATTGCTATGAGATGTATATTTAATTGCTATAGACATTTTGAAGGCATCTGATTCATCTCATAACCGACTGTTGCACCTGCCTCCCAATCACACGCATATCCCTCAGACTCTTCTCTCCTCCCCCTAAGCCCCCTCACCTACCTCCCTCCTTCTCCCCCTTTATTCTCTCTCTCCCTCTGGTTCTCACTCTCCCTTTTTCCCTATATCTCTTTCCTTGTCTCTCCCTTATTTATTGTAATTGTCCTTGTATACTATTGCTACTATAATTATGTATTTTATTTACTTGTATGCATATACATAACCTTGTTTTTGTTACAGCCTCCCACCCCCCCTTCCCTCAAAAGGCCTTTGCTTTTTGGTCAGGCTGCTTTTGTATATACGAATTTGTTCTTACTTGCTTTCCTGGGTAAATAAAGGTTAAATAAATAAAATAAAATATAATTTGTATTATATATAATTGTCCTGTTAGTGTAACATATGAAATGATAAAAGTAAATGCTCAGATAAACATTGTATGGGAGCACATTGTTCTCTTTTCATTGAGACAAGCTCATTGCCTGTGGTGCAACTCTTCATGTTGATCAAATATCGATTTGTCTAGCCTGCGCCACAAAAGCAATACACATCATTTGAATTCTTAACTCAACTGCTATTCTCCATTTAAGTCATGAAAAAACTAAAAACAAAAAAACAAATGTAATAAAAACATTTCTGACCTACTGAGCAGTCGGGCCCGGTCCAGTTGGCCTCGCAGACGCAGGCTCCGGACTCGGTGTTGAAGGTACCGCGACTGGAACACTGCTCTGGACATGTGCTCTTCAGGATCTCACAGGTGATGCCTCCCCAGCCCGGGTTGCAGTGGCACTCGCTGTGGTGACACGCTCCGTGAGCAGAACACGCTGGGTCCAGACAGTCCACTGAGGAAGCACAGTGGAATACAGAATAAAACTAAAGCGGAGCGGGCAGAGTCTACTTTACTTACCTCTCATTTCAGACAGCGGGCAGCCTGAGAGGAGACAGGTTAGGGGTGACGCTGCACACAAAGATTGGAAAAGGTAGGAGAAGGTTGTGACGGGGATCTGGGTGGGAGGGATAACCGCTGCACCGACTCTGGTCACATGAAACCGTAAATAACATTTGTGATGTTCTGCCAGAGACACTGTATGTAATGAGACGACGGAGCACAAAACTAAACTTTATGCTACTTGTGCTACGAAACAAAACATATTTAGAGAGAATAATTAAACGTGATGTTATTTCATGTCGAGTACAATTATAATCTCTTGTGATCTTTTGAGGTGAAATGTGAGTTTTAAATGAGTTCAAAATGAATAACAATCTCTGCAGTGAGCGGTTGCCATGGTAACTCTAAGGACTCTGTGGCAGAAACCGCTGTACGGCGCACGTGTAGAAGGGGGTCAGGGTCTTGTTAGTCCTGTTAGTTGCCGTTATCAGGATGGTGGAGGAGTGAACAGACTTTCTTTCTGCTTCATTATGTAGTTTCCTTAACCTCACTATCATTCCAAACAGTAGTAATAATAACATTATTTCCCCCAGTAACAAGTAGAGGAATGAATTACTACCTCAATTTCAGTAATGCTATTACAGTTACTACAATATAAACAACTCGTTACTCCATTACTTTGATTTTGTCAAGATGACAAGAACATCTTTGTCGGTCTGTAATCTAACCAAACTCAGGTGCCCGTTATGAGAACATCCAACTAGTTATAGGGGTTAAGGAATCTAATATCGCAATTTGGTTGGCTGCAATGGCAAAGTTAAAAGAACGCATATAAGTTTGGACATTTTTGTTTTGATTTTTGTTTTTGATTACTGAATAATGTATTGTGAGTGTGACTCACGTTGAGGTCCTAGGGTGAGCGGGGGGGGGGAAGAGAACGAGCGAGTGTCCATGTAGGATCACTGTACAGTCTGTCTCAGTTATTGTCTTGACATGTGGTGTTAAGTTATTGTCCTGGGAAGTCTTTTTATGTATTATTATTATTGTATTGTGATATAATAATAAAATAATAATAGATTGAATTTTAAGAGAGAAGCGCCTTTCTCAGACTCAAGGACACTGTACAAGGAAAGGATGGAAAAAAAATAAAAGTAAGTAATAAAATTGAAAAAATATATATAATAAAATACATAAAAGATCTGTGTATAGTAACAACAAGAAAAACAAATAAGATAAGAGATAAAAATAAATAAAAAAAGGAGGCAAGTTCTGTCCAATTGGATGAAGTGGTTAAAATTAACAAACAAACAAACAACAAAACAAAACAAAACAACGGAATCTGTGGCTTAAAAAGAGTCAGGGGTGGGCTACTTGGGAGCGGGGCCGTGTTGCGTGAAGGCAAGTGTGAACAGGTGGGTTTTTAGCTTGGTTTTGAAGAGGTTGATGGTGTCAGAGCCTCGGATGAGGGGGGAGAGGGAGTTCCACAGTCTGGGGGCTGCTGCAGCGAAAGCTCGGTCTCCCAGTGTGGAACGCCTGGTGCGGGGGATGGTGAGGAGGTCGGAGTTGGAGGATCGGAGGCCTCGTGCTGGAGTGTAGGGGTGGAGTAGGTTGGTCAGGTAGGAAGGGGCCAACCCGTGCAGGGATTTGTAGGTGAGGAGGAGGATCTTGTAGGGGATTCGATAGTTGATGGGGAGCCAGTGGAGTTTTTGCAGGGTGGGGGTGATGTGCTGCCAGGGTTTGGTGCGCGTGAGGACCCTCGCAGCAGAGTTTTGGACGTACTGTAAACGATCCAGAACCTTCTTGGAGGCACCAAGAAGGACTCCGTTACAGTAGTCGAGGCGGGAAGTGATGAAGGCGTGAATGAGTGTTTCCGCTGAGGTGTCGGAGAGTGAGGGGCGGAGGCGGGAGATGGTTCGGAGGTGGAAGAAGGCGGATCTGGTGACAGACTTGACGTGAGGGTGAAATGAGAGGGTGGAGTCCAGTATGACGCCCAGGTTCCTTACCTCTGTGGAGGGGCAGATGGAGTAGCCATCCACGGAGAGAACAAGGTGGTCGATCTTTTGGAGGAGGGCTGGGGAGGCTACAACTATGAGTTCGGTTTTCTTACTATTGAGTTGGAGGAAATTGGTGGTCATCCATATTTTTATGTCCTGGAGGCAGGCAGTGAGGGAGGGGGGAGGAAGGGGGGCCGAGGGTTTGGTGTGGAGGTAGAGCTGTGTGTCGTCTGCATAGAAGTGGAAGTGGAGGCCGTGTTTCCTTATGATGTCACCGAGTGGGAGGAGGTAAATCATAAAAAGGAGCGGACCTAGCACCGAACCCTGGGGAACACCCTGTTTGACAAGTGCTGGAGCTGACCTGGAGCCCCCGAGGGAAACATACTGCCACCTGTTGGTGAGGTAGGATGTGAACCAGGACAAGGGGGTACCAGTGATGCCAAGGACACTTTCCAGGCGGTCTAGGAGGATTGAGTATTGGATTGAGTATTGGATGTTTTGTTTCATAAAAAAAAAAAAAAAATTGATACAAAAAAAGAGAACATCCAACGTCAAAGTTCGGGAATCTTACAATGTAAAAGGATGAAACAGCACAGACTCGTCTCCACTTAGGCCATGTGTTTCATGGAGGCAGGTAGGACTCTCCACCTAAAGTTGCTGTGGAAGTCGGTGCCGTTTCATCATCTTAAGAGAGAGGAGCCCCGAGCAACTACTTTCCACTTTGAAAAATAGACCCTTAAATCTCTTGAACTACCTGCTATCCTACAACAACACATGGTTTAGAAAAGAGTGTCCTTCATCAATTTGAGCCTGCTGTGCTTTTGATAAAGCCTGTGGTAGCCTAGTTACCAAATCTCTCATGCTGCAGGAGAGAAAGTTGCTGGTTTTCAGTTCATGCGCTTTCAAACCAGAAGCGTTGCTCCACGCCTTGTTCGATTTCAAGGTAGCGCGGACCGTGGCTGGGTCCTTCGTTGAAAACAACGATCGAGCTCAGCGCAGTTCTGTGCTTGCGGCGGCTTGAGTGTCCAGTCTGAAAGCCCCTCGAGGTGTGTACTCTGAGAGAGGCACACAGCTAAAGTGGCCTATGTTGTGCCAAATTTCTTATGTAAGAAAGGAAGCAAATCTGGGTGGGCGGGGGGGAGGGGTGTAATAGAAGTAATATAATGAGTAGTGTACTCCCAGGGTAATACTTAAAGCAATACAAATGACCATTTCTATAATTATCTTTCCTGCCTGTACCTCCCCTCCCCCACGCTGCTATGACACCTGCATTTCCTCAAGGGGATTAATAAAGGAACCTTTGACTTGAGTAACGAGGAATGTGAGCACATCACTGCTGGAGAAGGGCATGTCCTTGTGATGTGTAGAAAAAAAGAAAAACGCAAAATCATCTTACTTGGGAGGTTAATATTTCCTAAGTGGCGGCAGCGTAATAAAGCACCATTATGAGCAGGGATGGATTACCTACCGGGCACAGGGCCCCTAAGCCAGAGACCGGGCAAAGTCACTGTTATTAACTTTATATTTCTCACCGTGAAGATGAAGGGCTTAGTAATTTGTGTCAATAACTGACCCCCAAAAGTCCTACAGGAAAACTGAATGAATAGCGTAAACATTCACCTTGAAGACGTCACGAAACCTACAAAGTGGGTGTTTATCTTGTTGAGATACAGGGTCATTTAGTTATTGGCTCTTGGCTTTAAACCTCTGGAGTCTAAGACCTTTTTTGGGGGTTTGTGGGTGGCTGGGGGAGGGGACTATTGGGGGGGAAGGGCTCAAGGTCAACAGCAGTGGTATAGCAAGACATGCTGGGTCCTGTGCACGAGTTGTCCCTGGGACCCTCTCCCCTCCCCAGCTGTGATTCCCACCTTTTAGTAAAAATACCCTCTGAGGGCCGTCTCCCAGTCAGCTGGGTAGCTAAAAACTGCATGTCAATCGTTTCTGTCTATTAATATGTGATAAACATTATGTTTTGAATTTCACCTACAGCATTCAAATTAAGAACATTTTGAGTGTAGAGGGGCTAGGGACATTATACTATACCTATAATGACAAAATAAGTCTAATAACTTGCTCCAGCAATTTCTGAATTTATAGTATATCCGGTATTTACTCAGCTTTGGTGCAATACTTTAGTGACTACTAATCTTTTGATATCTGGAGATTTTTGGCAAGAATCGTTTTTTCACCCCAGTTAGGGGTCAGGGATTGGATGATGAGCAGTTTTTTCTTTAATATATATATTTTTATAATGGTCCCACTGGCAATTCACCTAGGCAGGTGAATGGTCCAGGTCTCTAGTTTCTGGTTGTAAAGTTTCATGAGGCTGTGATAATCCTAATGGTCACTGACAATAGGTAATTATATCCAGTCAATCAAGTAAAATACATATTTAAATAAAAAAATTGTATAACCACATTCAGAGGGTTACTATGGAGACTAGAATCACACATGGATATGATTGGACTCATTGCATTCACAAGTCTCAGCTTTACAGCAATAACTAATTTATACAATTCAAAGACTGTCCCTTGCAATCTGCATACAGGAAGAGTGTGGGAGTAGATGGTGCACCGCTTGTTATGCTTCACAGCATTTACAGCCACCTTGAAACCACTGCCAGCTCTGTTAGGATAACTTTTTTTTTTATTTTACACAATCCAACCACACCTTTTAGCAAACAAATTGATATATATATATTTATATATTTTAAACTATACAACACAGCTATTGCTTATCTCTCGTCTCAACCTCAGCTTGTCAGGCTTGATAACAGCATCTTAAGTAAAACAGGAGTCCCACAGGATATGGTTTTTATACTTATTCTCACTCTATACCGCTGACTATAGTATAGATGTACAGTAGTCAGGTGTCAAATGACACTGTCCTAGTGGGTCTACTTAACCAAGGTAATGACCTGGCCTACAAAAGAGAGGTCAAGTCATTTGTCAGCTGGTGTGATGCTAATTTATTTTAATTGAATGTTGAGAAGACCAAAGAGTTAATGATTGATTTCAGAAGGAAGAAGGAGGAGGTTGTCACTGTGGCAATTAAGGGTCAGCAGATTGTTGTCCAGTCTTACAAATAACTTGGTGTCTACCTGGACAGTGAATTAAACTGGAAAGAGAACACTGAGGTTGTATTCAAGAAGGCTCAGTCAAGACTATTCTTCTTGAGGAAGCTTAGATCCTTTGATATCAGCAAGAAGCTTCTTCATGTTTTGTTTTTTTATCAGGGAATTGTAACTAGTGTCCTCTTTTATGCTGTGCTCAATAAGCTGACCAGAAAGGTTGCCTCAGTGATTAGCCTTACCCCAGACTAGGTTGCCTCAGTGATTAGCCTTACCCCATACTAGGTTGCCTCAGTGATTAGCCTTACCCCAGGCTAGGTTGCCTCAGTGATTAGCCTTACCCCAGGCTAGGTTGCCTCAGTGATTAGCCTTACCCCAGACTAGGTTGCCTCAGTGATTAGCCTTACCCCAGACTAGGTTGCCTCAGTGATTAGCCTTACCCCAGGCTAGGTTGCCTCAGTGATTAGCCTTACCCCAGGCTAGGTTGCCTCAGTGATTAGCCTTACCCCAGACTAGGTTGCCTCAGTGATTAGCCTTACCCCAGACTAGGTTGCCTCAGTGATTAGCCTTACCCCAGGCTAGGTTGCCTCAGTGATTAGCCTTACCCCAGACTCAGTCACTGTAGCAAAGAGAACACGGACCACATTAAAAAAACGGTTCTGTATTTTGAAGGCCATCCATTACACAGTGTTTCCATTAATGGACTCGGATGAGTGTTGTCGGTGTTCTACTGAATGACTCAAGGTATTTTGTTGCAGCAGCAGTCAGTAGGCTACTGTGATTGCAATGAGAAGTACACTTTGAAAATGTGCTTAGCTTTGGAGCATGTTTAGCCCCCTTCCCCAAAAGCTAGCATGACTTGCCTGGTACCTACGTATTCCTCATGATGTCTAGTATCACAATACTAGCTTTGCACTAGCTTAAAACATGAGTCTGCTAGAGCCCTTTGAATATGGCAATGTTGGCCAGTGCACCCGTAGGTGGTGGGTATTTAGATGTCTGTTCCCAGGGGCCCATTGTATCATAATCTGTCTATGATTGTAAGGACATGTCTAGACAGACCGAATCACAAACCACCTGCTAGTTTTACCTTATCATTGAAAATGATGACCAACTAAATGAGCCAACATTGAAACTGTCTTGCAAATGCACACACGATCTCCATTGCAGCGGATTGCACTACTGTGCGTGTCCTTACTCAATTGATCACTATTGAATGTGGCCCGAGGGCAACTCATAAAACCAAGGGACTACTCTGAAGAATCTCCAAGCAATGAAATACGTTTCTTTTCCACAATACCTCACCTCCACAAGAAAACCACAATATCATTTGGTGAACTCAATAACATTTTACAAGAAGGGTCGATGACCTGCAGATGTAAATCTGGTGCAGTTAATTGCCTTTTGTCCGCACAGGGATCAATATAGTTAAACTGATTGAACGGGCGTGTAAAAGGTCGAGGAGAAGGAGGGAGCTCCCTCTCAATACAAGGAGAAACAGACATCTGTGACTGATTGATCCTAACAGGTGACGTGTGACTGCGATACACGCAAGAGATCGCGCAGACGGACAATCTGTGATCAATACCCAATCTGTACAGTAGTGGCGACTAACTAGTTGGAGGGAGCTAATATATACACAGGGTATCGACGAGAAGAACTTCCAGCGCATTAGCTGCTTGGTGGAGTTGAAAACAGCAATTGTTTCACCGATGGACTGTATCTATATCTATAAGGTTCAGGGAGAGCGATCGGTAGGACCAACCTGCTTGAAATCTACGGGGGAGGGGTTTCCCTGTACCTTGCTCGCAGCCGCTTCCCTTGTGGCCAGCGTTGCACACACAGCTGCCAGCTGAGCAGAGTCCATGGCCTCCGCATTGGGGATCGATACACTGGGAGGTGGGCACATCGCACTCAGTTCCCTTCCACCCGCTGTAGCACTGACAGCGCCCCCTGGTGTACTGGCCGTTGCCACTGCACAGGACGGGACAGGCGGCTGAGGAAAAAAGGGAAATGGAGATATAATAAATAAAAATATAATACAGTTCATCGGAGATTACAGTCTGGTGTGCAGCTGGTGAGTTTTAGTGTTCATCTACACCAGGGGTGGCCAACCAGTCAGAGATTAAGAGCCACAAAAATGACTGTGGTACCACAAAGAGCCACACCATATACCAGCGTTTCTCAACCTTTTTTTTCAGTCACGGCACCCTTCATGTGTTTATAGGTCTCACCCTCTGGCCTCTTAAGTTGCTAATGACTTTTTTATTTGGGCCTCACAGGGTTAAAAGTACCCTGCGAGACCCCCGGTTGCAAAATTACAAAATCATGTTTAGCCATTAAAAAAAATAAAAAAAAAGTCTGTAAATGTTTATTTAAATTTTTTTAAGCACATGTATAGTCAATTGGTCCTGTTGTTCAGCCTCACAATGCTATTTGATAGTAAATGTGTTTATATGTCCCACCCTCTGAAGTTGCTAATGTCTTTTTAATTTGGGCCTCACAGGGTTAATCTCTTATGCCCGAAATATACAGTAAAAGTGTATATTTTCAGCATTATGTTTGTTTACCAATGATTTTAACTGTTATTAGTGAAATATAAGATTATAGAAATCTCAGGGCATTGAGTCGGAAATCGGCGCATATTGACAGGAGGAAGTGGCACAGCCAAAAGTGAGTGTAGTCTTTTGAAGGAAGAGACTCAGGGCTTTCGAATTTCGAAAAACGACCCTACCCAGCTCACACCAGCCACTGTCAATCATCTGACTTCTGGATAAACTTTTTTATTTCTCTTATTTTTTGGGATTATCTCCCACAAACCTGAACGTTATTGCCATAAAACAGAACGCAGTTAGTTTCTCTACCTTTCTGTGAACGTCTAGCAAAAAACGGTGTTGCAATATGATGAAAAATGGTGGAGAAATTTACATTATAAAAAAGATGGCAGAATTCAGTACTGTATCTACACTGTATGTACAAAACCTGTTTAATCATCTTCCCTTTATTCATTTGCTTAGATTTTTCAGGTCTGGTAAATTTTTGCATGGTGTTATTCACAGTCAAAAATAAAAAATATTTTTTAAATATAATTGATATTCTCCTTTGGTCCATTACAATTTATTCAAGCCTAGTAACAGACACACTATTTCTGACACTGGGAATACATTCCCTGAGATCCATAGATGTCCCTAGATTCAGATACCAAGAACATCCAAATGGACCATTTAAAAAAAAAATCTGTGAATGTTTATTCTACATCCTTATGGAATGAGTGACATACAAAAAATAAATATATATATAAAAATAAAAATAGAAATTATAATATTTTTTATTTATTATTATATTTTTTTATGGATGGACGAGCCACACATTGACGGGCAAAGAGCCACATGCGGCTCGCGAGCCGCGGGTTGGCCTCCCCTGATCTACACTCATGAGCGGAGCGATGGGGGGGGGGTGAGGGATTGACCAAATGTACGTACCTCTGGAACAGTATGGTCCAATGAACCCAGGGAAACAGTGACAGGAGCCTGAGACGCACTCCCCGTTACCGTAGCAGTTGTGCGTGCACTCCATGACAGATTCTGTAGGTGCAAGACAGGGATTTAATAATCAGTGCCACGGCCCTGTGTATTAATCAATCAACACGTCGTTTCATAGTGTTGGAACAAAGAAAAAATCATCCTTGTTTTTATTATCCGTCACACGGTTGCTACCCTAAAAGAAAATGTGAAAAGAAAAATTACAGCCTCGTCGGGAATAGTAAGCAATATCATCCATTCTATATTATTACACTGTAGGCTTTTTAAGCATCTCTTATCGGTAGTGCTCAAAGCATAGCATGCAATTACAGCTGTTTGTCCATGTGCCACTGAGGTGTAAGCTTCCATGGCGTGTTTGGTGCAGCCTGAGTATCCGAGCCACGCAGGCCTTTTTAAATTACTCTAAATAATTCTATTTCCTTGACACATTTTTCCCGTCAGAAAGTCACCCAACCCCCTCCCTTGAATGACTGACTCATGGCCACACAAGCAATGCAATCTCTCAAGTGTTTACAAGCTTTGTAAATCCTCTCGGGATTGAAGTTAATCTGACATATCCCACAGACAGATCTTCTGTTCATTCAACAGACCATCGCTCATAAAGGGCACTCCTTGAAGACAGAGGCCCTCATTTCGATCGTGTTAAGAGGGCAAACTTTTTTGCTATTGCTCTGGCGTGTATTGGGCGTTCACTCAGCTGTCAGCGGACCCCGGCGATTTTGACCTCTCAAATGTCAATAACTTCATATTTGTAGGAGTGGATCAATGCGATTCCCCAGTGGGCAGCAGAAAGCGTTAACTCAACGAGTATTTTTCCCCCCTGACCTGAAATCCTCCAGGAAATTTCATAGCCTTCAAAACACACTGAGAGGGGTTGTTAAGATGGGAACGTTCAAATTCCTGCTATGTTCCTGTATGTTTAACAGTGTTAAACATGATAATACACAGGCCTGAAATAGAAAAACCCCACTATATGCTTCCCGGATGCCTCCAAGTTTCAGAAACAGTGAGCTTGTTTGTGAGGCTGTTAAACAGCTGTTAAAAGGAAAATAAAAAATCTCCTGAACATGTCATTACACATCATTACAGTTGCTCTCATCAGCCATTGCAGCAGATGTGTCTCTCGTACCCAGTATGATGGTGTTGTAGGATATGGCCTCCAGACCCTTCCCGTCATTATAGAAGGCCAGGTGCCACACTCCTGAATCCAGGTACTGGATGAAGCCTGCCTGGTGGACAGCCACTGGGTGTTCCAACCGCGCTCTGGTCTCAGGTTCATTGGGCGTCCGTCGCTCCTTAGCGATGAGCCGGCTACCATCCACTAGCTCCACAAAGTCGTACTGCGAGACACAATCACAAAACATGAATGTAGATTAGGCCTAATAGTAGCAATTTGCTATTTGTTATGGCGGCATCACTAAATGGAAGAGCCTCCTCCGTTGAAGTCGCCGTCGACTAAAAACACACATCTTCAATCAATATCTATCTTCTACCATCATGCACTTTTCCACTAAATAATCTTCCTTGCCTCTATTACTACCTACTAGGCCTGTCCCCGGCTAAGGATTTGTATAGTCGACTTTGATTGGCCAAAATTTGCCGATAGTCGACTAGTAGTCGACTAGTAGTTGACTACCCCCCCGAATGCATTTTTTTTTATATTAATAATAATAATAAATATATATATATATATGTATATATATTAGGGGTGTAACGATGCGACCTCACAACGATTAATTTCTATTACGATTATTCGGGCAACGATTCAATGCATCATGAAATCTCTTCATTTGACCACGATTCGATTCAATACATTTTCGATAAATTTTCTATCAGTTAATTCCCCCAAAAAAATTTAATACACAAATGTGGCTGGGGGAACTGATTCACTCAGCATGAATGGACTATAGGTTAAAAAAAATACTAAAAAAAAGAATAATAATAATAATAATATTCTTTAAAAAAAATGTTTTAATTTAGATTATAATCGATTCTAGCATTTTCAAATCGATGCAGTTGAATCGTCACATTAGAATCGATGCATTTCGATTAATCGATGCATCGTTACACCCCTAATATATATATATATTTTTTTTTGTTATCATCCCATTTGGGCTGTGGGGGGTGCTTAACCCATTCAGTGCCAACCACAAGTATAGTCGGGTTAACTCACCATCGATTGAGTGCCAATCACGAGTATAGTCGGGTTTTAATCGTTATTTCTTTTATTAGCGATATCCATTCATTTTTCATCCATCCAGCCTGACGTTATCATTGGGAATGGGTCTGAGCTCGCAAAGGGAAAAACCGCCGCCTATCGTCTCCCGGATGGTATTGCACATCATTGGATTGGATTGGCTGGGACTGTGCATCAAAAAAATAAGTCCGGTCCAGGTTTTACTTCTCGGGCATGCAGCTGGATACTATTGCATTGACTGGGGGACTGGGAGCATCGTGGATCATTGTGTTTTGGACTATAACGTTGGATCAATGGACGCAATCGATATTTGGAATGGCGATCAGGAATTGGATTAATCTTTTTGCATGACATCAGATGTGAGGTAAGGCCTTTATGTTACGAATCTTGGGGTAATCAGATGTTCCTTTCTCCGCCATCGGAGCGCGCGCGTGCGTGTGTGTGTGTGTGTGTGTGTGTGTGAGAGAGGTTTGCACCGACCAAAGTATGGAGAAGCGATTTTTCAGACCCCGCTTCTCTTCGTACATGAGGACACATATACTATCGATAATCTAGCGTTTATTTGAAAACTATTCATAAATCAGCCGAAAAATGACAACGTGTTTTGTGTATTCCACTAAAGGGCTATTATCGTGTCTTTCTCTGGAATTACTAGAAATCTCCAAAACTATACTCGTATTCAAAATGGTATAAAGCGGAAATGTACCGATAAAAAAACAATCCGTTTCGTACATGTTGACTGCAAGCAAGTCATTGATAAGCGACGGGTGTATTAGACCCATAGCCATAATTTAAGATATAGTTTAAGCGTTCGCAAATATCCCCATCCTCCCATTGATTAAAGCGGTGGCAATCTAGACCTAATTTGGTCATATGGGCGTGGCTCTGAATTAGTTAGTGTCTGAAGGAGTCGACTGAAGGCTTCTTGTCCTCTGCGAAAGCATGCAATTGGTTCACTGATGGATACTTATTTTTTTATTTGTCTACTCTAGTGTGTTCATTAGACGGGTGAAATAATTATTAATAATTATTTGGAAATAATAATATATATAAGTTAGAGTGTTGTGTTCACTCATCGTTAAAGACAGTTAAGGGTTGAGTAGTTTCTTGTGAAATATCACATTCACACTCCAAGTGATTTAGATTAATTTCACAACTGCAAATACATGGGCTATACAAAAATGTATTAAAACATACTTATATGGTTCAGTGCAAGGGTTCATAACTCCGACCACCACACAAGCCGGTACATCACTTCTGTGCACCTGAACCTCAGCCTCTGGGATGATGTTGGATATTGTGGAAGTTCAGACGAGTTGTTTTCAGTTGCCGTGTTCTAAACTGCTTGTGCTTCTTACTAAACAAGTGCTTCTGTAGGCGTGCAGTGCAGAGAGCCTATAGGCAGGTTGAGGAGGTTGATGTTTTCATGTTCTTTTTTTATTCCAATGCAAAACAGATTATGTAAAACATAATTGTGTGTGTTTGTGTGTGTGTGTGTGTGTGTGTGTGTGTGTGTGTGTGTGTGTGTGTGTGTGTGTGTGTGTGTGTGTGTGTGTGTGCGTGCGTGCGTGTGTGTGTGTGTGTGCGTGCGTGCGCGCGTGTGCTTTACGTCATCTCAGCTCAGCATGGAATTTCTTTTTAATACAGAGTGAATAAATTATTTCGGCCTTTCTCACATAAAGTTGTTATGCCAATTCCCCCGTGTGTGTCAAGGTCCTGGTTGTTGCGCTGCCCCACTATCCGTCTGGGGAGGCTGTAGACTCCCACGCCTCCTCCGACACATGTGGACGTCGCCAGCGGCTTCTTTTCACCCGACAGCAAGGAGTTTCCCCCGGGAGAGCGTAACACGCATGGAGGTCCCCCCCCCCCCCCCCCCTCCCAGATCCCCTCCCCACTGACCAGTAGGACATGCAGCGACCGGGACTCATATCTTCTCCGGCTTCCCACCCACGGACACTGCCAATTGTGTTTGTAGGGACGACAAAGTGCCGCTACCCGGGGAATTCAACCCAGATCTTATTGCACGCAACGTGCAATAATGTAAATGTTACTCACTGTGTCTTGTATATATCTTCAACCATTTATTTAATCTCCTTATTTTTTGCATTTAGCATTCACTTGTATTTAAGTTGTTCATTCTAGTTAAATTAAGTATTGTGTGATTGTGTGATCTGTGTGATTTTGTGTGAATGGCGGACTAGCAAAGTACGTTTTTCATTGTACACACTTGTACGGTCTGTTTAACTGTGCATGACAATACATCATCTTGAATCTTGAGGTCTCTGCGGGTGGTAGGCGAATGCTTTTTACCTCCACACTACCCAGACTGTATCAGTCGTTGTGGCACACATAAATCACATAAACAAGTCATGGTACTTTCAAAAGCAACGGATAGTTACTCTTACTCTACTACTGTTTTAGTGGGTACCGACATCCACCAGAACACATAAATACGAGTGGAAAAAAAGAAACGTTGAATAAGGATTTAGTGCCCAGGAATGTGACACAAAAAACCTTTCAATTGACACACCACTGATGGGAAATAAAGCATTAAGCAAGGGGCAAGAGGAAGCTAACACTGTGATTTAAACCCTTCTGAGAGGAGGAAGGGGCGGGGGAGGGATATTAACCTGGTGGAAGTCGACTCCTTTGTGTTGTTGACCAGAGGGGTAAGTAATAAAACAGTTCATCTCTGAAGCCCCGGAACTCCTGAGAGAGTTCATACGTCTCGATTAGGTGGTGTGAAAGACCCGGCGACTCATCTCAATCTAACAATACCAGCTAATAACAGGCAAGAGGCCAAGCGTGGAGAGATTGGAGGCCACCCGACGGACAGGGAGCGAAGCTCGGAGCCTGTGAATCCACCTCAAACGTGACATTCGGTGTAGCCAGACCCAATAACGAATAAGTAAATAATAATAAAAAAGGAAAGAAAAAGAACGATTTTTTTTTAAACTGGCACAGTTTTTCTCTTCAAACTTAAGTTCAGGCGAGTCCAAAACTCACTTTAGGAGAGAGGAGGAAAAGGGTGATGCATTTAAAGGTTTTCTCACAAACTGTGAATATAACCAGTAGTCGATATATCTCATTGAGGCCTTTCATGCTCAGTTAGGTAAACACATTGATTCATCCCCCAGTAACAGAGTGTAATCTAAAGGTGGTCAGTATGGATGCTGGGCCTGACATTGACAAGCTTGAGTGTGTCGCCCTACAACCGCCTGAGAGGCAAAACCATCGCGGTTTCTTTTCATTAGTGCCTGGGTGTCTTTGATTTTCCTTCCCTATTTCAACTTGAAAGTAATCCTGCTTTTCCCTTTGTCACTCGTATTGAACTCTTTATTCCCCTCCGTCGCACGGTGACCCAAACTCTCTGCATTCGAGCGAAGCCCCGTCCGCGCCAGGAGGGAATGTCAAGTAGGTGAAGCGAAGATCTTTTAAACATGTTCATATGACTTCCTTGAGCCTGAAACTAAATCAATCAAGTGATTTTCAACCACCCTTTTCTTCCATTGTAGTGAACACAGTTTTTTTTGTGTGGGTGTAAGTTCATTATTTCCTTCCCTGCCTGGCTACCTCACACCCAAGCGTATAAAACTTTAACAAACTGGGCAGTACATTAGGTAAACAGTGTTCCTGGCTCCAACAAGCACAGCTAATTGATTAATCAAAGCGAATTCAATCCTTGTGTTGCCATTCCGACATCATCGAGGGGAAGCAATGCTGAACAGCTTGTATAGGCTTGTTAATCTGAAGACTTCAAACCCTGGCCAAACGGCAAGGAGAACATATAACCCCCCCCCCCCCCCCCCCCTCCCGGCCGGAGCTTAAAAAACATTTCAGACTGCCAATTTCAAATCAAAGTAAAACCCCATTTTGCATAATATGTCCCCTTCAACGTCACCAAAATGCTAATGTCTAATGTTATTCCTTTTTAAATGAAGTGTATCAAATCCTAAACATAAACTTCAGTTTCCCTAAATCACTGGCTGGTGAAAAAGAGAAGAGATTCTTTACCTGCGTGTGAGTTGGCGCGAGGCCCTTCCTCCCGTAGACTCCTATCAAGGCGTTCTTCTGCACCGAGATGTTGAACTTGAGGAAATGAGGTTCCTCCATGGACAAGCACGAGCGCCAGAACACCCCCGGAGGTAAGCTCTGGCCCGCCCTCCGTCCGACCTCCACCTGCCCGGTGTCGATGGAGTTGTTCTCCTGATGGATCACGCCGTTCCTCCCTGGAGGGTGAAGCAACCACACAACGGACCATGTAAGCATTATACCATAATACCGGAAGAAAAAGTAAGTCTCCCTGCCATCAACTCAAACCTTTCCTCTCATATCCACAATGTCATCTCGTTTACCGTGCAAAAGTGCGTGATCTCTACTCTGGGTATCGGTAAATGCTGATTTATATATTTCCCCCCTGCTCCCATAATCTCATTTCCCCTTTATTCCAGCAACCTACCAACAATGGGATAGTCATCTCTTCTCCAAACGCCAGGCTGAGCAAGACGGGATTAAAAGTAATGGTTCCCCGTGGCCAACGATGCACTTCTCACTGAAAAATGGCAGAAGATAATTGGCCTTTTATAAGGCCCTAAGAGGCAGCACTACCCATGTTCTGTATGGTCTCGATGACTCATAGGGCGAAGCTTCATAGATAAGGTCTAAATGGAGTCCTTTTTCAGATCCAGTGTGCTACCCAGCCAGCGCACTAGCAACAAATCACAACAAATCTCTAAATGATGCTCTTACAAAGGCATCCACTTAGAAAATGACTCACGCTTGCATGAAAAGCTGCATATTCCTAGATGATTTCATAGTTATGAAATGGCTGAGAAAAAACATGTTTTTATTTTTTGAGTTTTGATTCCTGACGTCATATTGCGTTACATCACGTTATATTGACAGAATGCAGCCGTCTCGTCTCCATCTACGAAAAGTGTTGCATTTTTCTGCTGGCCGGCTGGCGTGGAAATGCCACGACGCCGAGATGATGCAACTTGTCAATATTACACCACTTAATGCATCCTGTCAATATTATTTTTTACGCTTGTTGTGACTTAGAGATGCCCTTTTTGCTACTGCCATAATGTAGGCCTCTTAAGATGTCTGCAAATGCCTAGGAGGGATGGACACGTTTACCGTGCACGTGCGTGCGTGAGAGAGAGAGCGAGAGAGAGAGAGCGAGAGAGAGATAGATAGAGAGAGAGAGAGAGAGAGAGCGAGAGAGAGCGAGAGAGAGAGAGAGAGAGAGAGAGAGAGAGAGAGAGAGAGAGAGAGAGAGAGAGAGAGAGAGAGAGAGAGAGAGAGAGAGAGAGAGAGAGCTGGCCCGGGTCTGTGTTTGCATGCCTCAGTGTTTGTGTGTGTAATGAGGCTATTGCCTGTCACTTTACCTCGACTCAAAGTGAAGACGGGGAGCCAAGTTTACCTCCGGGGAGAATAATAGCCGGCTATCGATTGCCTTTAAACAGTCCAAAACCGGACTGGTGCTATCTTAATTAGCAGTACTTATGAGGATTTAAATCCAGCCCAGTTTAAACAATTTCACTTTTGCCCGGCCTCCTCAACTCAATTACCGCTTCCATGGTCATGCATCCTAAATAACTAAGTGTGTTCGGAGATTAATTTGATGTCTTTCATGCTGTAATGGTGAGCTAAGGTGGCCCTGCCGCGTGGCCGGCGCTGAATACAGAACGGCATGAGATTATGATTCGGCTGCTCCGAGCCGTCTAGAGTCGGTCAGTTAAAGCACTCACTCATGCTGCACATGCCCACACTTATGGCCACAAAGGAAAGGTCACTTTAAAAATAGTATAGTAACAGTGTATTGCACTACCAAGGGACCTAGCATGTCCTTCATGCTCTGTAAATAACTATGTACAAATACCATGATGTCCCACTATGTTACCTGTTTATTGCACAATGTTGTTTATTGTTTATTGGATTCCATTATATGTTGTACTACTGTATTGCACATCGTTGCGGGCAAGACCACCCGCATTTCATGGTATACTTGTATGCCGTGACAAATAAAACTCTTGACTTGACTTGACTTGACTTAATATTCAAGAGACAATGAGATGGAGGTCAATTCTATGGGACAGGTTTGTTTGCATGGAGCTCGGTAGAAGATGTTTTTTTGCATGGAGCTCGGTAGAAGATGCCATGAGGAGGTCAGGCTTCGGCTCAGCTTCTTCCCCCAGGCCATCAGAGCCTTGAACACTGAACTCTCCACACTCAAGCATACATGAGCACACACACGATACACACACTGTGCATGCTCACACACTAGCAGCCACTTTAACATGAGCAAGCACACACTCATGCTGCACACGCCCACACTTATGGCAACTAAGGAAAGGTCACTTTAAAAATAGTATAGTATAACCTGAGATTGTATAAAATAGCAATGTACAGAAAGACAGAGTGCCTCATCCGTAGCTAACAGTGTATGCACTACCACAGGACCTAGCATGTCCTCCATGCTCTGTAAATAACTTATGTACAAATACCGATATGCATATGTTACTGTTTATTGCACAATGTTGTTTTATTGGATTCCATTATATGTTGTTATTACTGTATTGCACATCGTTGCGGGCAAGACCACCCGCATTTCATTGTATACTTGTATGCCGTGACAAATAAAACTCTTGACTTGACTTGACACACAACACACACACTGTACACGCTCACACACTAGCAGCCACTTTAACATGAGTACACACACACTCATGCTGCACACGCTCACACTATGGACACTTTACAGAAGGAAAGATCACTTTAAGAATAGTATAGCTTAGGCGGCTACGTGGCGTAGTGGGCAAGGCGCTCGCCACGAATGCGGAGACGCTGGGCTCGCCTGTTCGAGCCCAGCGCTCCACATTGCTTTCAGTTTAGCTGGTCGTCCGTACTAATACACATTGGCCGTATTAGGGGGTGGGAAACTGATGGGTGGGGATCGGGCGTTGTGGACAGCGACTTCTACAGGTCGGTTGGTGCGCCTGCGCAGTAGAATCAGGAAGTGTCGGGGGCAGCGTGAGCCTCCCACGCGTTACTCCTCGCCACTGAGAGATCGAGCTGCGCAGGTGAAAAGATGCGACTGCTGTTACCTCAAGTACCGGAGGGGACTTGTGCTATGTATGACTTAGTCCACATTGCAGCCGGCTTGTGGGAGGCAAGAAACAGCTTTCGTGACAGGGGAGGGTTGAATTGGATGATACGAAATTGGGATGGGAGAAAAATTGAAAATGGGAGAAAAAGTGGATAAAAAAATAAAATAATAATAGTATAGCTTGAGATCGTATAATATAGCATTGTATAGCAGTGTACATAAAGACCCAATGCCTCATCCGTAGCTAACAGTGTACTGCACTGCCACAGGACCTGTGGCATGCTCTGTAAATAGCTCATGTACAGATACCGATATGCCTACTTTGTTTACTTGTTTATTGCACTATGTCGCTCTATTGGTTGGACTCTTATATTATTACTTGTATTATGCACATCGTTGCGGGCGAGACCCCCCGCATTTCACTGTATACCTGTATGCCGTGACAAATAAAACTCTTGTATCTTGTATCTCTATCTTAACTCGCCATGCGTTGAGTGCCAAGACCCGAGAAAACCTGAGAAAACTCTGGTTTTAATCGTTATTTATTTTATTAGCAATATCCATTCCTTTTTCATCCATCCAGCCTGACATTATCATTGGGAATGGGTCTGAGCTCGAAAAGGGCAAATACCGCCGCCTATCGTCTCCCGGATGGTATTGCACATCATTGGATTGGATTGGGTGGGACTGTGCATCAGAAAAAAACTCCGCTCCCGGGGTTTCCCTTCTCAGGCAAGCAGTATCTGTTACCACATTCACTGGGGAGGCTTGGAGCAGCTTTCGATTATGTGTTTTGGTGCTATATATAACGTTGGATCAATAAATGCGATCAATATTTGGAAGGGCGATCAGGAATTGGATTAATCTTTTTGCAGAACATCTGATGTGAGGTAAGGACTCTATGTTACCAGTCTTGGGTTAATCAGATGTTTTTTTCTCCGCCATCGCAGCGTGTGTGTGCGTAACGTTAGCCGTATCCACGGCATGGATAATCGATTTTTCAGCCCGCTTCTCTAGCGTGCATAAGTACACATATACTATCGATAATCTAGCATTTATTTGAAAACGATTCATGAATCAGCCGAAAAATGACAACGTGTTTTGTGTATTCCAGTAAAGGGCTATTATCGCAGAATTTCTCTGGAATTACTAGACATCTCAAAAACTATACTCATATTCAAAACGGTATAAAATGGAAATGTACTAATGAAAAAACAATCAGTTCCATACATGTTGACTGCAAGCAAGTCATTGATAAGCAAGGGGTGTTTTAGACCCATAGCCATAATTTAAGATATAGTTTAGGTGTTCACAAATGTCCCCATCCTCCCATTGACTTCCTTACTGGCACGCTAGCACTAATATGGTCAAAGGGGTGTGGCTCTGAATGAGTTAAGCATGAATGTTTATTTGAATGTTGATGAGTATGGACCATGTTAAGGTTAACAAAACACTGGGGGAATATTCCAAATACCTCCTGAATTCAATTAATTCCTGGATGTAAATTGGACAGAGGATAATAGCTGATGAGTGTGGAGAATACATGGCATGTTTAGACTTTTCATAGACAATGTTGGCAATAAGACAAATACAATTACACCAGTGTTAGGTGGGTATAAAGTGTATTTTATCAGTGGATATAGGGAGTGAGTGGACATCTGTTAACTCATTGGGCGCCATACCCAAGTATAGTCGGGTTATCTCGCCAACCGTTGAGCGCCAAAACTCGAGTATACTCAGGTTTTGATCCTTTGATATTTTTCCTTTGATCCCCGTTTTATACAGTCAGCCGGAGCCCTCTAGGTCTCCCTGGCTCATCTGCCTACGTTGGAATTGCAATGACGATCAAATATCACCAGGTGGCAGTAACGCCTACCTTTTGAACTGGAATGGCTTGGTGTGGAAAGGGGCGATGTTTAGCATGTAATGGCGCACAAACTACAGTGTGTAGAAATGAACTGATTAGTCAGTAATGGACTATGAACAATGCCTGTCAAATGAGCCATACTATTGTCTCCATAGCTATAATACAGAACACACGATGGGTCTGCAAACATCGCTAAAATAGTCAATAACGCTGGTGCCAGGCGGTACAGATTGATTGATTGAAAATGTTATTAACAGATTGCAGAATGGGTACAATACAGTACAGCTCAATACACACAATTGTTAAGCGGATGCAAAAGTCATTCGTCTTGTTTACATCAGGGTCCCCCATTTTCAATTAATCATAACATATATGACATACATGACATACAGGTAGACAGTACTGTTACATCTAGACATTTATGACATACCAGAGTACAAAAATAGTCTAAAAAGAGAGTATATACATTTGGGAGGGGGGACTGTACATTGGGGGGGAAGTGGGTGGCACCTAAAGAGTTAAAGGTGAACTGGAAGCTTTTTTTTAGCCCAAACCACATCCCCCATGTCATGGGGGATATGTTCCAGATTGGCCCAATGCTGTGCAATGTGAATATCAACATTTTACAATAAATAATGGTTTTGTAACAGTCCGATGATGTCAGCTCAAGTGGAACTCCATTCTCCATTGACAAGCAGGCTGTGGGCTGGGCAGTGGGCGTGGCAGTAGGCGGGCAATGGGCTGGGCAGTGGGCTGGGCAGGTATCTATAGGTGAATAGACCAGGGGTGACTGACAGGAAGATTATCTGCCCCCAATCATGCCTCCAGCATGGCTGGGTAAACAGATTCTCTCTCTCCCTCTCCATCTCTCTTTCTCTCTCCCCCTCCTTCTCCTTTCACTTTCACTCTCTCTCTCTCTCTCTCTCTCTCTCTCTCTCTCTCTCTCTCTCTCTCTCTCTCTCTCTCTCTCTCTCTCTCTCTCTCTCTCTCTCTCTCTCTACATTTACATTTTACATTTAGTCATTTAGCTGACGCTTTTATCCAAAGCGACTTACAAGTTCTGTACGACAAGCCATCAGGAAGGGCACAACTCTATCAGCTGAGCAACAATGTTCATCAAAGTGTTGAGTGCTACAGTGTAGGTTAGTTTATTAGGACAAGTGCATGACAGTACGGTTAGTTAGGGTTAGATTTTTTTTTTTTTTTTTTTTTTTTTTTTTTAATTCTCTCTCTCTCTAGCCCCTTCCTTTACCACATGCACTGGACTCCCGCACTTCACTACACATTACCCGGAGGGCCTGTATGTGCAAATGCAAATGTTCAAATTATTCAGCCCCCTAGTCCTAAATCCACGTAATGACCAACTGAGGCCATGTGAGAATATACACCAGACCAGATCATTGTTCACACGGCGAGCGAGTGGGCATTTCTATTATGCGATCGGCCGGAGGAATAAATACATCCGAGGGTGAAGGGGAGGGATCATGCACAGCCATTTACACAAAGACGGCAACAGAAATGTCTAACTGGGGAGACTGGGGACCTCCCGTCTGTGAAGGCAACAGAGCTGAAAGACTCCGGCAGAGTCAAGGAATAGCAAGAGAATCAGTTGTTTATGACCAAATTATGAACCTGCTACGTGATCGCAAAACAAAATAAAATCACTCAAACGTTGTATTCTTACTGCTACTGAATGCATCGTTTTCTAGGTATAATGTCATATTGTAATTGTTTCATATTTTTTACAGACAATCTCAAATTCCGTAACAATAGTTGCCCTTGTTAAATGGATCTTCTTTTGTAAATAGAGGGTGGCACGGTGCCTGGACCTGGTTTCATCCTACAGCGTGATGAACCACTGCGTTCCCACATAACTGACCATCCGTGTACAGAGAAACAGCTTTATTGGCCACGTATGTTACTGTTGGTGTCTCAAGCAATACATTTTAGTATGGAGACAAACAATATGCTGTGCACCACGTATAGGAATGAAGACGAGCTAAATATACAGAGTGCAAACAACAAGAACAAGAGGGTGCATCGCGCATGAAATTGTGATATATGCGTACATGAATCAATACAGTATTTGTAGATGTGAAGCAGGATGCCATTACTAACTGAGGAAATCAGTCAGCTGTTTGAGGTGGTGGTATGAGGAAAGAAGCTGCTCCTGTCTGTTGTTTTGGTATATAATATAATAATACACTTTATTTGTATATTACCTTTCATACAGAAACTGGAGCTCAAAGTGCTTCACAACAGAAAAAATACTAAACTAAAAGAATAAAATTAGCACATAAAGTCCAGACAGTTTTTCACATTAGGATCTAACATCCCAACAGGCCACCTTGTTTATGGTTTGATTCAGTTTTAAATAGACAATAATAAAAGGAGTAAGATAAAATAGACAGAGTAAAATCGTGTGATAGTGCAGTGCAATACAATTTTAGAATATAATAGACATAAAATGAGCACATAAAGTGCAGACATATAAAATCTTATTTTTACAGTGGGTTCTGTAGCTCCTGTCAGAGGGTAGGACTTGTGTCTGTTGTTTTGGAATATAGGGTTCTGTAGCTCCTGTCAGAGGGTTATGTTAACCCTTTCACTACCAAATGGTTAACCCTTTCACTGCAACAATAAGGTTAACCCTTTCACTGCCACACAACAACGGGTTGACCCTTTCACTACCACTACAAAAGGTTAACCCTTTCACTACCACACTACATACGGTTAACCGTCTGCAGTGTGGTAGTGAAAGGTTAACCTTCTGTAGTGTGGTAGTGAAAGGGTTAAAAAGGTTATGTGCAGATGTGTGAAGGGTCTGGTCTGTGATGATGTTCCCTGCTCGTCTCCCGGTTCTTGAGGAGTATAAGTCATGGAGGGCGGACAGAGGAACACCAATAGTTCTTTCTGCTGTTCTTAATGTCCACTGTAGTCTGTTCTTCTAATTTTTTGTGGCTGCTTTGAGCCAGCCTGTGATGGAAGGACTTGGTCTAGAACTGGCTCAACGGCTCCTGTGGCAGACCATAATATCTCCTCGCAGGAAGTACAGCCTCTGCCGGGCCTTTTTGAGGATGGAGTTAACGTTGGTCTCCCACATCAGGCCTTGGGAGATGGTCATTTCCAGGAACTTTAAGGACTCCACAGTTAGATACTGTGAGGAGGAGCAGTGACACTATTAGATACTGTGAGGAGGAGCAGTGACACTATTAGATACTGTGAGGAGGAGCAGTGACACTATTAGATACTGTGAGGAGGAGCAGTGACACTATTAGATACTGTGAGGGGAGCAGTGACACTATTAGATACTGTGAGGAGGAGCAGTGACACTATTAGATACTGTGAGGAGGAGCAGTGATACTATTATATACTGTGAGGAGGAGCAGTGATACTATTAGATACTGTGAGGAGGAGCAGTGTTGACACTATTAGATACTGTGAGGGGGAGCAGTGACACTATTAGATACTGTGAGGAGGAGCAGTGTTGACACTATTAGATACTGTGAGGAGGAGCAGTGACACTATTAGATACTGTGAGGAGGAGCAGTGATACTATTAGATACTGTGAGGAGGAGCAGTGATACTATCAGATACTGTGAGGAGGAGCAGTGTTGACACTATTAGCTACTGTGAGGAGGAGCAGTGTTGACACTATTAGATACTGTGAGGAGGAGCCGTGATACTATTATATACTGTGAGGAGGAGCAGTGATACTATTAGATACTGTGAGGAGGAGCAGTGTTGACACTATTAGATACTGTGAGGAGGAGCAGTGATACTATTAGATACTGTGAGTGGGAGCAGTGACACTATTAGATACTGTGAGGAGGAGCAGTGACACTATTAGATACTGTGAGGAGGAGCAGTGTTGATACTATTAGATACTGTGAGGAGGAGCAGTGACACTATTAGATACTGTGAGGAGGAGCAGTGACACTATTAGATACTGTGAGTGGGAGCAGTGACACTATTAGATACTGTGAGGAGGAGCAGTGACACTATTAGATACTGTGAGGAGGAGCAGTGACACTATTAGATACTGTGAGGAGGAGCAGTGACACTATTAGATACTGTGAGGAGGAGCAGTGACACTATTAGATAATGTGAGGAGGAGCAGTGACACTATTAGATACTGTGAGGGGGAGCAGTGTAGACTGATTGATTGATTGATTGAAAAGTTTATTAACAGATTGCAGAATGGGTACAGTACAGTACATCTCAATACATACAATTGTTAAGGGGATGCAGACCAGAGAAAGACTTTCGTCTTGTTTCCACCAGGGTCCCCCATTTTCAATTCATCATAACATATATGACATACATGACATACAGATAGACAGTACTGCTACATCTATACATTTATGACATATCAGATTTGCAAATACAGTACTGTTTGTGATACAAAAGTGTCCAGAAAAGGAGTGTATATACATTTGGCGTAGAAACTGTACATTGGAGGAGGTTGGTGGGGTGGGGTTGGGTGGGTTGGGTGAGGGCTGTACATTGGAGGTGTGGGGGGGGGGGGGGGGGGGGGTTGGGTAGGGGACATACACACATTTTACACTGTACATTGGAATGTTGACAAAGCCTTACTTGGTCATTTACTGTACAACTAGGTTAGGACATTTGTAGGGGCCAGTTTCGAATTGCAGTCTCACGTAGGTGTTTTTTGAGAGTGTTTTTGAAGGTGGGTAGTGATTCACATTCCTTTACAGCTTTAGGCAGGGCGTTCCACATTGATGTGGCATAATTGCGAAACGTGTTTAGTCCCTTGTTTGAGCCGAATCTGGGTTTTACATGATTTGTGGAGCTCCCTCTGGTGTTGTGATCGTGGTATTCACTGACCTTTGGGAAGTATTTTGACATGTACATGGGTACCTTGGTCGCGTAGTGTATCTTGTAGACCAGGCCCATTGCAAGTTGCTGTACTCTGTCGTCTACTCTAAGCCATCCTAGGTTGTCAAAGTGGGCAGGGGTGAGGTGGGTTCTAGGAGTCAGGTCAAGTAGTAGTCTGACTAGCTTGTTTTGAGATGTTTGTAATTTGTTTTTTAGTGCCTTTGAGGTGCTTTGGTACCATGAGGTGCAAGCATAGTCGTAGTACCCTTGAATGAGTGCTCCTGCTAGAGTCTTCAGGGTATTCTTGTTTACCAGAGAGGAGATCCGGTACAAGAAACGCGTTCGTTGGTTGACTTTTTTTATTACATTGGATGCCATTTTGTCACAGGAAAGATTAGCCTCTAGGATGGAACCCAGGTAGGTAATTTCATCTTTCCTTGTGATAATATTGTCACCCACTGTAACCGAGAAGCCGTCGGTCTTGCTGAGTTTGTTATTTGAACCGAAGAGAATGGACTCTGTTTTGCCCATGTGTAATGATAGTTTGTTGTCGGCGAGCCATATGCAGATTTTGCCTAGTTCCGAGCTGAGGGCTTTTTCAACCTGTAACTTGTTCTTGTCAGAGACCAGCAGGGCTGAGTCGTCCGCAAACAGGAACAAGTTGCAGTCACAAGCTGACGACATGTCATTTGCATAAATTAGGAATAGTAGCGGTCCTAGTATGCTTCCTTGTGGAACACCACAGCTCACTGTGAGGGGGGGGGATAGGGTACCGTTTACTTCCACCATCTGTTCCCTCCCCTCCAGGTAGGATTGTATCCAGCTCACTATTATACACTATTAGATACTGTGAGGAGGAGCAGTGACACTATTAGATACTGTGAGGAGGAGCAGTGACACTATTAGATAATGTGAGGAGGAGCAGTGACACTATTAGATACTGTGAGGAGGAGCAGTGATACTATTAGATACTGTGAGGGGGAGCAGTGTTGATACTATTAAATACTGTGAGGAGGAGCAGTGACACTATTAGATACTGTGAGGGGGAGCAGTGACACTATTATGACCTCCTAGACCCTAATCAGTCAGGCTTCAGAACTGGTCACTCCACAGAGACAGCCCTCATTGCGGTCACAGAGGCACTTCACTTAGAAAAACCACCAGATCCTCCTCGCGGCCCTCGCAGGAATGGGAGTGGCTGGCTCTGCGCTGACATGGTTGTCATCATACCTCAATGACCGCTCCTACCAAGGTTCATGGAGAGGGACCCTGTCGGCCACCCGCCCCCTGCGGACGGGTGTCCCCCAGGGCTCGGTTTTAGGACCCCTTCTCTTCTCCCTCTACACTAAATCACTGGGTAACATTATCACGTCTCATGGCTTCTCCTACCACTGTTATGCCGACGATACTCAACTCTTCCTCTCCTTCCCTCCCTCAGATATCCACGTCTCTGAGCGGATCTCGGCCTGTCTGTCCGACATCTCCGCCTGGAT
The DNA here is from genome assembly GCF_963971535.1 of Notolepis coatsorum. NCBI lineage: Eukaryota > Metazoa > Chordata > Actinopteri > Aulopiformes > Paralepididae > Notolepis > Notolepis coatsorum. The sequence goes on along the minus strand of NC_140180.1, from coordinate 30,604,664 downwards.
GACGACCAACCACCTCAAACTGAACCTAAGCTAAACAGAATTGCTCCACCTGCCAGCCAAATCCTCCCCCCTGACCGACCTTTCCATCACAGTCGAGAATGCAGCTGTGACCGCGTCCCCGACCGCCAAGAACCTTGGTGTTGTCCTCGACGACCAGTTGAACTTCTCTGCTCACATTACGAAAGTAAGACCTTTCGTAAATAAAAAGGATGCAGAGAAACTTATTCATGCTTTTGTATCAAGTCGGCTTGACTATTGTAATGCACTGTTCACTGGTCTTCCCAAAGCAACCATTGGGAAGCTTCAGCTTATCCAAAACTCTGCAGCTCGATTACTAACTCATACAAGGAGAAGAGAACATATCACTCCAGTCCTGGCCACTCTGCACTGGCTTCCAATAACTCATAGAATTGATTTTAAGGTCCTTTTCCTAACATATAAAGCTCTTAATGAGCAAGGCCCAAAATACATAGCAAATTCCCTAGTTAGTTATCTGCCCTCAAGAACGCTACGGTCATCCACTACAGGTTTACTAGACACGCCCAGAAACCAAAAAAGGATAGGAAGTATGGCATTTGCCAATTATGCCCCAAAACTATGGAACACACTACCAACACACATCAGAAACGCCAGCTCTATACACATTTTTAAAGGAAAATTAAAAACGTACCTATACAGTCTAGCTTACAAATAGTTATGGCTTGGAAAAACCTGATGGATCCATGAGGCTAGGATAAGCCTTGTGGACCCAACTTTTTAGATGAAGGAACGGGTACATAGGAGACACGCCTCCAGTTTTTCAAACGTTTTTGACACGCCTCAGCTTCTGAGCTGAAGGCGTGTTTTTGCGGACCTCCCAAACTTTCAAACTTTTTAGATGAAGGAATGGGTACAATAGGAGACACGCCTCCAGTTTTTCAAACGTTTTTGACACGCCTCAGCTTCTGAGCTGAAGGCGTGTTTTTGCGGACCTCCCAAACTTTCAAACTTTTTAGATGAAGGAATGGGTACAATAGGAGACACGCCTCCAGTTTTTCAAAAGTTTTTGACACGCCTCAGCTTCTGAGCTGAAGGCGTGTTTTTGCGGACCTCCCAAACTTTCAAACTTTAGACTGTTTTCTTTATACGTTTTTCTTTTTCTTTCTTTCTACCACAAGACGCGGCCACTGATGGGTCCATGGGACTTGGATAGGTCCTGTGGACCCAACTCTGGCCACTGACCACATGAGCGAACGGGTACATACGCACACAATACACGGCCACTGATGGATCCATGGGACTTGGTAAAGCACTATGGACCCAACTATGACCACTGATAAAAACGTAACTACACTAGCATTATAAGACCTAAACATTGCTACCTACCATACAAGTGCATTGGTTTAGTGCACTTCCGGTTGCCACTGAGCGGAAATGTTTGTGCGGACCTGTTCTCCCAAACTGGTAAGCAAATGACTGTTTTTACGTTATTTTCATTTTTACGTTACTATTATTATTATTTTTATTTTTTTTAAACATTGATCTTAACTGATCACTATGACTTTATTGCTTTTATCGTTATATATGCCTATAATTGTGTACAGCACTTTGAGCTACATGACATGTATGAAAGGTGCTTTATAAATACTTACTTACTTACTTACTTACTTACATCGCAGCGACAACCAGAACCTGCCGATTCCTCCTGAGCAATGTCAGAAGGATCCGCCCCTTCCTGACAAAAGAAGCCACCCAACTCCTCGTCCAATCAACAGTCATCTCCCGCCTCGACTACTGCAACGCACTGCTCGCTGGCCTCCCGGCCACTGCCACTAACCCTCTTCAACTCATTCAGAACGCAGCGGCCCGCCTGATCTCAAACCTACCGAAGTCGGCCCATGTCACCCCACTTCTTAGGGACCTGCACTGGCTCCCCATTGCTGCACGAATCCGCTTCAAGGCCCTCAACCTAGCATACCGTGCGGCAAAGGGAACTGCTCCCGCCTACCTCCGGTCAATGGTCTCTAACTACACACCCTCAAGACCCCTACGCTCTGCATCTTCTGGCCGCCTCAGACCTACTCCTATCCAAGCTCCGGGAGGGTCATCAAAGAGAAGTCGCCTATTCTCAATCCTTGCCCCACAATGGTGGAATGAACTACCCACCCCAGTTAGGACAGCCGAAACACGTCCAATCTTTCGCCGTCGACTAAAGACACACTTCTTCAACCATTATCTGAATTAAAAAAAAAAAAAAAAAAAATCTAACCCTAACTAATTATACTGTCATGCACTTGTCCTAATAAACTAACCTACACTGTAGCACTCAACACTTTGATGAACATTGTTACTCAGCTGATAGAGTTGTGCCCTTCCTGATGGCTTGTCGTACAGAACTTGTAAGTCGCTTTGGATAAAAGCGTCAGCTAAATGACTAAATGTAAATGTAAAATGTATTAGATACTGTGAGGAGGAGCAGTGACACTATTAGATACTGTGAGGAGGAGCAGTGATACTATTAGATACTGTGAGGAGGAGCAGTGATACTATTAGATACTGTGAGGAGGAGCAGTGACACTATTAGATACTGTGAGGAGGAGCAGTGTTGACACTATTAGATACTGTGAGGAGGAGCAGTGACACTATTAGATACTGTGAGGGGGAGCAGTGATACTATTAGATACTGTGAGGAGGAGCAGTGATACTATTAGATACTGTGAGGAGGAGCAGTGTTTACACTATTAGATACTGTGAGGAGGAGCAGAGACACTATTAGATACTGTGAGGAGGAGCAGTGACACTATTAGATACTGTGAGGGGGAGCAGTGTTGACACTATTAGATACTGTGAGGAGGAGCAGAGACACTATTAGATACTGTGAGGGGGAGCAGTGATACTATTAGATACTGTGAGGAGGAGCAGTGACACTATTAGATACTGTGAGGGGGAGCAGTGACACTATTAGATAATGTGAGGAGGAGCAGTGCGACGTCAGCAGACACCTACATCTGCAACATGAGACTAAATTGCCTTGTTCACTGGTAATATAATAACGTTTCTGGAGTATTTATCATATTTTCTATATGTTATGTTCAGACGTTGTGTATTAAGTATTACAAGTAACATTACTTGCTGTATGTTCAGCAGCAGTTGTGAGGCAGACTGCTGTACTCTTTTCTGCTTGCAAATTGCTTTCCACTCTTATTATTAAAGTAAACAACAAAACAATACTACTTCCACAGCATACTTCTTACATTTACATTTAGTCATTTAGCTGACGCTTTTATCCAAAGCCTCCTGCTCGCTCTAACTAGGTGCCACCCCTCGCCTAAACCAGGCGCATTTCCATATGTGAGAACGCGTCTGCCACGGTGAATCGGCTGCTGTGTGTGAAAAAGCAACTCCAGGCAACGCTTGCACCCAATTCTCCGGCCACTGTCTGGAGTTGATGTTTGAAAGATGCTTCTCTCTCTCTCTCTCTCCCTCCCTCCCTCTCTTGGAACGTAGGCCAGTTTACCCAGCCATGCTGGATGAATGCAAAGAGCCAAGCACCATGCATTAGAGTGGATGGAAAAATATTGTGGGGATGTTTTGGCTAGATTAGATGTCCTAGTACAGACATGGGGCTTTCTAGAGGGTGAAACATTTGGACAATGACACAATGTGTTGCAAAGAGCTTGATTAATGCAGTGCAGGACCCTTATAATCATGGGAACGGCTCTGAATGTGTTTAAGTATCTCGGTTTAAAAACACTTCATGGCCTTGGCTTTAGGATGACCACATCAAGATGCCCAACACGTGAGTTGTACCTTAATATTCCTGCGATGTTGGCTGCATTGTACACTTAGCTATGAGCCCTTTTCCTTGCTGGCTTGGTACCTACCATACAGTATATATATATCCATCCACATCTTGCATTTTGTACATTTTAGTTTTGTATATTTTGTATAGTGTTTGGTCTTTATTCCTTTATACTGTATGAAGCACAATTTCAGGAGGGTCATACAGAACCAAGCATTTCACTAGAATGTACATGTATACATTATATATTGTCTATATATGTGACAAATAAAACAAAACTTGAACTTGAAACTTGTGCGTTTAGTAACTGAGCGGCTCAGCTTCCGTCAGAGGGAGAAACACACGTAGCGGGTCGCTCGGTTCTGCTCACTCTGAGCTGCTCAGAGGGAGAAACACACGTAGCGGGTCGCTCGGTTCTGCTCACTCTGAGCCGCTCAGAGGGAGAAACACACGTAGCGGGTCGCTCGGTTCTGCCCACTCTGAGCCGCTCAGAGGGAGAAACACACGTAGCGGGTCGCTCGGTTCTGCCCACTCTGAGCCGCTCAGAGGGAGAAACACACGTAGCGGGTCGCCCGGTTCTGCTCACTCTGAGCCGCTCAGAGGGAGAAACACACGTAGCGGGTCGCTCGGTTCTGCTCACTCTGAGCCGCTCAGAGGGAGAAACACACATAGCGGGTCGCTCGGTTCTGCTCACTCTGAGCCGCTCAGAGGGAGAAACACACGTAGCGGGTCGCTCGGTTCTGCTCACTCTGAGCCGCTCAGAGGGAGAAACACACGTAGCGGGTCGCCCGGTTCTGCTCACTCTGAGCCGCTCAGAGGGAGAAACACACGTAGCGGGTCGCTCGGTTCTGCTCACTCTGAGCCGCTCAGAGTGTTGCTGAGCACTTTCTGACTAGGCTCAGTATACTGAGGAAATGGATCCTACGCGGACGTGGAATGGCAGACCCGGTTCCCCCAGGAGGTCTCACAAGCAACAGCAGAGAGCAGCATCACATCATCCTCGTCTTCAACACAACGCAGATTAGCAATATTATGCTCTATACCGACCATATCATCGGCCTCTGCTTCCTCAAACAAAACATTTGAGGAAGCGCTGAGTACCGTCTTTCTCGTCGCCAGTTTCCATGCTAGAGGGCAGTAGCTCAGCGTTCAGATAGAGCAGAGCCTTAAATCGCTCACCATGAGCATTCTCACCATGAGCGCTTAGCTACTTAAGAAGGCACCCAGTGTTCCTGTCAATCACCACTGGTCTATTCACATGTACTGTAGATCGATGTAGATAAGGGCTACATCATTGCATGCAGACAGCAATTCAAGTCCGTTCAGCTCTACACAGGCGCAAATCACTGCCTGAACAGGCCATTTCAGTTTGCCTTTAAAGGTCCACGTGAAGGTTTATTTGAACCTAAATGAGTAGGGGAGGTTAATATGAAGGTTTATTTGAATGCCCATGAATAGGGAATATAGCGGTGTTGAGGTCTTTTAGTACTGCTGTCTTACCGCTGTCAGCTGACAGTGCTGTCACCGTGCTGGGCTGAGTGGGTCCTGTCTTTCCTCCTCCCCCGTTCTCAAAAGCAGGCTGGTTCTCCAACTCTTGGAGTTGCCAATTGAGGCCGAAAAGGTGCATCGCTGTGAAGTACACAAGAAACTCTGTGTGAGCTCGGAGAGACGGGGGAGGGGGGCAGTCTAGACAGTGTATAAGATAAAAACAATAAAGCCATTAGAACATCAAACACCAGTGGGAGCTAGCATATCCATGGCTAGGCATAAAGAGAATAAAATGTCTAACTTCAAGACCTTTCTTCACAGTACAAATTAAGAAGGGGCCTGAAGTAACTTCAATCAACACCCCGGAACACTGTCGCACTACCGGGGTTCCTTGGGGAGCATCGATCATTACCAGTGATGTGCGATTCGCGAACAAATCGTTCGAACGAACAATTATTTTGGGTGAATGAGTTGATTCGATTCGCGGACGTGAAACGAATCGAACCGCAACCGGTGACTCGTTCAGCGACCCCACATCGCTCTTTTCTACTAAGCCGTGCTGAGAGGAGGAGGGGTGAAAGAGTCAGTGAGTGAGCGGACGAGTCAGGGCGCTAGAGTAGCGATTCTTTGGGGTGATTTGGGTTGGCGGAGTCCGTTGAGTCTCTTCATTTCATCTGCCAGTGGCGACTCGAAACTGAATCGGATGGAGAGATTTCAATTCACTGCTAGAGAAGTGAAGGGACCCAACGGACGACTCCTACCCAAATCACCTCAAAGAATCCCTAATAACGCCCAGGAAACGACCATTTAAAAGGTGAATCGAACTAATCTGATTCAACTCTCTACTGTTGGACAGTCTGAAAGAATCAAATCCGTTAAAAGAATCGGTCTTCCCACCACTATCCATTAATGTGAACAAGTGTCGGGACACAAACAGATTCTGTATCAAGCCGGCAGACTTTCTATTTTGACACAAAGCATTCATTAGAGACAACCACACAAGACAAGTGGGGGGGGGGTCTTAAGCTCCAAGTCTAGCACAAAGCAAGGAGTGGAAAAATTAGAGAGAGACAACGTGTGAAGGAGAGAGAGACATACAGACAGAGTAGCAGCAAAAGAAAATAGTGTAAAGTGGCCTTCAGATGATAAGAAATGTACTCTTCGCTCACCGCGAGGTTGGGCAAAGGTATCTAGTTGATCGTCATAACGGAGGTTGTCTATTTTACGAGTACGAGTGGAAGATGGGAAGGAAGAGTGTAAGGAAAGCTACAGGAAACCGCCAACTCCTCTCCTTCTCTTTAATAACTAAACTGTGTCTGGCGCTCATTCAGCCGGCTTCTTTATTGTCACTGTGGCGAAGGCAATCAAACTGTGTTTCTTGGTTGTATTTTAGGGAAAGCCAAGAGGGCAAACCTCCTTCAAAGATGCCTGTCAGTGGAAACGCTGAGGAAGCATATCTCCATTTACTCTTGATTTCTGACCATTTGTTCTGAGGGGGGGGGGGGGGGGGGGGGGGGGGGGGGGGGGGGTAACTTTTTTCAAACACCACTCCCTGGCAAACAGCTCGAGGGGAGACAGAGAGGATATCAAATGCTAGATGTGAAAACTTGCATGGGGTGCCATGGATCATTTCCAGTCAGCAGCTTGTTGAAAAAGGGACCTGGTGTCTTGTTTAAAGGCCACTGCTGTCGAGCGAGTGCCTTGGTTTCTGCCATCTGTCAGGCTCAACGCGCCGTGGAGGTGTTTCTATTTGATTTCAGTGTCATGCACCCGAGGTGCCCGAGCCTGCGTGGACTAACAATACACTACATATTATCATTTTAATATACTCATCAGTAAGATATATACTCATAATATAGTCATATATCATAGTCATATACTTTCACTGTATATTTTTGGCTGTATATTTTAGAATGTACTGTATGCTTGACTGTATTTCCATTCTTATTTTTGACTAAATGTTTATTGTGAACGATTTGTAGTGCTGAATTTCCCTCGGGATCAATAAAGTACTTATATTCTATTCTATTCTATCATTGCGATGGTGTACAACATAATAATCATCAGCACAAAACATAACACAAACTCCATTTAATATAAACAGAACGTTCTGCCCCCCCCCCCCCCCCCAAGCTTTGTCTTTCCTGAAACACAATTTCAAGCCTTTCATGATCATCTGACCAAAAGAAATGAAACAGAAATAGATGATATAGAAGGGAACACTCCTCCTCAGGACTCAGGAGCACCAATGAATCTACCCGTATGAAGCCATTATTGATGATCTTCCAGCCTACATCACTTCAACACTGACCTGGACCTCTGGACCCTATCTTAAGGTCCCAGAGTTTTCACTGAATTAGGAAAATCTGCTTTTAGCTTCTGTGCCCCTGACAGGTGGAATGTTTTGCAAAGCACCTTAAAACTCAATACTTAAACATCACATTGGTCAGTTTAAATCTATAATAGCCAACCATTTCACTTCAGTGAAACTGTTTCGATTTTGATTGATATTAATTGTTTAACTGACTTTTCTATTTTTCTATTGTTTTTGTATTTATGTATTGTTCCTCTCAACAAAATTGTAAATTTGAGCTTGCTCTCAATGATCTTTCAAGATGAAATAAAGATGGAATTAATGAACGTTTCTATGGCTGATGGTATTTGTTGTATATTTGTAAAGAAGACCAAACAAGTTAGACTTAAGTCCCTGCTTATTTTCCCAGAGCCGGTGATGGAAGTACTGTAGCTAAGGGAGTTCTCGGTTCCTTCCCGTCTGTACTCCACAACTAGAACCAGCTCAAGTTCATCTTACTAGGACCTCTGCCAGCAGCCGGATAACTAACAGCAGCAGAACTCAAGTGTGTCTGACTCCCACCTAAACTGCACAGACTATAACGTAGGGCATACTGTATATCATGCCAGTTAGGATACCTTATGTACAGTATACTGCACCTGTGTATACTGCATACTTTACTTACTCATAGTATATATTCATATTCTAAGTGTTATTGACCATATTTATGAGGGGGAGAGGCATCATGTGGGGGAGGAGCCCAGGTGACTGCCACGGTCTGGGTTGTGGCTGATACCAGATTTGTCCAGGAAGTGTCACATTTCCATATTGCGCTTCAAGCCACTCACATTGAGAATATTTGACACAGCCTCGAGCCTCGAGTCTCACGAAGTTCAGGATCCCCTGCCTACATTATGATGTCATCAAAAAAAACACTGGAGACCTTCTAGTCCAGAGAGGATTTGAGACATCGTCCTCGGAGCAAACCGCAGGGAACTCGAAAGGGTCCATCGTGGGTGATGAAAAGCAGCAAGATCTCTGCTGTCAGGGTGCGCTGGTAATTGGTGGTAACTGGTAAGCGTTCTGTAGATCTATGGTGGAGAACATCCATGCTCCCCTGAGCTCATGAAAAACCTGTGAGGGAGTGTATGGCTGTTGCCCACGACCATGACTTGTTGGGACTCTCGTAAAATCAGCACAAAGCTTGAGCCATCCACACTTCCACTGTGCTGCCAGTATCGGCAACACCCATGGAAAGCAGTAAATTTCTCTCAATTATACCCTCTTTCTCAAATCTCTGCAACTCCAGAGAAACAATATCTTTGGAGAGCAAAAGGCAAGCAAACACCTTTGCTGTTTTGGCATAATGTCAGGCATCACATTGACCTTGTGTACAAATCCAGCAGCTATACCGCAGAGGAGGAAAGACAAGACCCAGCTACACAACGCTGTTATGTTTTCTGTGTCCAATATAGTTTGCTGTACTGATGCATAGGGGGGGGGGGGGGGGGGGTGTAGTGGAAGAAACACGGCCATTTCTGATCTCCAGATTCAGGGCAGTGATCAAATCCAAACCCAGGATGGGTCATCAACTTTGGTTGTTAGAGCAGCTCCACTGAAATGCTCACGGTAGATGCCCGCGCCAACTGCAGCTACCGGGGCTGGGTTGTTTGCAGATATAGCTTTAGCTTCAGCAACTGTGCTTTCTATCCCACTTGAATGAGTAAACACCTTCTCAAGTGTAAGCTTATAAGTGTAAGTGTAAGTGTTCCCTGGGTCTGGTGTTGACCACTATTTGGTCCCTGATCATGTCATCAGAAAGGGCTCTAGACTCATACCGGGGGCTGTCGACTCACCAGTCCTCTTGAGCTGGCGGAGCTTATTCCTTTCTGTCACAACATTAAACTTGGGCACAAAAAAAAAATCCTACTGTAAGGCTGTAAAAGATCCATGGTGCCTCACCGCCGCTTTGTAGATTCCGGAGGTGGCGTAATCCCCAGCAGAGCCATCCTTGTCGGCAAATTATATTGTGTATTTGTAAGGAAGACCAAAAGAGCTAGACTAAAGGAGAGGGCGTCTATGACTAAAGGAGAGGGCATCTATAACCCACTAAGTGCAACTTACAAAGGTCCTTCCAGGTCAACTGCTATCACATGCAGTCCATAGCATGTATTACTGCCACCTACTGGACTATAATATAGTCCTTAATAATAATAAGCACTCTAGGCATATAGAAATATACCACAGTAACGTACCAGAATGTAACTTACTTACTTATCCTCTTCATCTCGGTTGGGGCATAAGGCCGCAATCATACACTGCCACTGAATCCTGTCTCGTGCTTTGGCCTGCGCTTCGTCCCAGGAAAGACCCATCTCCTTCAGCTCCATCATCACTGTTCTTCGCCAGGTGTTCTTTGGTCTACCCCTCTTTCTCTTCCCAACTGGGGTCCATCTCAAGGCAACTTTGGGTAACCTTTCATTGGGCATCCTCAATACATGGCCGAGCCATCTTAACCTCCGTCTCCTTATCTCAAGGGACATATGCAAGCTGCCTGTCTTCTTATAAAGTTCCTCATTCGAGATTCTATTTGGCCAAAAGATGTTGCAGATCCTACGTAAGCAGCTATTGTGGAAGACGTCAACCTTTCTCATATCCTGTTTTGTTACTCTCCAGCATTCAGAGCCATATAGCAGGACAGACTTAACATTGCTGTTGTAGAGCCTGAGTTTGGTTTTAAGGCTATATTGTTTAGACTTCCAGTTGTTGCGAAGTTGGCTGAAAGCACCTCTTGCTTTGTTGAGACGCGTCTTGATGTCTTTTTGCGTTCCACTTTCACTGCTTATGAGGCTTCCGAGGTATGTAAAGTCTTCTACACATTCCAACGCCTCTCCATCAATGGTGATTGGAGGTGCTGTTGGGACATTGATGCACATCACCTGGGTCTTTTTCTGGTTGATGTAGAGACCAGTTTGCTTTGCTTACCAGAATGTAACAGAAGGATCTTTTGGATATATTTTGCATAACATATGGTTCTTCAAAACAATGTATTCCTAGTAGGGATGTCCGATATTAAAATGTGATATCGGAAAATATCGGTATCGGGTTTAAAAAAATAATAATTTAAATGATTTTTTTTACATTTTTATAACCTTTATTTACCCAGGCAAGCAAATAAGAACAAATTCAGATTTTATTTATTGTCAAAAGTATGCATAATGTGTTAATTCCACAACAAGAGATATGTAATGTTAATGACCTGAAATTATTAAATTTTTTGGGGGGGGGGGGGAACCCTGCATATATCGGTATCGGTTGATATCGGTATCGGAATTTAAGAGTTGGACAATATCGGTATATCGGTATCGGTAAAAAAGCCAATATCGAGCATCCCTAATTCCTAGTTTTGGTTTATACCATGTCAACAGACCATCTCTCTTTATAAATAAGGAATAATTTCTTCTGCATGTCCTGAATGAAGATTTCCTTCTTTCAATTCACCTCCATGTGTTTCGCAAACTCAAAAACTCAACACTAAAATATCAAGAAGGTTAAAGCGGGGCACTGCCACAACGTTTTACGATGGATCCTCATTCGAAAATAATGTAAACAGAACTAAAAGATCTAGTACCACACATTCCTTTTTTGAGATCCTTTAATATTTTAGTATCTCGACATAGCAAAGCCTGGGGGGGATTATGCGATCTGTTGCATGCTTGTGTGAGTCTGTCTGTCTTTCTTTCTGTCCACAGCTAATCTCGCAAACTACTGGGCCCATTTGGATGAGACGTTGCTCAAATGCTGACAGCAGACCAGGGGCTTGGATTCTGGAATATTTTTCATACCGGTCAACGACAAGTATTTAAATACATTTCCATCATTGTCCATTGAAATACATATTCAGTATTAAGTTACACCTTTTGAGTGCAAGATAGCGATACTACATGGGTTTGCTAGTAATCAGCTCTCTGGCACCCATTTACAACATGCCATAGTGAACCTATTGTCATACCTACACATTAAAAACTTTTATTAATACATTTCCATCATTTTCCATTGAAATAAGCCCCACCCCCTTTCATATCTCATGAACCATTTGTCAAAGAGACTTATGGGAGGCGTCAATCACCTTAACTCATTCAGCGCCAAAAACAAGATATCTCGGGGGGCCCATGCGTTGAGTGCCAATAACGAGATATGTCGTTTCTGGTTCCTTTTTCCTTTTTTTGATTATTAACATTCTACATACTCTCGCAGACCTGCCTGTGTCTCCCTGGCACCGCTGCCTACGTTATAATTGCAATGACGATCGAATCCCGACAGGTGGCAGTATCACCTCCCTTTTGAACTGTCTCTGAGTTGTCTCTCAGTGCCTCCGGCTGCAGGAATCCCCTCCCCCTCAAAGTGAAGCAGCACACAGCCATCTGTCCCAGATTTTCGAGGAGGTAACCTATTGTTTTCCGTATTATAGCCCGGCCCAATGCCCACCAGTAATGGCGATCGCGATGGAACTACTGGATTACTCATTTTGGAGTACCTGCTAACAAAGATAACGTCTATTTTAGGTCTATTTGACCAAACCTAAAACATAATTTTGTGTTGATCGCAGACCCATATTTTACCGGACCTAAAACATGCTTTTGGTAACTTTGTGAAGAAACATCTATATGGTATATACCAGTGGAGGCTGCTGACCAAATTTTTTGGTGAAGCACAAATTATTATATTATATTATATATTAAATTATATTTTTTAAACATCCCCAACGCTGCAACACCCCCATTCCTCCCAGGTGTCAGGCTCCTCATTCGCTTCCATTCATTTTGGGGACCATGTTTAAATATCATACTTCTGAAGTATAAACAAACTATACTGCTGTGACGATTTCAATAAAACAGACCATTCTGAGTCAATGGTATGCAAAACTGTACATTGGAATATCTAACACGTATTTAAATTACCACCTTCCTCTGCACGAGGCCACAGATGGGTTTTATGTAACACAAGGACAATGAATGAATGAATGAATGAAAACTTTATTTAACAGATTGCAGAATGGGTACAATACAGTACGGCTCAATACACACAATTGTTAAGGGGATGCAGACCAGTGAAAGACTTTCGTCTTGTTTACATCAGGGTCCCCCATTTTCAATTCATCATAACATGACATACAGATAGACAGTACTGCTACATCTATATATGACATACAGAGATATAGACAGTACTGCTACATCCAGACATTTATGACATACCAGATCTACAAATATACATTACTGTTTAAGAGTACAACGCCTGTCATATAGACCTATATCGTTGGAAACTCTGATTAAGGAGAGGAGAGGAGAGGGAGAGGAGAGGAGGATGAGGAGGGGAGAGGAGAGAGGAGAGGGAGAGGAGAGGGAGAGGAGAGGAGGAGAGGAGGGGGAGAGGATTAGGAGGAGAGGAGGGGAGAGGAGGAGGAGGGGAGGAGAGAGAGGGAGGAGAGAGAGGAAGAGGAGGAAGAGGAGGAGGGAGGGAGGGCCACGGCGGACCATAATAAATCGCTTGTTACCCACAGAAAGGCAGAACACATACCAACGCATGCAGTAAAATACAGCCAATTAAATCATAATCAACACAGACCCGCCCCACACAGCTACTAAATATTAAAAAAAAAGAATTTCACTCACCATTGACAACGTTACTTCTTAGGAGGAAATAGTGTCCCTGTCGCTCCTTGTAAATGAAATCCATCCTTCGCTCTTTTCTGATGAAACGTTCAATGACCTCCTCTGCAGTTGCAAATCCAGCAATGCAACAAACAGCAGTCTTTTGTGATCTAATCGATCCTTCATTTGCGTGAGGATGCTGTCGAAATCCACTAAACATTGTTCTGTTGATGCGTGACACACGTTCCATCTTCGGGACTCCGACAGGTGGTCACTCAGACAGTCACCCAAGCGATTGCCAAAGCAGTGCATTCACCAAAGCTGTGGGCTCACCTATCCTATCTTCCTCTTCTTCTTCTTCCTCTGGGTGAACGTTTCGATGACTTAGCTATTAGCTCACGTTAGCTACAACAAGTTAGCTTACACAGTCCAAGCCGGCAATCACGTCAATTACACTACTAAAAAAAAATATATATCATCAAACGATGCACAATAAGTTCATGAACAATAACAAAACACTCCACCCTGGGCCTGGTAGCTGCGGTGGTAGCCCTTTAGCTACGTTAGCTCCAACAAGTTAGCTTCTTAAACTGAGATAAAAATGATTTTGTAAACAAAGCTGCTGCAGAGCCGCAGGCCACAGAAGAGAAACCATTCTCTGATTGGATCTCAAGGCTGCCAATCATTCAACCTCCGTCCAGCTTCAGAGCAGCAGAGTTGCCACATTCTCTGATTGGATGTCAAGGCTGTCAATCATTCAATCCCCCATTCAATGGCAAGAGTTTAAATGCACGGACCGTGCTTAGATGACGTTAATAGCCTATTTTGATTGGCTATTATTTATTATTTATTTAATCCTGGGTCAACCTGTGTAGCCATCTGCATGAATATTTACTGCAGTCATTACTGCAGTGCAGGCCTGCTCAGAGCTGTAAATTTTGGCAATTTTTGAAGAAAAAAAATTCACTGGCATTTATTTTACAGATGAAAACATTTCTAATAAAAAAAAATTATAATAATAATAAAAAAAATAATATATATATGTAAATTAATAATAATTATGAATTATGAGTGAATTTGTGTTTCACGTGTTGTCATAGAGAAATCTCCACTGGTATATACCTTTGATTTGGAAATAATATAGGTTTCAGGTAAGCAAGCCGAACGATTTGCGCATATGCACATAACACGTCATAACTCCCGTTCCAGGAAAGCAGCCTGGATTATAGTGAAACGAGGCGATCTTTAGCACGGGATAGGGCACAAACGAAGGTACTGTATGTAGACATACACAGTTTTTTCCATGTTGGTGTATAAATAGTGCCTGTCAAAATAGCCATACTATTGTCTCCACAGCTATAAAATATATAGTATATACGATAGCTCCGCAAACATCGTGAAAATTATCAATAACGCATGGCGCCAGGGATTAAAGATAGATGGAGCTCAATGAGTTAAGGTTTTAAAGGATTATTCCACATCATTTCCTGTTTCCAGATAAATATAATAACAGGGTTTTCTTTTCTTTCTATTTAGAACATATTTGAATATATTTAGAAAATTGCCTACTGTAGCTATATGCTGTTTACTTTTGTTAAAACATAATTATGAATGAATGAATGAATGAATGAATGAATGAATGAATGAATGAATGAATGAATGAATGAATGAATGAATGAATGAATGAATGAATGAATGAATGAATGAATGAATGAATGAATGAAAACTTCATTTAACAGATTGCAGAATGGGTACAATACAGTATGGCTCAATACACACAATTGTTAAGGGGATGCAGACCAGAGAAAGACGTTTGTCTTGTTTACATCAGGGTCCCCCATTTTCATTTCATATTGACATTTATGACACTCAACATACATGACATTTATGGCATAGGGACATATAGGTATTTAGTACTGGTACATTTGTGACATATACAGTATTCAAATATACAGTACTGTTACTCATAGATCCTGACAGAGTATATAATATACATATACGGCGGGCAGAGAATATATACATGCGGTGGGGAGGAGACTGTCATAGCAACAGCTATGTGCCTGTGCCCACTGAACCCAACACACATCCCTAATACGCAACTGGTACTATGCTGGTGGCCATTGTGCAAAATGCCAAAATAAATTACCCTCATAATGATTTTATGCCTCATCATATTGGGAAGGAATAAAACCACTGATTTCAATTTCAGGCAAGTAAAGGAAAGGCAGTTTTATGTCGACACAGGTGACAATCTTCAAACAAGTCTTACTTACTGTTTATATTGCCGTGTGTTGATGCTACTGCTCGGCAGAGGAGCCAATAAATAAATCACTCCACTCCTCTATACTGTAAAAAGATAGGGACGTGACAATAAAAGTCTGATCCTGATTCTGTCCTAGTAATACTCTGTGTACGGTATATAGTACATAGTAGTACTCAGTGTATATAGTAAATAGTACACAGTAATACTCAGTGTATATAGTACATAATAGTATGTGTATAGTATATAGTAGTATTCAGTGTGTATAGTACCTATTAGTACTCAGTGTGTATAGTATATAGTAGTACTCAGTGTATACAATAGTACTCAGTGTATATATTATATAGTAGTACTCAGTGTGTATAGTACACATTAGTAATTAGTAGGGATGCTCGATATTGGCTTTTTTACCGATACCGATATACCAATATTGTCCAACTCTTCATTTCCGATACCGATATCAACCGATAATCAACCGATACCGATATATGCAGGGTCCCCCCCCCCCCCCCCCCCCCAAAAAACGGAATAATTTCAGGTAATTAACATTACATATCTCTTGTCGTGGAATTAACACAACATTATGCATACTTTTGACAATAAAAAAAATCAGAATGTGTTCTTACTTGCTTGCCTGGGTAAATAAAGGTTAAATACATTTAAAAAAAAATATATATATATTTTTTGTTTTTTTACCGATAATTTCCGATATCACATTTTAATGCCAATATCGGTAGGCCAATAATATCGGACATCCCTAGTAATTAGTGTATATAGTACACAGTAGACAATACAATCATGCATACTGACAGTGACAGGAGCTCTCCCAAGCACAACCCACCCAGTCCAACACCCACACAATCCTCCTGAGAGGATAACAAAATACATTTCATAAATGTACTACACACACAAAAGAAAAAGAAAAGAAAGAAAGAAAAACAGGAGCAGCTTGTCTGGAGATGAGTGAACAAGGATGACTTAAAGCGGAAAAAATAGGTAATAGATCTGAGTGAGCTGGGAAGATGATGCCAATCAGATGGTGCTTTAAATAGAAAGGCACGTCTACCAACTAACTACCTTGGAGATTCGGGTAGTGAACAAAAAAAAAGTAATCCATATGTCTTAGGCCATATGATGAGCTGTATGGGATTACAAATTGTTTAAGATAAGGGGGATAGTTAAAGAAGATGCATTTGAATATGAATAACAACCAGTGAACATGTGAGTACTAATCAGCATAATATAGTATAGTACTACTCAGTGTGTATAGCATATAGTAGTACTCAGTGTGTAAAGTACTGTACATAGTACTACTCAGATATAGCATATAGTAGTACTACTCGGTGTGTAGAGTACAGTACTGTACATAGTGCTACTCAGATATAGCATATAGTAGTACTCGGTGTGTAGAGTACAGTACTGTACATAGTGCTACTCAGATATAGCATATAGTAGTACTCTGTGTGTAGAGTACTGTACATAGTAGTACTCAGATATAGCATATAGTAGTACTACTCTGTGTGTAGAGTACAGTACTGTACATAGTGCTACTCAGATATAGCATATAGTAGTACTCGGTGTGTAGAGTACAGTACTGTACATAGTGCTACTCAGATATAGCATATAGTAGTACTCGGTGTGTAGAGTACTGTACATAGTAGTACTCAGATATAGTATATAGTAGTACTCGGTGTGTAGAGTACTGTACATAGTAGTACTCAGATATAGCATATAGTAGTACTACTCGGTGTGTAGAGTACTGTACATAGTAGTACTTCAGTGCGTCTTTGGATGGTATTGTGAAAAGTAAAGTTCAGGGCATCTCATCAGAGAGCGTTGTGCGGGAGCTTAGTTTTGCAGCCATGTGACTTGACTGCAGGGTATTTGCCAAGCAAAGAGAACGTCGTGGCTGGCACACTGTCAGGGGGCTGAGCACGCGTGGTGCACAGCCTATGGGAACGGTTTGTAGAGCATATCTTTAGACGGGGGAACGTGCACTAGTGTGAGTGTCTTTTGATGTCATGATGTTGTTGATTAAAAAAAAAAAAAAAAAAAGGGGGGATACAATTATTTGAGAAAAATAAATAGGTTGGTCCATGTTTTCTTTTGTTGTAAGGGGTGTGTGTTTGGAATGAGAGGAATATGAGGGGTTTCTCTACTTTCCTTTCTGGTTTTCATTGAGAGAAATTTCTGGGTTGAGTGGTTGATTGATAAATGTGTGGGAATGAAGACGCTGGAAGCGGGAACTGATCACCAATAAAGGTCAGCTGGTGTTTCAGACGGAGTGACGAGAGTGTGGCACAAGGAAGTGAGACTTTCCCAGGAGACGAAAGGCTACTCATGGAACACCAGCATTTTGTTTGTCACCGGACCAACCAAACCAATGTTTATACCGGATGGACCACCCCGGGAGGACACAGACCATGAGGCAGATTCTGGAACTAATCAATGGTTATTTATCTGTTCAATGAAAACAGTCCTTCTGATCTGCATCTTTTCATTGTTAATATACACTGTTAGGGCTAGAGCTGGAATGACCACACTAACACTACATACAGTAGTAGTACTCAGTGTGTATAGTACATCGTAGTACTCAGGTTGTATAGTGAATAATAGTACCTCAGCTATATAGCACATAGTTGTAATCTGTGTGCATAGTAGTAGTACTCAGTGTGTATAGATAGAAGCATAGTTAGTTAGTTAGGGGGGGGGGGGATAGTCAAATGTTCCACAAAACCTCCACATCACTTTAAATACATTGGCTTCCGGCTCTGATGGTACCTTTCAGGGCAGGCGTGGTGAATTACTGCTGTGTCGTTTCTGTAAATATTGTAATTATTTTGACAACCATACACATATATTTCACCTGAGAAGTGCTCCTGAATAATGGTGGCACATTGCCAGCTGAGCTTTACCCCTGATTCCCTGCTCTCAATCACGGCTCTTTTGAACTACAAGACCTTGCTACGATGAGGAAATATGTCTTTTCCCAACAAACGGACCTGTCAATCAGACGACAGGAAAACAAGCTGGCACCCTAATGCTCTGAAACAAAAATTTTAATTCAGCCTGTTTGACAGGGTAAATACATCAGTCGATGGCACAGACAGCACAGGTTTATGTGTGTATGTGCTCCTCAAAACTGCACAGCCTCCTATATCAGAATCCTGTCTGTAGAACCTGGTTCTGCATTCAACACGGCCGCTGCTGAGTTGCACCACAGCACACTAACCCAGTCAAATGTTGTACACTCCATCTGTCGGTGTGTCAGACGTCCTTGCAGACAGTGGCAGTGCCTTCGACTGGGCCCTTCCTGTCAGACACAGGCCTGTTTACTCTCTCCCCTTCGTACACCCAACGACTGCATCCGCGGTAACCCTGCCATCGATTTGGTGTGGAGGGGAGCTACGTGGACACAAGTTATTCTCATGGCTTAAAACAGTTGAATTGATATTTATTAACTTTTATAGGCAACTCTCACAAAACTAGAAACCGCAGAACCAAGACATAGCTGTGATGTAATCAAGATGCAAGATCAATCAACAGCTGCTCCATTGACAGTGAGAGTGCAGTGTGACTTTGTGGTAGGCTTTACAGAATGGGGCTTTTTCTACACAAATCATCTTTAGTTCTCTAGCAGAAAACCTCCCGGGTGCGCTCACAATAAGCTTTTGCATATTTCTGTGTCTTAATTCCAGGGAAAGAGAGAAGCTCTTCTCTCTCGCTTCTAGTTATAGGGAAAATGTAACCATCCTAGGGAATGGGAGAAGATTATTGAGTGTGATATAATTGTTTTGAGTATGCTGATGACACCAACCAGGCGGGTTCCATCACCAACCAGAGTCCAAGTTCAAGTTCCAACCAGGCGGGTTCCATCACCAACCAGAGTCCAAGTTCAAGTTTCTTTAATAGTTGTCATACAGAAGTACAGAATATTTTTATACAAAATGCGTCTTACTGTTACGCTCCAGAGACTGTGCTAGACAAGATAAGTATGAAATAAAATAGTATAGCATGTAAAATAGAAGTAAAAATAGAGGTCACAGTGTTCAGTATAGACATATGTACAATGTTCGATGCAGAATAGAAGTAACTGAGTTACCATACAATATACAATATACTATGCAATGTACTAATATACAATACTATATAGTGCAAAGCAGATGAGGTACAATTTAGGTACAATTTACAGTAAGGTGTACGAGTTGTAGTGCAAATCCTTTACCAATAAATATAAAGTGTGTTTAGGTGATCTAAAGTGTGGAGAGTGGGTGCTGCCGTGTGTTGTTTGTTTAAAGTGAGTGTGTGCGTGTGGGTGTGTGTGCTGTGTGCATTTGATGGTTGTTGCATAGTGTTTATTGTTCGTTGAGTCCGATACTGTGCTTAAGTACTTGTATTCAGAAAACTACTCTGATACACCCTACCAGCAGCCTCACGGCAACATCTCCTCTCTTCAGCTGAGCAGGTGTGTAATTCCTTCCAAGCACAGGCAGACACAAGTGGGTTTCTTTCTACGGGTTTATTGAAACCTTGTTCCTCCAATCCACCGTGAAAACTTAAAAGAGAAACATAAGCCACGTTAGGTCGACTCAAAACAATAATATACACAGCATGAAAAACAACACGTCAACAAAGCAAAATACAAACAAACACTAAATACCTCGTTGGCTGCATGCTACAAAAAGGGGAATCTTCATTCTTCTGTTCTTGTCAACAGTCATAGTAGCTAAAAGGATTAACCTGTACCGGAGCGCAACTCCGACCATCCCTGCTGCTTGCTCGCAGGTGCCGCAATCAGTCCCAAAAATAAAACGCGAGAAGCCCAACGGGACACCATATATAACAAGACGTCAAAATGAATATACTATAAATTGTAGCAAATCAAACAACAAAGAAAATAAGAAATGCAACATAAATACATTCTCAAATATTACACTAGACTTACAAACCTAAAGAACATATAAATTATGAAAACCATATAATGGCCACAGCTACAAGGTGCGTTAGGCGGAAGAGGAGCAATGTGAGCATTTGAGATATTTTAAGATGAGCCATGATGATGACAGAAGTAAAACAGATGGAGAGCTATGCTCTGCTAGATTGTCAAGAGGAGGGGTGAAAAATAGCTCCTTTAACACAAGCAATTTGTACTGTAAAGATCAAACACGACGCAGAGTTCAAGGAAATTGCTAATGCTAGCAGCAGCGGGACAACAACCAAAATGTCCAAAGACAGTCCACGGGCGGTAGAGACAACATAAGCTCTTATCCAGTACATTGCTCTTGTTCACCAGTTGTTTTCAGTTGTAGGTGATACTGCATTTTGTTGTCTTCTCAAAACCGCCGAGGTACGAGATTCCCAACCGTCACGACATTGTATTACCAAAGATGCATACCTTGGTGAAAAAACACATCAACAGCCTGTTCTCAACATTGACATTTGGACCGGCAGTGTCAACCCGATGTCTCTCATCGGTGTAACTGCACAGTGGATGACTGAGGATTCTACTCTCCAGAGAGTCATTCTACAAGCAAAGCAGCTTCGGGCTTTGCGCGCCATAGCAGGTGCGTTTGATGATGATATGCTTCATACGTGGGACATTCCAAAAAAGTTCTGTTCACGTTGTGCTCCGGCGGGACAACGCCAAAAAACATGATCAAGGCCATGAGTGATGCTGGACTCCCTCTTCCTGCCGCCTGCTGCCGCACCCTCCAGCTGGCTGGTAATGAGGTCTTTTGGCTCAGAGAAGAGGAGCTGATGCGGTGGCAGTCAGAGGCAGAATAGCTGGACATTTTAAACCTTCCGCCTTATCCCTCTCCCGCCTGGAAGACATTCGGTTGCAGCTCAACCAGCCTCTAAGATGACCGGCTGGAACTGCACATACTACATGCCAGTGTTGTATAGTACTCAAGTCCGAGTCCTGGACTGATTTTCAGGACTCGTGACTCGACTTGGACTTGAACTTGGACTCGAGCATTGACTGCATTCAGACTCTGAAGGTGCAGACGAGGACTCGGACTTGTTAATTGATACACTGGAGTAGAAACCTTATTCTATCCGCACTGCCAGCCAGGCCTTTATACGACAGAGAGATTTAGATACAATTGAACAGAAACGGTTCCAGATATATTCATGTTTCTCTGCATATTTTCACACCGCCAACAAAGTTTTTACTTCCGGGAAGTCCGCCATTGATTTACACGAGAGAATCAATAACAAACGTACCAGAGCTAATAACAGGAGTACCAAACGACGAGGCATCATGATTTTACTGCAACGAATGTTATAATACAAGCTTTTCTATACATTTGTCTGATTGAAAACTTTATTAACAGATTGCAGAATGGGTACAATTCAGTACGGGCTCTCTGAGCAAAGGAAGGAACTGAGCTATGAATGACCAACAACAATGATATATGGTCGGGTAAATACGCTGATGTTATTGAATGTGTAACTATAACGTTAATGCCACAAAACGAATGCCTTTGTTAATCATAAGCAACTTTGATGCAGTAGCATGTGTGTGTGTGGGGGCGGGGTTGTGCAGGTCGCTTGACTGAAACTTTTTTCTACTATTAGCGTAATCCTGTCTCTTGAGTCGCTGCATGCATCCTGCCATCTCGCCATGACTGCTTGGCGTGGCCGCGGTAGGAAGAAAATTCCCTTTTTCATGATATTTGACGCCTGATTGGCTCAATTTAGTTTCAATCTGTATGCATCTACAAACCATATTATACCAGGTAGCTGATTGACGGGAAATCCGTCAGACTCCGAATCAAATGGACGGAACTCCGAATCAAATGGACGGAATTCCGTCTCAAGACGGAACGCTTTAATGCCTGTATTCATGTTTCTCTGCACATTTTCATACCGCCAACAAAGTAGCCTACTGGGTCCGTTGTCTCAGAATGGATTTGGTAGCTGTCATTTCTGCGCATCTCCGTAGACTGTGCCACATCTCCGTTTTAAAGTCGTAGTGAAGATTGATTTATATGAAAACGGATTTATGTATAATTGAAACATTTCTTAAGCAAATTCCACGCTATTACGCAATAATTCAGAATTCCGTGTTAATATCTCAATTCTGTGAAATCCTCCATGATTCCGCGACTGTGGATTGTGTCTAGTATGTAACACACACACACACACACACACACACACACACACACACACACACACGCACACGTTAATACATTTTTTGGTGTGTGTACGTTGTGTATGGAATGAGCTAGACGTGATAGCCAGTGTGTGTGTGTGTGTGTGTGTGTGTGTGTGTGTGTGTGTGTGTGTTTTGTGTCAGAGACACTGTCTGCAAGCTGACTGAGAAACAGTGTGAATGTATGAGTGCTGAATCTATTTAAGAAATTGCACCTGGCAGGTGAATTGGCGACAGATGAAAGAGAGGAAAAAGGTGAAAACCCCTTGTGCTCCAGGAGCTACTGGCAGAGAGGGCTGCAGCTATTTAACTCCAGTATTGAGGGTGCACACTCCGAAGGAACTCAAATCCTAGACACATACAGGCAGGAATTAAGCCAAAATATACACTCCCTTAACACGAAACAGGCCTACCATTAAACTAGCGGTGTTGGGAAGAGTTTCCCATAAATAAATCCCAGTCGAAGAGTAACGGACCCGGTGCCTCAAGCGTTCAAGGTCAAGTAAAAGACACAAGGAAAAGGGCTGCAATCCAAGACGTAGATTCTCAACACAAAACACAAATCAGAGCTGAAGTCGAGCAAAGTGCAAGCAAAGTATCCACACATGCATACTGTACACCATGAATCATAGCAGAAGAACAAAGAGAGAGTCGAGCTAATGATAGGATCGGGCACGTCGATACGGATATGACATGTTTATGACCTCTCTCTCCCACGCAGAGAGCACTCTCTTCACCGTTGGCCAATAAAGCACTGGTCATAGCATCCTCCCCGCGCGGACATATTTCTCTCCCTCTATACGTCCGTGTCATGTTTTCCTCCCCCGTTCCCCACTGCATGAATCCTTATATGTATTGTGGCAGATATCCTCCCCCGTCCCATGGCTATGTGAAGGATGGGAGATACTACTGCCACGGGAGGAGAATAAGCAATTAGGCAGCTGATTAGGACTGATATAACACACCTGTGCACAATTACGGTCGTTTTGGCTCTGTACTCCTGCACATTGGGATTTGAAATGGTCCAATGGCTATGAGGTTAGCGTGTAGACTTTTCAGGGTGTTTACATCCATATTAGGTGCACCTTGTACTGTAGGAATTGTAGCCCTTTTTATACATCGTTTTAGGGGAACCAAATTAGATTTGGTAAATTAACATGAACTAATACGAAGTTATCGTATTTAATATTTGGTTGCAGATCCTCGGCGAACCCTTAAAAGGTGCTGTAAGTTGTTTACCGACAGCCATCAGTGATATACAGTATCCCAGTCCCTCCTGCTCTGTAGTAAACAAACACACATTTTTCTGGAATCCCGTTCCCACTTTATCCAATCAGGAGAGAGAGCTCCACACTGCAAAAATGGTGTGACCAAAATAAGAAATACAACTTAGTTATATGCAAATAATGAGCTTGAAACAAGTAAAATAATCTGCCACGAAATTTGGCTTGGAAAAATGTATTGAAATAAGTAAAACATATCTAGGGTTGGGAGAAGGGATACCAGGAAATGTATTTTCTGTTTACTGCAGAGCAGAGGGACTGGGAGACCTAACACTCTATATCAGAGATGGCTGTCAAAATGTATAACTATTTAACACTTATTTTAACAAAAATATACCACTTACAGCATCTTTAAACGGTCCTTCGTGACATAATCTTGTCTTTTTCTGCTAAGCAGTGACCAACGCACCTCAATACATTTGAATGGGGACTTAATGGGATTTTAGTGGACTCTCCATCAGAAAGGCAAACACAGCATGGATATGTAGTTGACTTCTGTAGTGTTATGTTGTCTAGGGTTCAAAGAAAATATAAATCATCACCTTCCTGTCACAATAAGTACCTGGTACAGACAGGTGTGATTTCAGTGACTTTTTCATGTCCAATTTTACTAGGGAACCAATTTTAACAGGACAAAGTCACTGACATTGCACCCATCTGTACTTCCACTTATGAGGATGATCATTTAGATTTTCTGGACAACATAACATTCAGAAGTCAAGTACTGTCCCAAACT
This sequence comes from Notolepis coatsorum, assembly GCF_963971535.1. NCBI lineage: Eukaryota > Metazoa > Chordata > Actinopteri > Aulopiformes > Paralepididae > Notolepis > Notolepis coatsorum. Next base: position 30,580,016 of record NC_140180.1, on the reverse strand, counting down.
GTGTTTTGAGTAATTCTGATGTATTCCACTCAGTAGGGCTGGGCGATATAACGATAACGATAATTATCGCGATATATTTTAATAATCGATATCGAAAAAAAATATATATAAAAAAATATATATATCGAATAAAAAATTTAATTAAAATAATTGTGACCTGCAACAGGGCAGAGACAGTGGACAGACTTGTCTTTCTTGCCTGCAACTTAAAGTAATGGCTTTGCTTGTCCAAATGACAATACTGACCAAATTGAGATTTATTTTTCTCGTCCATTTATTTTGTTTGCTTTCTAATTTAAAATACAGTTTGAAACCGTCTGTACGGGAGCTAGTCACGAGTCACGGTGCACTTTTTTTTTTAAATAATAATTTATACTTATAACAATATCGATAATATCAAATATCAAGTGATATGATATTGTAATTGCGATATCATTTTTGGCCATATCGCCCAGCCCTATTCCACTGTACACATACAATCATATCATGTCCCATTAAAATGTATTGAGGTGCATTGGTCTCTGCTTTGTTAGCAGGAAAGACTAAATAATTTCACAAATGACCACTTAAGGGTTGCATAATTCCAGCTTCATTGATTGCCAAGGATTTGCAACCACATATTAAACATCACAACTTCATGTAGGTTTACGTCAATGTATTAAGTACTCATGGTCTTAAGTACTCATATATATAGTACTCTACTCATGGGGACTATATATATATATATATATACAAGCTGATACAGTACAAGGTTCTCCTGATATGCATTAACGCTGAAATTAAAGCTGAAAGTCTGCACTTTAACCTCACAGTCGTTGTGGAACAACCAACCTTGGATGTGGACACAAGTGCAGACAGGAGACAGGAGACATATTATATTTAATGCAGAGGGTTATATTTAATGCAGAACGGCAGGCAGAGACAGGTGGACACATGGGGAAGCTAACTGGCCTCGCTGGCAGAAAACAGGCAAAACGACTACACGGTTCGCGGCTTCAGAAGACAAAGAGACTACCGAGATAGACTGATGGACCAGTGCTGACTGACGGACTGGGGGAACATACACAAGTACAAAAGGGGGGCGATGGGATGATTGACGACAGCTGGTGATACACAGAGCGCACAAGAGAGACACATCTGGAGGACCTGGGTGGAAAGGAAACACGAGAGGAGAGACCAGGGTGGGTGGGGTGGGCTGGGGGGGACGGGGTTAGTACGGGAGCTGGACGTTACGACCGTGACACATTGTTCCATTTCAAATCCATTGTGCTTGGAGTACAGAGCCAAAAGCACACTGTGAGTGTGTGTGTGTGTGTGTGTGTGTGTGTGTGTGTGTGTGTGTGTGTGTGTGTGTGTGTGTGTGTGTGTGTGTGTGTGTGTGTGTGTGTGTGTGTGTGTGTGTGTGTGTGTGTGTGTGTGTGTGTGTGCGTGCGTGCGTGCGTGTGTAGGTTCAGGAGAAAGTCACAGTCCACGATTAAGGGCTTGTATTACAAGGGAGGACATCAGGGCAGATTAATCTTGAACCATTTTATTGCTGTGGTCAAGACTTTAAAGGTTAGAACGAAGGAAGCGTTGACACATGCAGTAAAAAATATATATATATATATAAATCCAAAAGCCTTTAGAGGGAATAAAGGGGGGAGGAGCAAACATGGCTCCTCCAATTATTGCGCCGCATGCTGTGTTGTTCTCATTTCGTCTTGTGTTGTGAATGCAGCACACGCTCCCTTCGCAGCGGCGCGCTCTGCCCCTCCCCCATAAAAATACTTTATGGACCACGTCTCCTTTAAAGCTCAAGTGCTGGTTCCCCTCGTCTCGGGCGGGTCGTGTCTCTCTATTGACGGTGCCATCTGGGCAGCGTGGCAGGGCCGTTTGAGCTGCACAGTGTGTGACGTTAGCAGGGGCCCCCTGGATATGAATGGGCCATGTCATTCCAGCAGGGTCTGCCATCAGAGCGGCAGGATGATGCACGGCCACTTGTCAAAAGGAAAAAACGCAGACGTGAAGTGCATCTTATCGGGAAGTGTACCGCTGGGTATACGTCTGAGGAACCTGACTGACTGATCGCACAGTCAGACGGGAACGACTGAACCATATCAGGACATCTGCAATTTTTTGCAAAATGGAGGTAGCTGAAGGGGGAAATGCTCTGGCAGAGATCAAACTTTATACAGATTAAGAGGCATGTAATTTCTATTCCCTCTTCTGAACCCATCTATCATTTGTTAGGTTTGACTGAATAGCACATCTACCAGCTGTCCAAAGCCACCTCAGATACCAGATTTATGTCTCCCCTCCACGGAACTGAAAGAAATGCTTCCTTTTCAGGCATAAGAAATTCAAGAAAAAAGGCTCGCCTGGATGGCAGCGCAGCATCTAAACACCATGCAGTAACAGGGTAAAGTACTCGCCCTTACCTATGCAGTAGCAGAGAAGGATTGACAGCACGACAGCCACGCCCACAGCAATCAGGGCGGTGCATCTCCAAGAGCAGTGTTTGGGCGACTTCTTGAACTTGAAAGCCCCCCTAGAGAGGCTGTTTCTGGGTAAGGGGCGGGCTGGGGTGGAGTACACCGCTCCCGTTGCCATGGTGTAACCAGGGGTCGCCGTGCCGAAGAAAGGGGTCGTCCCTGTGCCCGTTTTAAACAGGAAGTGTCTATGAAAAAGAAAAGAAACAGAGAAAAAATATATATCAAACAAACTGTCAAAACCCTTATAAAATACTATAGCAATTCTATGATCAGAGATAAAAATTTGATTTGACAGGTAATATCCAACGGGCACACTGATACTAGTCACATTTCATCCCCGTACTCCAAAGCTGGATTTTTGAGTACCATTTCCCTAGAATAATATGTACAGAACGGTTCCCGGGAGGAATGGGGCTACAGTGTGATATTCTTTCTAATCCTGACATTGTGAGAGGTGAGTAAAAAGTACCTCGTAAAAGCAATCATCTCCCACTTGCCCTTTCACAACTGTGCCTTGCTAATAGCCCATTATACCTGCGGTAATTAAGAGGCTTTAATCAAATGCACTACGGAGAAATTGTCCTATTAACTTTTAAACCCCACATGAAAACCCCTTAAGTAAATGAATTAAGCCTTGTTGCGACAATACTTGCAGATTAATAGCCAAATGCCTTCAGGTTTGGTCAGGGAAATGCAACAGATTAATCACGCATCACAATGTTCTCCTAATACAAGTACCGAGAAGGTTTAGCCTAAAGAGTCTTGTAAAAATTTTTACCACAAATATCTAATCACATTGTATTTTAGTCTCTCTCTCTCTCTCTCTCTCTCTCTCTCTCTCTCTCTCTCTCTCTCTCTCTCTCTCTCTCTCTCTCTCTCTCTCTCTCTCTCTCTCTCAACAAACAAAACTAAAACATTTAACTGATGAATTATTTGTGAAGCATCCATCAAGTCTCCACACGGATTTAAAAAAATGTATCCTCGTGTTAAATTTGCACTCAAGGAGATCAAGGAGGCCCTCGTGTACATAACCTACAAGCAACAGCCGAGACCTGAGAATCCGAGCATTAGTAGCCCTTTCAAAATAAATTGTTTGCTGCTCATATTTCAGCTGCTTTCTGCATCCCCAGGCCATGTTCCTGGCCTGCGAAAAAAGAAGAAAATCTGATCAATTGCCGACTAAGAACAAATGGCAGCTTCGGATGGTCCGGCTCCTCTAAGCCCACACTGACACGCGGCGTCATGGACAGACGGGGGATCTCAGCTAAAGGTTACCGCGTGTCAGTCTGGAATGTCAATGTCTGCCGTGTGAAAAGAGCCATGATGCACCGCTATGTGGCACAGTCGGTATTGTGTCAGCAGCAGTCCACTGTGTGTGATAATGCAGCGGGGTACGGATTGAGGTCAAAACTCACACATGTCTCTGGGAGAGAAAGAGATGGGAGATAGATAGACAGACAGACAGACAGACAGACAGACAGACAGACAGACAGACAGACAGACAGACAGACAGACAGACAGACAGACAGACACAGGCCTGTCAATCCTGGGAGTTATGCAAAAGTGTACAAGATGTGATGAGGTGTGTTGACAGACAGGGAGGAGGGCTAGTGCGCTCATGTGTGTGTGTGTGTGTGTGTGTGTGTGTGTGTGTGTGTGTGTGTGTGTGTGTGTGTGTGTGTGTGTGTGTGTGTGTGTGCAGTGTTTCCCCTGTAATTAATAATAATTACAATGAGAAGGCAAAAAAACAAAACAAAAATAACACCTAATATCCATTCATTTGGAAATCAATAATCATTTGCACTTGGGAGCCTCTGTGAGGCGCTGTGCCGAAACGTGAGTCCACCTCTGCACCGTTTCCAGGGAACCTCTTGACGCAATGCGAGTGCCTCGTAGATTGTTTCACATTTTCTCATGGAACCATATAATGCTGCTGTATTTGTCTTGTTTCTCTTGTTTGCACGACCTAAGTACCAAATCTGAATCTGCTACTATAACGATCGATTTCTTAGTTAGAGGGGCTGCATTTGCTAAAGGGCTAAATAGCCTGATAATCAATTAAGTTGATTAACGTTAACAGATTCCGAAATCTAGCAATAACGTTACCAACCGGGAACAGCCATTAATTATTTACAAGGGCTTCTAATAATGTAGTAACATAGCGTTGCTGCACTTGTGTGTGTGTGTCCATGCGTGTCCGCCGTGCGTGTCTGGCCTTTGATCCATCAAGCTAAGATAGATATAGTGGATTCCCGGGTCTGAATCTCCGCTCTATCACACATTTTGCCACTTTACTGGTAGGTCATAAGAGCAGGCTTTGCAATGCCAGTAAGCTCCCACAGTAAGCACAAAGTTTACTTATGTTGTCCTTTTACACAACACAACACCTTCAAACTAAGTACTGGTGTCATAAATGTAAAGGCTGGTAGCAGATTTGTTGAGAGTGACTCAGTATGGGCGGGGGAGTGCTCATCCATCAGAGAGAGAGAGAGAGAGAGAGAGAGAGAGAGAGAGAGAGAGAGAGAGAGAGAGAGAGAGAGAGAGAGAGAGAGAGAGAGAGAGAGAGAGAGAGATGAGAGGAGAGAGAGAGAGAGAGAGAGAGAGAGAGAGAGAGAGAGAGAGAGAGAGAGAGAGAGAGAGAGAGATGAGAGAGGAGAGAGAGAGAGAGAGAGAAGAGAGAGAGAGAGAGAGAGAGAGAGAGAGAGAGAAGAGAGAGAGAGAGAGAAGATAGAGAAGAGAGAGAGGAGAGAGAGAGAGAGAGAGAGAGGAGAGAGAGAGAGAGAGAGAGAGAGAGAGAGAGAGAGAGAGAGAGAGAGAGAGAGAGAGAGAGTGAGAGACTGAGAGAGAGAGAGAGAGAGATCAGGTATGGAGATGGCCTTGCACAAGCAATGATATTATGTTTATTATTGTGTTTGATCTTGTAACGCGTGAGACAACAAACACAGCCGTCTCCAACACTAGTGTAATGTGGTCAACAAGCACACAGTGTAAACTAACTTAGGGCCCAAACTATTAGGATATTTCAACGTTGCTATTTTAGAAGGCATCGTTTCATACTCTCTTCTTTTTTACTCATTAGGCCTAGTTCATTGCCTAATAGATTAGTCTTTAGTCAGCCCTTTCTTATCCTTATTCAGAATATGATTTATATCCGAGTTTTTGATCATGTAAAAAAAATTACGAATACATATACTGTATATCAATCAGGACGATTATATAAAAAAACACTTTAGATGGTATTGGGCTGGTGGTGAAAAGAGCCCTGGTACCACCTAGGAGAAACACTGGAGTGTGTGTGTGTGTGTGTGTGTGTGTGTGTGTGTGTGTGTGTGTGTGTGTGTGTGTGTGTGTGTGTGTGTGTGTGTGTGTGTGTGTGTGTGTGTGTGTGTGTGTGTGTGTTTGTGTGTGTGTGTTTGTGCCTGCGGGCATGCATCTAGAGTCGCTATTACGGTAGCTGGTAGTGCTTCTAGGCATGCATGTGTGTGTGTGTGTGTGTGTGTGTGTGTGTGTGTGTGTGTGTGTGTGTGTGTGTGTGTGTGTGTGTGTCTGCATGTACACACGTCTCAGCGTGTACAGATGCGATGGGGGGAGACAAGCTTGTAAGTATCTCCAGGCTATCTGATTACTTGTTTCTGTCACGATAATGTAATTATAATATCCAATTCTAAGATAATGCAATGAAACTGACCAGACGTATATTGTAAGCACTCATGACAAGCGTACAACCATAGAGTAGTTGGTAAATTATTGTGAATTGGGTGTAGAGGTCATGCAACACTACAAATCTGTTTCACCAGATACCTTAGGATTGGAAGCTATTCTGGATATAAATTATAATACAAATCAATACAGAAATACATATATATATATATATATTTTTTTTTTATTTATATAATGTAAATAAAATACATACGATATATTTTTAAAGACATTGGAGTATACGTGGTGTAGTTATTAAGATAAACAATAGCTTATACAGTACAGAATATGTTATGATAAAATCAGATAAGATCTATTCCTTTATTGATCCCCTTGGGGAAATGCAGGCATCATAGAAGCTTGGGGGAAGCGACATAAATATAGGTATATATAGTAAGATAAAAAATAAGCAGTGTAAACAATATAATTAACTCTGAATATAGAATATGAGTCAAGAGTCAAGTCAAGTCAAGTCAAGAGTTTTATTTGTCACGGCATACAAGTATACAATGAAATGCGGGTGGTCTTGCCCGCAACGATGTGCAATACAGTGGTACAACATGTAATAGAATCGAATAAAAAACAACATTGTGCAATAAACAGGTAACAGGTAACAGGTAACATGGTGGGACATCTCGGTATCTGTACATAGTTATTTACAGGGCATATAGGACATGCTAGGTAGCTTTGGTAGTGCAATACACTGTTACTGTTGTTATACTAATTTAAAGTGACCTTTCCTTTTTGGCCATAAGTGTGGGCGTGTGCGGCATGAGTGTGTGTCTGCTAATGTTAAAGTGTTAAAGTGGCTGCTAGTGTGTGAGCGTGCACAGCGTGCGTGTCGTGTGTGTGCTCATGTGTGCTTGTGTGTGGATAGATCAGTGTTCTGTGGCACTCAGTGTTCATTGTTCAAGGCTCTGATGGCCTGGGGGAAGAAGCTGAGCCTAAGCCTCTCTGTCCTAGTAGCTGGGGTTCGCAGGCGTCTGCCTGACCTCAGCAGCTGGAACAGGCTGTTATTGGGGTGGTGGGGGTCTTTCATTATTCTGCAGGCTCTGGATTTGCACCTCTTGTTGTATATAACCTCCAGGGGAGGTAGTGCAATACCCGTGGTACGCTCGGCTGAGTGCACCACTCTCTGTAGGGCCTTCTTGTCCTGTGCCGTGCTGTTTCCATACCAGGCAGTGATGTTTCCAGTCAAGATGCTCTCTACAGCTCCGGAGTAGAAGGACTGGAGTATCTTCCCCGATACTCTGAACTTCCTTAACTGTCTCAGGTGGTAGAGGCGCTGCTTCGCCTTTTTTACGACTGTGTCTATGTGTGTTGACCATATCAGATCCTCTGAGATGTGGACCCCCAGGTACTTAAAGCTGCTCACCCTGTCCACGGTAGTAAGTAAACAGTGTAATCAAAGGTGCGGATTAGGGTCTGTATGCCAATATAAGTTATATTATACGTTACAATAAATATGGGCAATAAAACACTTCTGAATATATACTATGAGTAAGTAAAGTAATCAGTTGCAGTTGCAGGTGCAGTATACATAAGCTACCCTAATTGGCAAGATATACACCATGCATTATATGTTGTAGTCCATGCAGATTAGGTGGTAAGAGTCAGACACACTTGTATGTTAACATGGATGCTTTTGTGTCCAGTTTCAGTCTTAGAGACACAGCATTTGGCTCCGACACACTATTGTAACACAATATAAGCTTCATAGCTGTATGCTTTAAACTAAGAAGTGTTTCTCAAACTATGGGTCGGTACTAGGGATGCACCGATATGAAAATTTGCCACCGATACCGATTGTTCAACTAACACAATCGGCCGATACCGATATTTGTGGCAATTTTTTTTTTTTTTTTTTGTAATGTTCTTTTTTGTAATTTTAATTTTTTTTTTATGAAACTACTGTATATTTGTCTTACAAATTGTGCTCACCGATATGAACATAGGCCTCTTTACTTACTTAAAAAAAGGAAACATCAAGAAATAGCACTATCTCTCTCCAAGTATGTTCTGCAGGGCTGCAGCTAGATACTAGTTCTCCCAGCATGGTCTACCTGCTGGGCTGCAGCTAGATACTATTGTCTCAACCAATGAAATTTTGATTGACAGTCGATTCTGCCAATTACGTCACACACCGCTTGCACCCGCCTCTGCTGTTACCACCAATCGGCAAGCGCGTATAAATTTTTTACTTCTGCTTTTGTCCGCCATTGATTTTGACGAGAGAGGTTTTCTAGAACAACAACAACACGGTGCGGCCGACGTTTAGCTTTTTAGCTCCGCAGGATGACTTAAATGAGGCATACTGATTTTACTGCAACTAATGTTATAATAAAACAAAGCCTTTCTATACATGTGTCTGATTGAAAACGTTATTAACAGATTGCAGAATGGGTAAAACTCAGGGCTCTGTGAGCAACGGAAGGAACTGAGCTAGTATGAACGCTTGCTACGTTCGGGTAAATAATATGCTGATGTTATTGAACGTGTAACACTAACTATATAACGTTAATGCCACAAAACGAATGCCTTGTTAATCATAAGTAGTAACTTTGATTCAGTAGCTTGTGTGTGTGTGTGTGTGTGGGGGGGACTGGGGACGGCGTTGTGCAGGTCGCAAGTAAACTTTTTTTTGTCTTGACGCTACACAAATTGATGGATATTTATCGGCTACTGCCATCGGCACATTCGAGCTTATCGGCCGATAGGCCGATTGCAGTCAACAAGGCACTTATCGGCCGATACCGATACCCGACCGATACATCGGTGCACCCCTAGTCGGTACACAGAATGGGTCGCAGACCTCCAGCAGTCTCAGGATGGAAACGCACATTGATGTCACTGTCTCAGACCTACTGTAGTGACTTTTCACCTTGATGTCACTGCCTCAGACCTACTGTAGTGACTTTTCACCTTGATGTCACTGCCTCAGACCTACTGTAGTGACTTTTCACCTTGATGTCACTGCCTCAGACCTACTGTAGTGACTTTTCACCTTGATGTCACTGCCTCAGACCTACTGTAGTGACTTTTCACCTTGATGTCACTGCCTCAGACCTACTGTAGTGACTTTTCACCTTGATGTCACTGCCTCAGACCTACTGTAGTGACTTTTCACCTTGATTTGTCACTGCCTCAGACCTACTGTAGTGACTTTTCACCTTGATGTCACTGCCTCAGACCTACTGTAGTGACTTTTCACCTTGATGTCACTGCCTCAGACCTACTGTAGTGACTTTTCACCTTGATGTCACTGCCTCAAGGCCTCTGCATGCTACAGAAACTTCAAAGCAACTGCAACACAACATCGACAAAGAAACGGTGTTGTAGACACTCTGCCTTTATGCTTCTGCAACATCGACGCGCAAAGTTAGTTTAACTAAAGTTAGTTTAGGTTCGTGTTAACTGTAACTGAGGGGTACAATTCCCTGACTGTATTGATAAGTATGGTATTATTAAACCACTACCGCTTGTACTTTAACTTCTGGCCATCCAGTACATGATATAGATATGATGAACACTTTCCCACCTGATGAAACGAAGTCCACACAAATGTATAAATCGAATATTTTATATAGCAAAGGGTATATACAACGTTCACTTAATGACATTTATGATTTGAAATGCACTTGTAAGGCAAATGAGTATTCGTAGGTAAATCAACATTGAATGTCCAATCTCTGGTTACGCAGGGAGCAAGTATACAACCTGGTTCTTTAGGGAACTATAGCGATGGTACTTAAATGATTATAGCTGGATACACTAAAGGGGGGGGTCCCGCTGGTTGTAAGACAGTAGGGGGGGGGGTTAGGAGAGCCGCTGGCGGTATCCCATCTGGCCGACGATTTCTTGGGAGAATTCAGAGTGCTGAACACGGTGCCCACAGAACCTCGGTCCACAGATGAATACAGCTGGGCCCTCTGGTGGACGGTAGCTGCCGGTCCACAACGAAGAGACGTGAGGCGACCTCACTCGGGGTAGAGCGCCGTCTCACCTGGACTCCTCTCGGGGGGGTAGTTCCAACACTCAGCAGTGTTGGCTGTTATCCATGGCATAATCAAAGCACCCAAAGCACGTAGATAATCCAAGCCGTGGAAGGCTCGCCGTCGTCCGGGTAAAGTAATCCAATGTACAGGTCCACTCGTCCTGGCCCGGAGCTCCTCGGATGCAAGCACCACACGTGGTCTGCCCAGCCTGGTTAAGACTCCAGATAACGTCAGGAACGATGGGGGTACTGCTCACTTTATAACTCTAACCGAACGATGCACCATACATAATAGACTATTATTAACTTAATAGAAATACGTCCCACTCGACGGTATAGTGCCAAACTATGACAATTCAACTATTAATCCACACGATGTCTCAATGCCTATTCTGAGGCCAAGTAGGCCATACTGCACCACACGTGCGTCGTGGGTGAGGCTTCACGTCTGTTACTAGGTTGGAGGGTAAAGGACTAATGGACTAAAAGAAAGTTCTACTTTACTTGCGCCATATATATATGCGCTGTGAACAAATAGTACCATTCGTATTTCGCCAGACGTATTCCTACGCGGAACCGGGCTTGTAACGACATGTTCGTCGGCACGATTGAACTTGAACCAAGGGGCTTGGCTGCTGGCGCCAGGTTCTCGTCCAATGGTAGAATGAAACTATTATGGGCTGTTAGTAGACTAAAGGGATATTCAGTGTATATTGTACAAGGAATATACAGGGGATATCAAACGATATACAAATACTATTAAATATATATCCATAAATAAATATATATATTCGGTTTAATCTGATCCTTCACAACAGCCGCCCCCTAATTAGTCCCACCTAATTAGCTAAGCAGAGACAGATTAACCGCACTGTCTACCACTCAAGGTCCGCTGTAAGGGTCAGTCAACTCACAAAGTCATGGGGTCATGGTCGTCATCGATAGTGTCTGGGAGTCTGGGCAGTTCTATTAGCCTCGCCACGGGTCGTGTGTAAGTTCGCCCTTGGACGAGCACTTCAGCTGCTCGGACCTTGCCATCGGCACCGGTGATCACTTTGCTTACGCGGCCAGCCGGCCACATAGCTCTGGGTAGTGACTGGTCGATAATCATGACGACTGTTCCTTCTGTCAAATTGTCTCTCTCTTTTACCCACTTCTGGCGGGTCTGTAGAGACGGTAGGTAGTGGAGTAGGAAGCTGTTCCAAAACTTGTCAGCTAGTACTTGACTGTACCTCCACATTCTTCGGCCGTTCGCTTCTTCAGGCCTGTACATTGTCTGGGGTAGCGCGGGGTCTAGCCGCCCCATCAAGAGTGTGTTGGGGGTGACTGGGTCGACATCTGCTACATCACTGGAGACGTAGCCGAGGGGCTTGGAGTTCAATACTCCCTCGATCTCCGTGAGGACTGTCATTAGGACTTCTTCCGCCACAGTCTGGGCCCCAAGCACGGCGTACAGGGCTGTCTTTATAGAACGTACTTCTCGTTCCCAGGTTCCACCGAAGTGGGGTGCGTTCGGGGGATTAAACTGGAAGTCAATCTGGGATGGAGCGAGGTGGGTCTTAAGTTCTGGGCCCATAGCTTGGAAGCTCTCTCTCAGCTCTCTTTCTCCGCCTTTGAAGTTTGTCCCGTGATCAGACAACAATGTAGACGGTTTTCCTTTCCGTGATGTGAATCTTCGGAAGGCCATAAGGAATGAGTCTGTGCTCATGGTCGGAAGGAGTTCGATATGTATCGCTCTGGTGGTCATGCATTTGAATACAATACCCCACCGCTTCTCGGTTCCTCTTCCTCTCTTTATATACAACGGGCCAAAACAGTCCATGCCTGTGGAGTGGAATGGCTTATCGCCGAGTCGGAGGCGACAGGGAGGTAGGTCAGCCATCCGGGGTATGCTGGGCTGCGCGCGCCACTTTCGGCAGTCTAGACAGGTTCGCTGGAAGCGTCGCACCGCTTCTCTTCCTTGAAGTATCCAATAGCGACGTCTGATCTCCGCGAAGACTCTCTCTGCTCCTGCGTGGTGTACATCCTCGTCGTATTTCTTTATGATCAGCTCTGTGACCTTGTGTCGGCTGTTCAAGACTATCGGGTACTTAACGTCATCCGGTAGATCGGGGGCTCTCCGCAGACGACCACCCACTCTGATGAGATTATGGGCGTCGCTCTCGGGTGCCAGGTGGAGCAGTCTGCTGTCTGATGGGACGGGCTTTCCTCCCTGTAGACAGTCTAGCTCATCGGGGAACGAGTCTCTCTGGGCTCGTTGTAGTAGAAGAAGTTCTGCTTCTTCGTAGTCAGCTGCTGAAATGTCAGTGGTGGACTGAATCTCTGGGTGGTGCCACAGGAATGTCTTTAGCTGCGCACTCTGTAGGGTAATGCAGTCATCTATGTTGGGGTCTGTGGAGGCGACTGTGCTCAGTCCACAGAACATAGGTTTCTTGTTCTCAGCCTCCTCTTTACTTGCTTCCCGTGGGGTGGGCGTAGGCCACTCTTCTTCCGGGAGCTTGAGGAATTCTGGTCCGTCACTGTAGATGTTGCGACGGGTGAGGTCATCCAGGGACATTCCCCGGGTGATGACGTCAGCTGGGTTGTGTTTGGTGTCCACATACCGCCAGCTCGCTGCTTCTGTTAACTCTTGAATCTCGGTGACTCTGACTCCCACGAAGACTTTGTATCTGCATGAATCAGACTTGATCCATGTGAGTACTGTCGTGGAATCTGACCACAAGATTGTTCTGTGCACCGGAATGGTGAGTTCACGTTGGATTAACGTGGCTAGATGCCCTCCTGCTAGGGCTGCGCAGAGCTCTAGACGCGGGATAGATTGTTGCTTTCGTGGGGCTATTCTTGAGCGAGCCAGGATGAAAGCAGTGTGTATCTCTCCTCCCTTCTCTTGGGCACGCAAGTAGGCCACCGATCCATAGGCTACTTCGGAGGCGTCACTGAAGACGTGTAGATCCATCTTGCATGTCTCTGGCCTCACTGTGGGTGGGAAGTAGCTGCGGCGTATATTGACGCCTGGGAGTGAGCGGAGTTCCGTCTCCCACTCTCTCCATGTGGAGGCAAGGTGTGCGGGTATTGGGTCGTCCCAGCCCTGGTCCTTGTCCCATAGTGCTCGTACAATCATCTTTGCCCTGGTGGTGTAAGGTAGAATACATCCCAACGGGTCATATTGTCTGGCGAGTGTTCTGTACACACTCCGTCTGGTGGTCGGTATCGCCGTCGACCTTCCCTGCTCCGTGGTCAGGGGTTTGTGTCTATAGTGGAGCGAGTCTGTTTTGAAGCGCCAGACTAGTCCTAGTGTCATTTCTTGGGCTTCTCCTGGGATTGTCGCCATCCAGGTCTCGCTGCTGGCAGCCTTGTCCGTGGGGGAGAGGCTGCGCAATACGTGCGGGTCACTGCTGGCCCACTGCCTGAGATCAAAGCCGCCTTTGATCAGGGAGGCGCGTAGCTTGATTAGGAGAGCCTCGGCTTCTTCTTGAGTCGAAACGCTTTGTAAACAGTTGTCCACGTAGAAACTGTTCTTCACACTGTGTCGGACCTCTTCATCTGCTGCTGGGTCCTCTGCGACCTCTGGGTTGAGGTTGCGCAATACTGGGGGGTCGCTGCTGGCCCGCTGCCGGAGATCAAAGCCGTCTTTGATCAGGGAGGCGCGGAGCAGCGCACGACGTCGCCAGTCAATTTTCTTCTCGACATGCTGCAGGAGTGTGGTGTCTCCTTCTGTCGCTCTGGAGTGGAGGCAGCTAGTGGCTGCTGTTCGGTTGAGAGATTTAGCGAGGGGGCCTTGTAGTGTCCACCCTAGGCGGGTCTCGACTGCTGCAGGACAGCCTCGGGGTCCTGCATGGACCCGGTCTATCGGGACGATGAGGTCTGCATGGTCGGAGCCTATCAGCAGGGTCGGGGTGGCGCCGTCTATGAGCGGGATAGGTAGTTGACGCAGGTGCACATATTTATCCATCAGCTTGGCGATGGGGTAGGTGTACTGCGATAGTCCTATTTCTTGGCTGGTGAAAGCATTTGTAATCCTATACCATCGCTCTGGCTGCCCGCTTGCTGCGATAGTGAAGGAGACATTCTCGCCCTTTATCGTCTTTAAATCTCTTCTTATTGTCCGAATCGTCATTTGGTTCTCACTCCCCCGCAGTCCCAGCTGGGCCGCAGCGGACGCGAGCAGAAGGGTCTTCTCTGACCCGTCATCAAGGACGGCGTAAGTGTCCATGACTTTATCTTGGTAGCTCAATGTCACACGGACTACCTTTAAGAGCACTTGGGCGCCGCTGCTGCTGGCGGGGTCAATGTACATGACACTTGCTTTGGTGCTGCTCGATGGTGCAGGTGTAGGCCTTCTTCTGTTACTGTCGTGTAGTACATCTAGATGGGCTCCGTCACACCGACTGCACCTTTTCTTTAGGCGGCATTCGGCTGCCATGTGACTGCGCGCACATCGGTAACAGCGCCTGTTGGACTTTATCCATTGACTCACTTCTTCTGCATTCATCTTTGTGAACAGGTCACATTGTGACAGCCAGTGTTCCTTCTCGCAGTAGGGGCACACCATCTTCCACTTCTCTTTTCTCGAGGGGGTACTGTGGCTCTTACTGCTCGGTACTGACTCTGATTGGTGCATGACAGTCACCGATCTTCTTCCATCGTTTATTCTCCTGGGTCCCTCTCTGGAGCTTGGCGTGCTCCGCACGAACGTATCCAGTCGTAAGCTGCTGACTTCTCTCGCCAGGAAGTCGGCTAGATCGAGGAGGGATGGTTCGGGACCGTTAGGATCACGGTGGTCTCTCTGCCGCCTAAAACGCTCTTGTCTTGCGGGTGGCAGCTTCTCTAAAATCCTCTCGACGTTAGAGTTGGCGTATAGCTCGTGCATACCCTTTTCTCGTTGCGCTCCCAGCATCCCTACCAGGGACTGCACTTTTATCGACAGGTCGTCTAATGAGCGATTGTCTGTTGCTGGGGGTAGGCGATCAATATGCCTTATCTCTTGGATTACGTAATCCCATATACGTCCATATCTCTGGTCCAGCGCTGCTAGAGCCGCGGTGTATGGGGTCGTAGAGGTGGCATAGGCTAGCGCTATATTGTGCGCTCGCGGTACTTTCAGGTGCTTCAGTAATATTATACAACGGCATGCAAATTTCTCGATTCTGATTGGCCATTCACACGTCTTTATTGGTAACAATCCACGGTCCTGGGCTCAGGACCCGCCCACAACCAAATCACATAACCCTCCCCGGCTCACTCCGGGAGAAAACAGGATCGCGGAGAACAAATGGTTATGTTGAAAGCACCATAACGACTAAATATGAAGCGATTCTGTCAAGGGGAATGTGTTAGTATTTTAAACAATGTTGGATGATGTAATTGATGGGTCTTGACTCAATCTAGAACAAAAGAAAAATCGCGGATTGATTGATAGATTAATTGATTGATTTAAATTTCTTCCTTCCTACTTTCCGACTGCAGCGTTCTCTCTCACACTGTCCGACGCTGGCGTACCCACAAACACACACATACACACACACACATACACACACACACATACACACACACACACGCACACGCACACACACACTGTGACACACACACACACACACACACACACGCACACACACACACACACACTCCTGTCTGCAACAGCGGGGGAGTCAGACTGAGAGAGAAGCAGCGCTGTTTTAAGTGAGCATGGTCTATTGAATTGATTGATTGGTTGATTGCTAATTTTATTACTGTACCCCTGGTTTCCAACTGGTTAAGTTTAGGCTAAAAGAAATAAATAAAAAAATAGGGCGAAGAAAACGTTTTTTTCCTATAGGGCAAAGAAAACGTTTTAATAAATTTTCAATCAATCATTCCAATAATACACAGTTGGATGTGTTAGTTGGTTGGATGCACTTCAAGCTGCTTCCACATGAGGCAACTTCTCTCAATCATTCCAATAATACACAGTTGGATGTGTTAGTTTGGTTGGATGCACTTCAAGCTGCTTCCACATGGAGTTGTGGGAACTACTTTTTCTGGCGGATGGTTTTTTCAATAAATCTTCGATTAATGTGTGTTTATTGTATAGAAATAAGGTTGGATGAATCTGGCAGTTGTATAAAAGCTTTACACCACGTGCAGTCGTGATTTGTGACCAATAAACCATGCCTAGGGGGGTCTAACGACCCTCGGCTGCGCCTCGGGCCTAACAACCACCCCTAGGCATGGTTTATTGGTCACAAACCACTCCTGCGTGTGATGTAATGCTTAATTGCATACTTGTGGCGTTCATCAGCGACATCCACCATCATTGTCTCTAAGCACATCCGGAGCTCCGTGTACTGTGCTCGATTCTCATAGGTGAAGTCTGGAAACGTCGGCGTGGCAATGTATGACGCCGTGGATGGCTGATACATCGGCGAGCGTTGGGGGAGAGACCTCCTAGGCGAGTCTCCTCTTGCGCCTCTCTGTGGGCTGGTACCGGCAGGGTACCATGGCCCGCTGGTCCAGGTGCTATTCCTCGGGGCTGGTCGTGCGTCGTGCTCACCCGTGAATAGAGTCGGGGGTCTGTAGCGCAGCGCCGCGGGGGTATAGCCTGGGCTGTACTGGACCTCCTGGTCCGGTGGAGTACTGTGCTGTCGTCGGGCTTGGTTCTCCTCCTCTCCCTCTTCTTCTTCTATCAGGTCCTCTAGATCCTGTAGTCGTTTATTTAGCTTCTCCGCAGTGTATGCCGCTCCTTCCTTGTAGCTGGGTCTCGCTTGGACCGGTCTGGGAAGGGGGTCTGCGGGGGGTATAGGCTTGGTCTGTTGGTCAAGTTCAGGGTCGCTTGCTCGGTTAGGAGACGCTGCCCTTGACTGTTGTCTCGACGAGTTCCTTGAACCCCTGGCGGAGGGAGAGGGTGTTGCCTTGAGGATCAGCTGCTCCATTAGTTGCGCTTGTAGCTTGTCGCGCTCGGCTTCGCGCTTGGTGAGATCTGCTTCTCTTTGGGCACCGGCAGCGGCGCGCTGGGCGTCGGCCCGGTCTCTTGCCATATTCTCTTCCGTCTGAAGGCGTCTCATCTCCAGGCGTATGCGCTCTTCTTCGCTCCGTTGCTGCGCTTGGAGTTGTTCGCGCTCGATAAGCATCTGTGCTTGGAGTCGATCGCGTTCACCCTGAAGTCGATCGCGTTCAGTAGCGGCTGTCAGGCTGACGAGGAACGCCTGTGATAGCATCCTCTCCGCTTCGCTGGGGGAAGACGGTTGTAGAGGTGAGCCGCTCCTGGGTGAGCCGCTCCTGGCTGTACTTGTTGGGGAGTCCTGGAGCTCTATTTCCTCGGCGCTCTCCTCCTCTTCTTCCGTGCAGAGTTCTCTCTCTGTAGGGTTGTCTTCCTCCCGGGGCTGGTCGGGGACTACTTCTTCGGTATTGGCGGGGGGTAAAGGCATGTCAGCTCCCTCCTGGTCCCCACCGTGAGCTTGGTCAGTTACATTAGAACCCACTAGGGCCTCTGTGGTCGGGGCAACCTGGTCGTTAAGGTCAGACATAATTTTACTTTCTACTTTTACCGCGTTTACCGTTTGTCGAAGGCTAGGTAGTTGACTGACAGCGTAATCCTCTAAGTACTGAGGTGGCTGTCGTCTGCGCTGCGGGCGTTCTACGTTAGGAGGACCGTTTCGTGGAGTGTTCATCATAGGCCATTTCAATATTAATAACACTATATTAATATTACACTAGTTACCCTCCGGCTCGAAGGACCAATTGTAACTGAGGGGTACAATTCCCTGACTGTATTGATAAGTATGGTATTATTAAACCACTACCGCTTGTACTTTAACTTCTGGCCATCCAGTACATGATATAGATATGATGAACACTTTCCCACCTGATGAAACGAAGTCCACACAAATGTATAAATCGAATATTTTATATAGCAAAGGGTATATACAACGTTCACTTAATGACATTTATGATTTGAAATGCACTTGTAAGGCAAATGAGTATTCGTAGGTAAATCAACAATGAATGTCCAATCTCTGGTTACGCAGGGAGCAAGTATACAACCTGGTTCTTTAGGGAACTATAGCGATGGTACTTAAATGATTATAGCTGGATACACTAAAGGGGGGGGTCCCGCTGGTTGTAAGACAGTAGGGGGGGGGGTTAGGAGAGCCGCTGGCGGTATCCCATCTGGCCGACGATTTCTTGGGAGAATTCAGAGTGCTGAACACGGTGCCCACAGAACCTCGGTCCACAGATGAATACAGCTGGGCCCTCTGGTGGACGGTAGCTGCCGGTCCACAACGAAGAGACGTGAGGCGACCTCACTCGGGGTAGAGCGCCGTCTCACCTGGACTCCTCTCGGGGGGGTAGTTCCAACACTCAGCAGTGTTGGCTGTTATCCATGGCATAATCAAAGCACCCAAAGCACGTAGATAATCCAAGCCATGGAAGGCTCGCCGTCGTCCGGGTAAAGTAATCCAATGTACAGGTCCACTCGTCCTGGCCCGGAGCTCCTCGGATGCAAGCACCACACGTGGTCTGCCCAGCCTGGTTAAGACTCCAGATAACGTCAGGAACGATGGGGGTACTGCTCACTTTATAACTCTAACCGAACGATGCACCATACATAATAGACTATTATTAACTTAATAGAAATACGTCCCACTCGACGGTATAGTGCCAAACTATGACAATTCAACTATTAATCCACACGATGTCTCAATGCCTATTCTGAGGCCAAGTAGGCCATACTGCACCACACGTGCGTCGTGGGTGAGGCTTCACGTCTGTTACTAGGTTGGAGGGTAAAGGACTAATGGACTAAAAGAAAGTTCTACTTTACTTGCGCCATATATATATGCGCTGTGAACAAATAGTACCATTCGTATTTCGCCAGACGTATTCCTACGCGGAACCGGGCTTGTAACGACATGTTCGTCGGCACGATTGAACTTGAACCAAGGGGCTTGGCTGCTGGCGCCAGGTTCTCGTCCAATGGTAGAATGAAACTATTATGGGCTGTTAGTAGACTAAAGGGATATTCAGTGTATATTGTACAAGGAATATACAGGGGATATCAAACGATATACAAATACTATTAAATATATATCCATAAATAAATATATATATTCGGTTTAATCTGATCCTTCACAACATTAACGTTAGATAATGTACAAAATAAACGTATTTCCGGTGCTTTTAGACGTCGCTCTTTTATTTTGAAATCCCCCGACCGGAAGTGTTATAGTGTCTGTTGCTAGCAGCTTAACTTCTGTCGCCCGTTTCTGTGCTTTTCGAGCTAACGTTACCGTAACGTCATTAGTTTCCAATGGAGAGGAGAGAAAGACCTTGGCAGCTCAAACTACCTCTTGGAATAAATTAATTGATTGATGTTTAACTTGTCCCTGTGTGTGTCCAGTCATTTCGACTAGCAAACGTTGTATTTAACGTTACCTCAGGATACCATTGTATTTAGTTGGTTAGCTATGTAGCTAATGTGGATAGCATTTTGAATAGCACCAATGCTAGCTGGCTAGCTACAGCTTTATTTACAAAATTATGGAGGCTTTTTAATCGTCAATGTAAGAGAGGATTTGTCATGATCAACTGAAGGCGTATGCTATGGAACAATTATGTGCTTGGGTTTTCAGAAAAAGGCCAGCTATGTGACGCTAATTATTTAGCATCAACGCTGGCTGGCTACAACAATGGAGGTCATGGTATTCTCTGCGGGACCAATATTATTCTATGACAGCCCCGCCCCCATTCGCTAACCAACCAATCACTGCTACGCAACATCAGCGCAAGGTTCTTCAGATTAGATTTGAGAGAGATGTACGCAACATCCTCGCAACACAGTCTACAAGACCCTATGCAACTACCGCGTTGAAATCGCACTGATGTTTTGTTGCAGTTGCTTTGAAGTTGCTGTAGCATGTAGAGGCCTTCAGACCACCTGTAGTGACTTTTCACCTTGATGTCACTGCCTCAGAACTACTGTAGTGACTTTTCACCTTGATGTCACTGCCTCATACCTACTGTATGTGACTTTTCAATTGCAAACACTTCAAGGACAGAACTCACTCCAGTCATTAACCAGCTATACGCATGCTAATTATGACAAGACAGCTGTTTCAATTGCAAATATTAATAATAAGCTTCATTTGTATAGCACCTTTCATATGATAATTGCAGCCCAAAGTGCTTGACAGCAGTAATGTAGACATAAAATAGACATAGGCATAAAATGAGCATACAATTGGCATATATAGATACAGGCATAAAATGAGCAGATAATTTACTAAATAAAATCAATCCATAAAGCACCAAATGACCAAGACAAATTCCTTGTATGTGCAAGCTTACTTTTCCGATTCTGATTCTGTTCAATTTAATGGATACATCGCTGGTGGTCATAGGTACAAACAACACCCAGTGGCACCATTCATTCGTTTCTACAGTAAAATATACGTTTTGGAACTGGAGACTACTGTGATGTCTTTCAGGTCACCACATGACCAGACAAGACTGAATTGCTCCAATTGTGCTCCCTGACTGTTCCATTTTAAAGGCACAGTCAGTGATATTTTTGGACTGTATCAGTGTGGGGCGCATTCAGTACGGTCTTGAAGAGTTTCATTCGTAGCTCTTTTACTCAAGGTACGTTGTAAATTGAGATAATAATGTCCAGACTGTTTTACTCCATCGTTTAAACATTACCTATATAAACTAACCTACAGCCAAAAACACCCAAATCTACCTGTCTAGTGTTATTTAGTTTACAGGACCAAACTCCGCACCATGGGCGACCGGGCCTTCTGCCGGGCTGCTCCTCGCCTGTGGAATGCCCTCCCTGACTACCTGAGAGCACCACAGATTCTTTTAAAAGAGGACTAAAAACATACCTATTCACCAAAGCTTTTTCTTAGTTTTAACCTTTTATGTATGCCTCTGTGTGTTGTATCCCTTTTATTTTGTGTGTATGTCTTGTGTTTTAATTGCCTATGTTTTTAAAGCCTATGTTTTTACCCTGTGGCACCTTGAGATTTGGTTCCAAATGGAAAGTGCACTACAAATGAAATGTATTATTATTATTATTATTATTATTATTATTATTATTATTATTATTATTATTATTATTATTATTATTATTATTATTATTATTATTATTATTATTATTATTATTATTATTATTATTAGTTTATTCAGATTAGCTGCTAACAAGGTAGGAACCGTTCTTCTTGGGGTTCACATGAAAACACCAAGTAACCTCAGTTCCCTGCCAGATCCCCTCATACCCACCCAGTTCCCTCCCAGATTCCTTCATACGCACCCAGTTCCCTCCCAGATCCCCTCATACCCACCCAGTTCCCTCCCGGATCCCTTCATACTAGGGATGCCCCGATCACGTTTTTTGCCACCAATACCGATCACCAATCGTCTATGAGCCATATCGGCCGATACCGATACTGATCGTTTTTGGTTTAAAAAAAATAAATATATAATTTATTTTTTATAAAATATATATATTATATAATTATACTTGTAGTTTATTATCTGCGAGACATCGCCACCATGCAACAAGTCAAAATGCTCACTATCTGCAAACAGCTCCACTGTCTGTGTGTATACTCTGCTTTGGTCAAATCACATTCAGCCCTCAGTGTCCCCAGTCAGAGCGATAGTTCAACTTGACTAACAGGGTCTGAAACGTATAAAATGTGAAGCATGATAGCTAATTAGCCAATGTTCAGCTGCAAAAACGAATAATGTCAATTATGTTATAAGACATTGATATCAGGAGATATCTGTATCTACTGCTAGCCGGCTAGATGACGTTAGACAATGCTTCATGTATTAAACTAAAGTGAACTATTTAGTTTACTGGGTCATTTAGTTAAAACAGTGAGCTAACGTTAGCTACCTAGCTAACGGAGGTCTTATGCTGGCCGATCGATTGGCACGGGGCATCCCTATCATTCTTAAACTGAAATGCGCATTTGTTGATATCAGGAGCTATCAGTAGCTAGCCAGTTAGACAATGCATCATGTATTAAACTATAAAACTATAAAACTAAAGTGAATAGTTGACTGTGTAGTTTTGTTTAAACAGTAACGTTAGCTAGGTAGCTCACGAGCGATAGCTAGAATAGAATAGATCTTTATTTGTCATTGTTGGTACAACAAAATTTGTTAGGAACATCACCACTGGCATACAACATAAGATATAACATGTGCGAAATAATAATGTCAATAATAATAGTAATATAGTAATAAAGTATCCAATGTTCCAATGTATAACATACCATCATTGTCCCAAGTGCATTTAGTGCTTGTGCAAATAAATTAATAAATATAAATATTTCAGTCCAGTGAGTTGATGGAAGGAGGGGGGGGGGGGGCGTTGACTTGCAAAGGATGAAGTATTGTATAGTGCAGCAATGCAAGTCCGGTTCACAGTTATTGTTGTAATGTGGGAGTGGAAGTTATGTCACCGGGGGTGGGATGCGGGGGGGGGGGGGGGCAAGTTGATGTTCGTCGTTGAGCAGCCTGACAGCCCGTGGGTAGAGGCTGTTGGTCAGTCTGCTGGTTCCGGACTGGATGGATCTGTACCTTCGACCAGAGGGCAGCAGTTGAAAGAGATGGTTTGCTGGGTGGTACTGGTCTAGTAAGATGTTATTTATACGCCGTAGGCAGCGGGAGGTAAAGACTGTGGAGATATCTGGGAGGCTAGCTCCAGTGATCCTCCTCGCAGCCTTGACCACTCTGTGGAGGGCCTCCTTCTCTGCCCTGGTGCAGCCAGTAAACCACACCAGTAGTCCGTACGTGAGTACACTCTCTACTGCGCAGTGGTAGAAGTTGGCCATCAGTCCCTGTGGGAGTTTAGCCCATTTAAGCTTCCTAAGATAGAAAAGGCGCTGCTGTGCTTTGCCCACAGCAGAGGCAATGCTGACCCCCCAGGACAGGTCATCAGACATTGTCACGCCCAGAAACTTAAATTTTGAAACCCTCTCCACCTCCTCATTCCCAATGAGGAGTGGAGAGTGGCTGAGGTCACCAGTCCTGCGGAAATCGATGATCATCTCCTTGGTCTTCGTGGGGTTGAGAGCAAGGTTATGACCATCGCACCACTCCACTAGTTGCTCAACCTCCCTCCTGTATGAGGTCTCTTCATTCCTTCTGATGAGGCCAAGCACTGTTGTGTCGTCTGCAAATTTTACTATGAGGTTAGATGGAGAGGAGGAACAACAGTCGTGTGTGAAAAGTGTGTAGGGAAGTGGGCTGAGTACACACCCCTGAGGGGCCCCGGTGCTAATGGGCAGGGTGGGGGATGTGTGCTTGCCAATCCTGACATGTTGTGTGCGATTTGTGAGAAAGTCCAAGATCCAGTTGCATAGTGTGGTGTTCAGTCCGAGTTTGTGCAGTTTACTGTGGAGCTTGTTGGGTAGCCAACGCTAGCCAGCACTTGCGAAAACGAATGCCAAACTGATATCAGACGTTGATATCAGGAGCTATCAGTAGCTAGATAACATTAGACAACGCCTCATGTATTAAACAAAAGTGAATAGATGACTGGGCCATTTTGTTTAATGCGTGTTATGTTGAAAGAGGAGCTCTGAGGTGCTCATCCACTCGACTCTTGCCGAAGGGTCTGTTGACATGACACGGGTCTGGGAGGGGGAGGAGCAAGACGTGCAGCAGCAGCAGCTGTGAGAGAAGAGCGAGTGAGAACTCTGCAGAGAATTGGATCATGTTTTCCGTGTCATCGATCGGTTTTCACGATCGGCGAAAATAAAGCATTATCGGAATTCACAGATCTCATATTTATACTGAATATCGGCCGATACCGATCGCTGGCCGATCGATCGGGCATCCCTACTTCATACCCTCATACCCACCCAGTTCCCTCCCAGATCCCCTCATACCCACCCAGTTCCCTCCCAGATCCCCTCATACCCACTCAGTACCCTCCCAGTACCCCTCATACCCACCGAGTACCCTCCCAACATCAAAACAATAACAATGATAATTATACTACTAATAAATATATCTAGTGTCGGTCCCTCAACCAGTACATACTAGTCCAGTTACAAATAGTCACATAACAAGAGATGAGGCTAATTAACCAAATACATAAATACAAACCACAACAATGAAAGGAAAGCCTTCCATGGCACAAAAGCAAAACAAACATAAAACAAACAGAACAAAATAAACCAAAGAAAACGAGATCTCTAGGAAGGCCTACATTATGAGTATAGCTAAATTCAGTCAAATACGGGTCATAAACAAACAAACAAGATCATATTACCCCATATCAACTTTGTTTAGCCGTTTTGTAAAATAATAGTCCCTGTATCGAGCTGTACAGTTAATTGACCGAGAATGAAAACGTCTCCATTTCAATGTCTTACTCTTGGTGGTGGGGATACCCATTTGCAGTGATGGTAATCTGATTACTGATTACTGATTACTCCTTTAAAAAGTAATCTTAGTTACTTTACTGATTACTTGATTATCAGAGTAACTTAGTTACTTTGAAAGTAACTAGGTTACGAAGTCGTCCCCCCTGCTGCTGCCACAACATAAGAATGACAAAAGAAATTGAGTAAAATGTACTCAGTTTGAGTAAAATGTACTAATAGGGCAGGTAGGCCTATCTATATCTATATCTAGACACTGAGGTGTCTGTATACGTATATGTGTGTGTGGATATGGATATGGTGCGTCTGTCTATGTCTGGGTCTCTTAATATGTCATGATGTGCTCTGTCCTTGTGTCCATGACTGTATTGTGACCTGTATCCCTACTATGTCTATGTGCTTTTGTTGTGTTTTTATTCTAATGTATTTATCTTGATTTTATTCTGTTTTTATTGCTAACCCTTTTTTTACACATGATTTTAGCCTGTACCTTCTGGCAGGGGGACTACCAATGGAAATTAGCCTTTTGGCTAAAATTGGGTGCATTTACATTTGTAAAATGTTTTATTAATGTACACTGTCCCCCTTGAACAAATAAAGTAAACCTAAACCTAACCTAAACCTATAGATCTATAGATTTCACAAAAGATAAATGGTCAATAACACCACATGTAGGCTGATATGTAGCCTACCTTTGAGGCCTGCCCCTTTCAGATATGGTTCTAATGTTCCTAGTGAAACAGGGGAGAGGGGTGAGTAAACCAGTGATTATATCTCAGTAACAGAATCTTCTCAAACCTCTTGTCAGAAAGTCTGTTCCTTCTGCTACTGACAACCTACATACTGCAGTATGGTGTTCCATGTTCATGAATAGTGCAATGCAAAAGATGTTTAACTCAAAGGTGGAACATACTGTTTGGCTGGTGCAGCTCCGAGTCCTGTATAAGGTCGCTTTCACACAGGGGCTGTTTGGTCCGGACTTTCGGACCAGAATTCGATAGTCCGGTTTTTCGGGTCTGTGTGAATGCGCGTCGAACTCGGTCCGCGGACCAAGCAGGCGAACTCTGGTCCGCCTGAAAACGTAGGTCTCGGTTCGGCTTCAGCGGACCAAACGCGAACCAAATATAGGAAGTGATTATTATTACCACTGCTTGCAGCACTCACTGCAAAACAAGCACACTGCATCTAATCTCTCTATCTATCTATCTATCTATCTATCTATCTATCTATCTATCTATCTATCTATCTATCTATCTATCTATCTATCTATCTATCTATCTATCTATCTATCTATCTATCTATCTATCTATCTATCTATCTATCTATCTATGTCTGTGCATCTTGGGAAGAAGGAAGAAAAAACGCGGCTTATTATTATTACCGAGGCGCGCGGCTTATTATATTATTAAAACAGCTACTTGTGGGCACTCATAAAAACACCGTGGTCTACAAGTTGTTTAGCGAGAGGATGGTGGTAATGTGCTTCAATAGAACAATGGATCAATGCCATGTCAAAACTCGGCTCCGCTGATCTGGGCTCCGCAGTACACACACACGCGCGCACACACAGGATCGCAGCCACACACACATTTCCACTGTCCAATAGACAAGCGCCCTTTTCGACCGCGTGACATTGTTCAGAAGGTCTCGGTCCGTCTCACAGAAACCTGTGTGAAAGCAGGCGAACCAAATGAAGAATGCAACAATGTTGCAACTTCACCCCCAGAACCGCACCGAGTCCTCCAAAACTCTATGTGAAAGCGACCTAAGTCGATGGTCGTGCTGTGCTGTATATTCCATATGCGGTAGACAGTATTTTGTTTCCTCCGCAAAGTGAATGTTTTTTTCACCCGGCTTAGCTGACACAAACGTTAAGTAGACTAGTGAACTTCCAGTGCAAGAAAGCGTTACCAGCGCGAGCGTCTCCCTGATGGCTTGCAGTTTTGGTCAGCCTGATAATAACAATAACAGCCGCGCCCACCAGCATGGCTCAACACGCGAGGTTGCGTGCTGTGACGTCACTCCCCAATACAAGGAAAAGCTCTCCAAAAGTATATTTGACTGTCGAAAACGAAAGAAAATACTGCATTCCGCCTGCATTATGATGAGATAGTAACGAAATAGTAACGCACAGCCACTTGGACAAGTAACTGCAATCAGATTACTGGCTTGTAAAGATTAACACGTTAGATTACTATTTTCGGGGAAAAGTAATCAGATTACAATAACGCGTTACTTAGTAACGCGTTAGTGGCATCACTGCCCTTTTGTTTAGGATTGGATCACCGATTGGCTTTAAAAACATCCCCAGGTTCAAGTGAACTTCTCCTAAAGGTTCCTCTCATCCTCACATCGATTCCTCACTCCATCCGATCAGGACGAAGCAGTTTGGACGACTTAAAAGCTTTACATATAAGAGGCCTTTAAGAGACATAGATATAGTGGACAGAGGTGGTCCGACGGCACAAACCACGCGGCGGGCAGTGGACCGAACGGGCTAGCTAGAGGATGGAACGCTTTTGGACATGATTAACAGACAGGAGGGGCAGTGTAAATGTTTCAGCCTATACACACTGGATGACCGGCTGTAATTGATTACAGACAGTGTGACGCAACAAGGCACATTACTATGCTAATCCAACGGGCCCTATTGATATAAATGTGAGAGAGAGAGAGAGAGAGAGATGGAGAGACTGCGCGAGTGAGAGAGAGTGCGTTGCGTGCGTGCGTGTGAGAGAGAATGAAGAAGAGCAATTGAATAGGCAGAGGGAGTGCATGTGTTTGTGTGCACGTCTGTTTCTCCCGTTCGGAAGACTCTGGCACAAAGGCCGCAGCCAGACTCTGCTCCTTCGCCTCTCAGAATAGTCCTCGTCATCGGGCTGACATTGGAAAACATCCTTTTTGCGGGAGGACAAAAGACAAAACAGAGAATGGCAGTGGATTTGTCGCTGGCTAAGCTCCGGCTGTAAGGTGAGGGAGCACACCGGAGACAATGGGGATCGGAGGCCCCGGAATATGTAATCTGCCCATTAGTGACTGTATTATGTTAGCGTTGCGCTTCAAGGTGAGCGCGGGAATAACACCGTCCTTTAATCCACAGCCGAGGAAGATGACTGATGTGGCAGCCATCACAGTGAATCATACCACCCCCCCCCTCTCCCTCTCCTGTTCTCTATGCCTCTCTCCCATGGCACCACCTGCCCTCTCAGCAGGGGGGGGGGGGGGGGGGGGGGTGGTAGCAGGTGCTATCCTACTGCAGCTAGCGCCTCATCTGTGTGATGGTATTTCAGGGCGGCCCCCCTGATGCGCTTTGTGCCTTTGTGCCCGCAGAGAGCAGCGCGCTGTCATTTTTGAGACCCCCCCCCCCCCCCTCCCCCCTCACCCCCTCGGCGCGTTCAGGTTGTTTGCACATAGAATTATTAGATTTAATGAGGTTTGATTAGGTTTAGGTTGTAAAGTGCTGAGCTATTGTGCATATAGAATTAGAAGGCAGATGGTTGAGGGTGTATTTCGTCTGAGCCTCCTGACTGTAATTCATTCGCTCCTGAGTGACACTCATGTGGGCATGGTAATCTGACCCATAATTAACGTCTGCAAGCATATTAATTCCAATGCTCACATTAACAGAACCTGAACGGTAAAAACCAATCCTGTGGGGATTACCTGGCCCATCTCTCCCCCGGGAACAATCCTAAAGCATTTCCTTTCAGGAGGACAGTGTCAATGGTACCCTGTTCTCACACGATGATTTCAGAGGAGTTGAGACGTCATTTAATTTCGACACACACACACAGATTCACAGCACATGCATAACTGCCACGTGTCTCTTTGACGGCTGGGCAGGCCGTCAAAGAGAAAAGATAAGCCTAGTTTTTTTTTATATAAATGTTTCAAGTTTCAAGTTTCGTTTTATTTGTCATATATAGGTACATGTACATTATAGTGAAATGCTTGGTTCTGTATGACCCCCCTGAAATGGTGCTTCATACATTAAAAAGTAAAATAATAAAGAACAAACACTATACAAAATATACAATATACAATCTAAAAGTGCATGTTGTGTGCAATGAGTGTAGAACTGCATCTCATTGAATCCTCTTCAGTTTCCACCAGACATACATTATGGACACCTACCTGCATCTCATTGAGAGGAGTATTTATTTACATGACTGCTACAAATCAATGTCATGCCTATAGTCAACTTTAAATAAAGGATGGAAGTGTAGAGCTCAAGAATAATTACCTGCCAAGTCGGTGGAGCTGTTTGACTCTCAAGGACACAGTAATTAACATAGAAATGAAATTCAATAGCACATTTATATGAGACTAATTGAAAATATCAGTAATTCTATAGGGCCGACTGGGGAAGAGTGGAACCCGAAGGGCTGATTAAAAGCTTTTAAGAGTTGAACATAGCCTCAGCCCAAGAGGAGAGCGCTGAGCAGCGGACTAAGCGCTCGCCTACCACCGCAGAGACACTGGGTTCTAATCCAGCTGTCAGCGGTACCTCCGGCATGGTCAGTCGTCCCTACTAACACGATTGGCAGTGTTAGCGGGTGGGAAGCCGGTGGGGTATGTATCCTGGTCGTTGTAAACAGTGACTCCTACTGGTCGGTCGGGGCGCCTGCTCAGCAGGGAAGGGATCTAGGGGAGGTATTGTGTGATCCTCCCACGCGTTACGCTCCCCCAGTGAGAGTCAGGTGAAAAGAAGCGGCTGGCTGACTCCACATGTATCGGAGGAGACATGTGGTAGTCTTCAACCCTCCCTAGGCCGGCAAGTGGGGGGGAAATGCACGCAACGACCAGGAAGGGAATTGGCATAACGACTAAATTGGGATGGGAGAAAAATACGGAAAAAAGGGGGGAGAAAAAATAGATAAAAAAAAAGAAAATGTCACCTTGTTAACGATTTCACTGGTCATATTGTGCGCATATTTAAGAATATCTGCTAAGAAAGGCCCCAAAATATAATATTTATTTTTTGATCCACTTTTTCTCCTCTTTTTCTATTTTCCTCCCATCCCAATTTTGCTGTGCCAATTCTCCCCTCCCCTGTCTTGAACGTTGCTCGCATATGCCCCCCATTGGCCGGTTGTAGGGAGGATAGAAGCCTTGCATCACGTGTCCCCTCCGATACACAATGAGGCAGCCTGTCACATCTTTTCACCTGCCAGCGCGGACTCTCTTTGGCGAGGTGTAACGTGTGGGAGGCTCACACTACCCCGCCATTTCCTGTCTCTGCTGTGCAGGCGTCCCCCAACCGACCTGTAGGAGTCGCTGTCCACAACGTCCAGATTACCACCCATCGACTTCCACCCGCTGACTCTGCCAATTGAGTTAGTATGACGGCCGGCCCAAGCCGGAGGCAACGCCGACAGCCGGATTCGAACCCGGTGTCTCTTGCGTTGGCGCCACCCAGCCGCCGCCAAAATATTATTTATTATCAAAAATCCAATATCTTTTCCCCGCCTATAAAACAAAATATTGTCAGTTCTTACGTAGGCATGTGCTCACAAATTCCAAGCGATATAATGTCGAGTGGTCCTCTCTGCTAGAGAGACATGACTTGCACTATTGGTTATCTTCCACCTTCCACCTGGGCCCCGTTCCCCGTACCTGGATAACTGAGTTAGCCGGATAACTTTCGGTTAAGTCTGACTTAAGCCGGACTTTCCGGTTCCCCGTACCTGGATTGTCCAAATCACCATGACAACAGATCCAAAAGTTTGAGCCTGGTCGAAAGCAGAGTTTAAGTTCAAGTTAGCCGGATGAAGCACAGCCACGCCCCCGCAAAGAAAGTGACAGCTCGTTTCCTGAAATTATTCCCACAGTCTACGATCTGCATTATACCATTCTGAATTACGTTTTTGTGCTCCATTCTTCCAGAGGGGGCTTTTGAAATGTAAAATAGACCCAAAATGCTGATACTAAATTCACTTTGTCCTAAATAATGCACGTTATATATACCGTGGCGCTCGCTCGGTGCGATGTACACATTATGTGGTTATTTTAATTGTAACTGGGATTAAGATGTCTGATGAGATGCGCTGTTTGACGGATTTGAGAAATTGAATGAGCCGTTGACGTCACATTAATGAATGAGGATAAAGAGAGAAAACTTC